>NC_071512.1:100685421-100997644 GCF_027887155.1 Malaclemys terrapin pileata | reverse complement strand
TTCCATTGTCATACATCTTCTGATGTTAGTCACACTGCTAGATGAATGGCCTTGTAAGGAAGAGGACAGGGTGGGTTTTCTCTTCTGTCCTGGTCAAAGGAGTTCCCAAGACTTAGATGTGAACTTGCTGTATTTCATTTCTCCAGTGTCCACTTTGAGGTTGAAGTGACCCTTCCTTCCCTTTAAACAAGAAATTTGTCATATGGACCCGATTCTCAAGTGAAAGGCTCAATGCTTTGAGAAGGGAGTCATGTCTCAATGCCACTATATGAGCTGAGGTCCCTGAAGTGTCAGACTCCACACATAGGACACTCCCCTCAGTCACCAGCTTCTTTCTGTATCTTTCTATTCCTCAGGAAGACCGTAGACTAGCAAGAGCATCCTTTCTCATAGATAAAATTCATACTTGACCATGGCAGTTGGTTAATTGGCCATGTGGATATCCAGAGTACCCAAGGAGTAGATTTTCCTCCACCTTAAAAATAATTCTTTTTGCCGTTGTTAGGCAAAGAGGTGTGAATGGTCTTGGAATTCCCATCCTTTTATTAGCTGCTGCTATCACCAATGAGACAGAAGCAGAATGAAATAAGGAATACTGGCAAGTATCAGGGGGTAGCCGTGTTAGTCTGTATCTACAAAAACAACAAAGAGTCTGGTGGCACCTTAAAGACTAACAGATTTATTTGGGCATAAGCTTTCGTGAGTAAAAACCTCACTTCTTCGGATGCATAGAGTGAAAGCTACAGATGCAGGCATTATATACAGACACATGGAGAGCAGGGCCCTGCTCTCCATGTGTCTGTATATAATGCCTGCATCTGTAGCTTTCACTCTATGCATCCGAAGAAGTGAGGTTTTTACTCACGAAAGCTTATGCCCAAATAAATCTGTTAGTCTTTAAGGTGCCACCAGACTCTTTGTTGTTTTTTTAAGGAATACTGGGGAGCCCTGTTGTGGCATCTAATATAGGCAATCAATCATTCTTAGATGTGGCTGAGTTCAAGGTTGGTCTCAACCAGATGTCCTTAGCTAGGTCCAACAGCAGAATAGGTAGAGTTTGTTTTCCTTTCTCTTTCATTTCTGGGATGTCAAACAACTGAAAACGTGGTGGAGACAGCACCTTAACTGCCTTGGGAGAGACAGAAGCATGAACAAGAGGTTGCAAGTCATCTTAAATATCCTGAATTTGAAAAACTCTCTTTAAAAGAGTCAAATTAACAAATCTAAATGGACCTGATTTTAAAATATCATTATATAATTATTTTAATTTTTCACACAGAGTACAAATCTTTATTGTATTTGCATAAGATGCTTGTTACCCTGTGACATTGAACCTTAAAATAGAATACCCATTCTGGATGGAATATTAGGTCACTACAGAACACTTTAAATTTCAACTATTAACCAGTTACACCAGTAAGAAAATGCAAAAACTAAAATCTTTATTGTGCATATTTTAAAAGTGCACAGACCTTATTCTCAATGAATTTCCTCATGAATGCACATAAAATAAAATGTATCTTATCAACAGTGGATAACTCTGATGTCCTCTGTTAATATGATGGTAACGGTGTGTTTCTAAAGTAAGTTGCACTCACGAGAGCCTGTCTGTGAACCACTGTGCCTCAGATACATTTGATTACTGATTGTCAATTGAAGACAAGAATATTAAAAAAGAAACTGTTTGGCAACAAGTTTATTCTCCTTATCTGTTTCAGAAAGAGAGCAAATACTTCATCCAGAAAGTAACATCTCTCATCCAAGCAAGTTATAAGTAACAGTGGAAAGACCAAAAACCAGAAATATATTAAGAATTCTCTTATTCAATTATACAAACAATATTATGTTTCACTTCTATGATGAATATTTCAAAATCTTTTACTGGAATTTGTTTTAATAACAGCTTGGCATGAAATTCCAGTGTTGGGCATTATCCATAATGCCTTCCCAACCAAGTTGTAAGCATAATCACTGTAAAATTGAAGTCTTCCAGTTAAATCCATGACAAGAAAGTTTAGTCTGGGAGTATTCCTCTTAAGTACTTAACAAAAGGAAGAGCGGAAGGGACTGCGAAGAGGGCCCATATGCCAGACCCATTCTACTGAATCTGAAGTCTTTGCTTTCCAGAGTATATGGATGTTTCAGACGCAAAATATTAGCTACAGAAAACTGACAAAATTCTAGTAATTTGTTGTTGACAGAGTTACAGAGTTTGAGGTTGTTGAGTTAAATCAAATATCTCATCAGAATAAATACAAATACAGGCAAATTGCAACATTCGGTTGAGATACAATTTCTACGAGACCAGTCACATCTTCAGTCAGATCAAATCAGAAAAAAAGGATTGTCAAAGTAACATAGGAGACTGAGACACATCATCCATCAAAATTAATTAAAATTACCAGGCTGTGTGTCTAAATCCTCTAGATTGCTTTGACATGCTCAATCAAAATAGGCAGCTATTTAATCTCATTCTAGAAAGCCTAAATAAAGCCAATGCATTTCTTAAGGACTTCTTCTAAGGGCTTAAATGAGGGAAAGTATTGCCAATCCCAAATGTTCAAAACCGTGACTCAGACCCCCAAAATCATGAGATAAAAAACAATCTCATGACTTTTTGGCTTAACTAAAAGATTAAGTCTTGTTTTTTTATCTGCCTTCTCTTTTAAACTCATTCTGCCCACCAACAGGATATGAATGACAAGTACAGTGTTGACAACCCTTACAAATTGATCACAAGATTTTCACCACTTCTGCCTTTCACTAGAGGACCCAAACATCAGTGTTCCATTGTGTTATATGCTTTACAGCCTCATCACACAGATTTTACAACCATACAAAGTACAACAGTGAGTTTGTGATGTGGGAGCTGGAACTGGGGCCCAAACTTTTCCATGCAATCTACCAAAGATTTATTAGACGGAACAGCTCTTACTTTCTGCTGAGAGAGGCTGGATTCAAATTGATGATATACAGGTGAAAAGCTCTGTATGTCCTTAACTATGCCCTAAAGCGTCTAGTCCCCCACAAGTGCTAACTTTACACCTTCAAGAGTGAGATGCTGTAAGTTTGTTAATTCAAATTCTTATCTTTTTGCATCTAATAAAAGGCAAAGTTTTTATCTCTCTGGACACACAAGCAACATCTCCTACACACAGTTCTCAGTCTTAAACACAACCACCAACCAAGTGCCCCAGCCCACTGTCAAATGTTATAGCTCCCATTAACTAAAATACAAACACTCAAATACAATAAAACAAATAGTGACAACTTCCAAATTCTCTTCTAAATACATTTTTCAATATAGAATTGTTCCCACAATTATTCCCAGACTTTATACTAATGTTTGTGGTGTGTATACACAAACACATTTTCATTCCCTCATGAGTCATCAGCATGGTTTGAACCTACAACCTTCAAGTCCACAGCATAGACCCCTTCCATTTCCACAACAGTAAATGGTGGCGAGAAAGCATTTTTTTTAACCTTCTGATTCATACAGGGAGACAACACACACCTTACAAGTGGGTCACTCAACTATTTGTGAGTCAGCACTGGATAATGGGCATCAGCATTCCTGGTGTTGATTCCTGGCTCTGGAGGCAAAGCATAATCAAGTAGGAAGACAAAGTAGCTATATGTAACAAAAAATTTTGGATCATCTGTGGAGAATGAACCAGGGAATTCTAGATCCAAAAACACTAATCTGTATGTTTACCTAAAGAACCAGATCTGTTAGCATGAAGACAGCAACCATCATAAACCTCTATATGTGGTCTAACCACTGGAAGGTGACACCAAGCCACACTGTGTTAGTGTGGTTACACAAGTACATAATTTAGCATGTTCCTTCTGAACAAGGTCTCAATGTGCATCAGACTTGGCACTGTTCTATTAGGGGTTGGGGTGGGAGGTGGGGGTCTATTCCCAACTTGTGCAAGCTGTCAGTTATTTTTATCTGTATAATAGGTAAAGGATTGTTACATATGGGGCCTTGATTAACAATAAGGGCTGTGCAGGGCACAGAAACATTAACAACAGTCAGTAGAAGAGGTAGAACTAGAACTCCTCAAATCCTGGCTTGCAGTTCAGTATGCATTCCCTTTGGCAACAGGGCCTAATGTAGGAGAAGCCAGCTCTTTTTCTCTCTCTCAGTTTGTTTCCCCCAAATCACAAAGCCAGGAGATTTCTGTATTTTTACAAGAGCTCACACATTAGAGGCCAATTACCTGAGATAAATTCTTAGGAATTGGAAACATTGGATTTAAGTAGTGCATAGGCTTTGTGTATATTTCTACACAGGGTTGAATTTCACTTTGAGAAATCATCTATTGCCGTTTATGGGGAAAGCAGATCTTCCTCATAGCCACATTGGGATGACTTGTCTTAAGCAAAACAGTGAACTCCTCTCTAGGAACGGCTTATCTCAAACTGTTTAGTGACATGACCAGGAATAACTTTGATAACAAAATAACCATTGGGTACTAGTGGTTTCAGGTAAGTGAAAATAGCACAAAAATTGGGGATGAAATTCTGGTCCCAATGAAATACACGGAAAGCCCACTGACTTCAATGGGACCAAGATTTCAACCTAAATGTTCATAGGTAACAAGTTGAGATAAGAGACTCCTAGAAAATTAGTATGAATTTTTTTCTTTTTTAATATAAAGAAAATCACAATATTTTAGCATTCGAAAACTCTTACTAAAATACTAGAGTATTGACCTTGACGGTGATTTTTATAAAGTTAGTGTTAATTTAAATGGGCGACTATGACAACGATCAGAACAATCTTAAAAGTTCATATATGCTCATATAACAAAAGCAAGTGTAGCACATTTTACACAGGTTTAGGTGGAATATTCTGTCTTGGTTCTGACTTTACAAGATGTGTAATGTTTAGATCTGTACAATCACCAGAAGTTAAAATAAACATTTTGCACTCCCCGATAACTTATTTACAATGAACCATTACTTTTTAAACATTCTACCCTAATTTCTAAAAGTGCATTGAATCAATCAATCGCAAAGAATAGTAAATATCAGAAAAATAGATCAAGAACACTACAATCTTTAATATTAATTTTGTTCAATAAGTAACACCCCCCCCCCAAAATAGAAAACATGATTTAAAAAACCTCATACATTAACATTGTTTGCATTTTAATTAGAGGAACAAACATAATTCACAGTGTTAAAATTATTCATACCCTCTTGTAACTAAAAATGTGTCCTTGTTAAAAGTGTAAAATGAGATTTCTACAGGCTTGTATGTGTCTTGTTTCTCACAGTTAAACTGTCACAGCATGAAAACATTCCCCTACTTGAAGAGCTTTAGATACCTAGTTCCCTGGTGAAAGTGTGCAAAAAGAACTGGAAAAGTTATTGACAATTCAGATAGTACCCCATATTTCTATAAATAAAACTATAAGCAAAGAACCTATTTTAAACTCTAAACGCAACAATGTATAAGTAACTATTGACTTCACTGAATTTCCCGATAATGCCAGAAGACTGAAGTCTATCTGGTTCATAAGAGACTCAAGATGATACAGGAATCCAATTATGGGAAGCCTATTTAGTTGTTCTGTTTGCTAAGCCAAAGGTTAACGAGAATTGCACTGAAAAAACCTCCTGTGGTATTACAAAGTATTTCTTATGCTGCATAAAATGTAAATGAAAAAAGTATTCTAATCAAGTCCTCCTTTAGCTCTTTAATTGTGAATTCGCACCATACTTGTATATAATACACTACTCTGAGAACTCTATATAGCACAATCAAAAGTGATTGAAAAAAATCTGCCATTAAATTAAAGAGCAACTTAAACAGATAAACTATTACGTAATATTTGTAACTGGCAAGTCGAAGTTTCCAGATAGTTCTCGCTAATGTTAAATCTTCATAGTATTAAGTTATGGCCTCTAATTTCAGAGAGAAATTAATTATATTTTGGTTAGTAACACATACAGATCTGTTTACACAGCTGACATGTCTCAGCTGCACCAGATTTAAGCAGTGAGCTTTGAGGACTCTCCTGCCTTGAAGCAGACGACTCAACATTCGCCAATTTCATTAGACACGAAAAACGGAAAAATTCACCTGCAACAATGTCACTTGTAAAAACAGACTTAAAAACAGATTGATGAGTTTTACACAGGCAGGATATCCTATCTTGCAGGGTGGTTTTCTTTTTGTTTATTTTGCTTTTACTAAAAGCAGCTGTTGGAACCTGAATCAGAAATCCTGGATTTCTAAAGCTTTTAGCTTCATTTTAAATGTAAAAGATGTTAAAATGCACCCACATTTCAAAGGTTGTGACTACCTGTATGGGACCATATTTGTTATATCAAATAATTATATCTAAAGTCTTGATTTTTGCTCTCCAATACCCAGGCAAAGATCCCTGCATGCATCTCAAAATTAGCTACTATAGCTGCAAGCACAAGCAAAGAGATATTTTGCAATTATGTTAAAAATGTGGTCAGTCTTTGTGTTGCTTCCTTGGCTTAAATCATTTACACAACATTTTTTTAAAACGTAGCATTCACCATTCAAACAGCAGCAGTTATTTTAGGAGAGCTTCACTAGAAATCGATAGTTATATCTTCAAAGTATTGTTATTTCAGTATTTACAGAAAGCAAATTCTTGTTTTATTTTCACTTTATAGAATGTCAAATTTAATCTGGTTTACACTGAACACTTTTAGAAATGTAGCATTTTGTTTTATGCAAAGATTGGTCACTCCCACAAAAGCTACATGCAAAATTAGTTAACTACAAGCTCCATTTCAGCTTCTTTCTACCTACAGCCCCACTCACCAGTATTAGCAATGTATTACTTTGAGAAAAATGGAAATAGCTAAAGCAAAAAAGAAAGAAATGCTCTGAAATATATTGTAGGGAGCAATTGTGCATTAGCAGAAGGTGGGATATAATGTCTAACATCTTTCTACATTTAGACTCTCTAGGATTATATGAAATGGTAGACAAAAATATCTAATTAACCAGTGAGTCAGAGCTGCAGAAGTATCAGCCAACAAGAACAAATGAATATTTTCCTCTGATTTTCAATACTGGGAATTTTAAAATTACCAGGTAGGAATTGGAAATAATGTCCTCCACATTCTAATCAGCTACAAGTTTATATGTATTCGGGTGGCTTAATTTTGGGTGCAGCCTTTTAAAGTCTTACAGCTGAGCATAGTCCTTGGATCAGCAAGATAGTGAAGTATATACTTAAACATGCAAGTAGACCCATTGACTTCAATTGGACTATTCACCTGCTTGAAGTTACACATTTGCTTAAGTACCTTAGTGAATTGGGGCTCTGGGTCCAATTCAGGAATATACATAAGCATGTGTTTTAAGTGCTTTCCTAAACAAGGGATGCTTTCCTGAATTGGGACCACAGTGGACCACAAGTACTCCCATTGCTTTCTCATCCCAGCAAGGACTTGATCCTTAAAAGTACCGAGCACTTTGGCTCCAACCCAACAATGCACGGAAGCATGCACTTACGTTTGCCCATGTGAATAGCTTCCATGGAATTACTTACATGTTTCAATTCATTGCTGGGAGCAGGACGAAGGGGCTCAAAGGATAAAGCCCTAAATTTCCTGCACTCTTACCATTGCTGTACTTTCTGAACAAAGGACAATAAAGACTTTTACCTGAGTTGGATAATAAATCTGTGAACAGTCACATATTTACTGGAAAATGTGAAAAGAGGTGAAACTACTTACGGAGTCGTCTGTGGCAGAAGGAGGCCAGCCTTCCCACAATTGGTGACGAACAGGGATACTAGTTAGGTCATACACATTCCGCTTTACCTATTAAAAAAAAGTAAACACAAGTTTTCAAAATGCACGTAATAACATAGAATCGTAGAAATGTAGCGCTGGAAGGGACCCTGCGAGGTCTTTCAATCCGTCTGCTTTATTTTCATCACTAAAGGAGGCTTTTAATTTATATTGGGGTTTTTTAAAATTACTTATCGTAACATTCAAAAACTCAGATTTCTACCTGAAAGTAAAATGGACTGCTGTTGAAAAAAGAGCTAACCTGGAATCCAAATGAACAAACTGCATTAAACAAACACATTATAGTTTGTTGTTATTATTACTTAAAGAGTGTCGTAGATATTTTAGTTAGTTACAGTTAATGACAATATAGTTACAGACAGATTTTCCAGCCAGGTGAATTAAGATTGTAAATTAAGGAAGTATACCAAGGGGGATAGGAAAAAGGGAGAACAAAAAGATAATTTGTTATAAACACTGCTGGTTAACCTATTCTATTTTCATCCTAGAAATCCTAAATTCCTGATAAATTTAAGCAGCAATCAAATGTAGCTTGCTACCACGTAAATCTGTACATTTTTTTAAAAAGTAGTATCTAAATAAAAATGAAAGTATTAAAGAGGGAAACATGAAAATACAAATCAAGAGTAATATTTCCAGTTGGGAAGACAAATGTCAGATGTTTACTTTAAAAAAAAAAAAAAGTGACATCTTTAAGCCAATTCATTCTGTGTTTTTACTTTTTGCTAAATACAACAACCACTGTGAACTAATAAGGTTAAGAAACAGGATTGGTTGTCAGTTTGAGAGAAGTGTGGAAACTGAAAGACAGTAGGCAGGACACCACAAAATATGACAATTTACAACACCATCAAAATTGTAACAAAACTGGCATTCTGTGCCTATTCAAAGCCAGATGATCCTTGTACATTAGTTGCAATTAAAATTTATTTAAAATCACAAACTTGTATTTTTTGGTTTAAATAATTATACAATCTGTCTCACAGACAGAAAGATTCCATAGATTCCAAGGTCAGATGGGATCATTGTAATATTCTAGTCTGACCTCCTGTATAACACCGGCCACAGAATTTCCCCAAAATAATTCCTACAGCATATCTTTTAGAAGATATGATCTTGATTCAAAAATGGTCAGTGATGAAGAATCCACCATGACCCCTGGTAAATTGTTCCAATGGCTAATTACCCCTCAGTATTAAAAATTTATGTTTTATTTCCAATCTGAATTTGTCTAGCAGTTATGCATTTAATAGTTCCAAGTATTCTCACAGCCTATGGAATAATTGTTGGGGCTTATTTAGAGCCGCCTTATCACTGAATATGTGTAAAGACAGCCTGTGCATAAGTGTATGCAAACATTGCCCCTTCAGATCAGCAATTGGACAGGTAAAGTGCTTACAGCAGAAATCTGAATGCCAGGTTGAACCTTTTGTGGTGTAGAGACCAACAGAGAAACTGAGTTTCCTGAGCTTTCCTTGTGGTCTATCACAGAAAATCATCTTTTACCCAACAAAGCAAGTTACTATCACATCAACACAAATAAACTAAGAGGCATTCTTCACATCCTTCAAACTTCCCAGTGTGTGACATCAGTAAACAAAAGATGTAACACCTGTAATTTGTTACACAATGCACCATAACTGACAGATTATAAAGGCTTTAACAATAAAACCTGTTTTAGAGGATGTTTTTTTCACACTGTGAGTTAAATACACCAGTTGTATTTTGTTTTTAAAACACAAAATAGGAAAAAAAATGTATTACATGCAACCATAAGGTCTTCCCCACAATATGGGTCATCAGCAGGGTTTGAATCCTAGAATTTTGGACCCCAAGCACAGACCTCTGCCACTTAGACTACAGGAGCAAATATTACCCTCTAGATAGCGGTTTTCAATCTGTGGTCCGCAGACCCCTGAGGGTCCGCAGACTATGTCAAATATTTCCAAAAGGGGTCTGCCCCTAAATTCAAAAATGTTTAGGGGTCCGCAAATGAAAAAAGGTTGAAAACCACAGCTCTACATAGAACAACCACTAGAGGGGATTTGACTTTTTTCCAGTGGATTACACAGCTATTGACTAATCAGCAGTAGAGTATTTGTTGTTATGCTGTCTGGACAGTGTAGAGGCCACCAAATGCATTACATGCCTCTATGGCGTTCAGTCCTGAACCAAATCTGGTACATTATGAGGTAGAATGCCTGTTGGCTTTCCCATTCTGTTTTCATTGGGTAGAAGTCAAAGATGGTTCTCACAATGAAGTTGGTAGGTATTCGGAACAAATGACCATACCACCTTAGCGAGCACTGGTTGACCATTTGAAAGAGTAGGACCTCTTTAAATTAGAAGACAAATCTGTTCATTCAACTTGAATTCAAATCATTTGAGAATTCAAGATTTCTGATCTCCAATATTCTTCATTTAAATTAAAAAAAGGGGGGGGGGGCAGAATTCTGGAAATCAGAAATCTTCAATTTTGTTCCTAGATTCGGGAAGGGCATGTCACGTAGTGGTTAGAGGTAAGATCACTAAAATACATTCATTTGGCACATTCAATCTGAAAGGCAGTGTAGATGAGTGGATAAGATACTGGAGACTTGCATTCTTATCCCAAATCTATTTGAAGTGACCTCAGACACCTCTCCATTAGTTTGTTTGTAAAACCACAAGGGCTAATACTTAACTGTTTTCTAAGGTTGGGGCATGAGACTTAGGTCAATAATAAGGTCTGTGAAGTGCATAGAAATACAAACAGTCAGAAGAAGAAATCTCTGACCTGGCTCACAATTCAGCGCACTCCCCTAGGCTAATGGGGTTCACTCTCTCTCACAACACTGCCTGCTCTTCTGGTGCAGTGGAACAGGCAGCTGGATTCAGCCAAAATGGAGACTATCCAGTGAAATCCGGTACACATGAAAGGTTTGCTAAGTGTATAGCGGACAAAAGATGCTTCTTAACAAACCATTCTGACAGAGGAAAAACATGTTTGTTTTACTGTAATGCAGCAAAATAAACCAATTCCAACTACTCCGTAGTAGTTGAAATCAAATAACGTAATATATTTATCTGTTGCCTGTCATGACTCCATCACAGAGATAGAGATGAGTTTTGTCATTATAGCAGGGATTCACCCTCTTTCTTACTTATGAAGAATAGATAGTATATTCTCACCAAAATTATAGCATTTATTTTTTGAATATAGAATGAATTTTCTGAAAATTTATTAAATCTCTTAATTAGTTTGTAAATTACAATTAATTTTAAATTAATATTTAATTAAATATAACTAGTGTCAGACTTTTTTTGTATTTTTCTGGAATCATCTTAACAGAAGAAAAGCACACAGATGCGTCAAACTTTCCATATAGTTCAAGCTCATTGAAACCTTGTATATAAGATACACTTGCAGAAATTAAGCTGTAATGAAGCGACATTATTAATGATGGTGTACCTAATTGTTATGATTATTATAAATATGGAGAGAGGATATTTTTTTCTTTACACACACACACACACACACACACACACACACACACACTTGAAAGGTTCCTCATGGCACTGCTGCTTCAGCTCCATTGCACACCACGGCAGCACTGCTTGGGGAGCTGAGGCAGGAGCACAGGGAGAGTCCTTAAAGCATGGAGCCACTTGTGTCCAGGGACTGCATCACCCCCATACCTAGATCCACCCTTCATGGAGCCAGAACCAGATTAACCCATAGGCAACTAGGCATGTACCTAAGGCCCAGATTTGTGTTTTGGTTCCCTAGAGCAAACTAAAAAAGTTACAAATGCCACT
Source organism: Malaclemys terrapin pileata (assembly GCF_027887155.1). NCBI lineage: Eukaryota > Metazoa > Chordata > Testudines > Emydidae > Malaclemys > Malaclemys terrapin. The sequence goes on along the minus strand of NC_071512.1, from coordinate 100,986,025 downwards.
CACTCAAGTGAGTGAAGTTCTTTCAGTCTGCACATGCAAATCTGCACCAGAGGATGAGTGGGCAGAGACAATCCTCACACACAGCTAAAACTCACTTTCCCTTTCCCAACAAAGCCAAAGAGAGAGGAAGGCATGGGTAAAGAAACTACTTGCTTCTCCAACAGCAACAAGTGAACAGGCTGGGATGGGAATTTACTACAGTGGCATGTATGCAAGCGAACATCATTTAGGTATATATTTTTCCCTTCTTCCATTTATCAGCTGTTTGTTGTTATTCATATTAGAAGGGGGCCCAGAAATGTATGTTTGCCTAGGGCTAAGTGATGGGTTAATACAGTCCTGTATGTAGCACTGGTCTTCCTAATAAAGTCCCTTAACCCACACATTAAAATGCATTAGTAAATAAATATTGATGGATTCTTTTATAGAGTTATGGATAAGTTTTAGTACACTTGTGTGGAGAAGTTAATATTCAGATTTAGTATATGTATAATTTAAATTTTCAGTATACATAAGTTAATGATAAGGGTGAGTAAAAATTGATTCTTTTCATTTCAATTAAATGATTTTTTAAAAAAATAAACCTATTTGAAATTAAATTTAAAATTGACAACCCATTTTAGTCCTAAAAGTTTTTTAATTAAAATCATTTAAATTAAATACAAAAAAATTATTAAGCAGTTCATATTTGCTGCCAAATTTTAAAGAAAGTCAAATCAGTGAACTTGTGGAAGTCACGGGCTAAGCACCTGAAACCAGAGTTCATTGAAGGTCATAACAGCTTTTGACAGCAGTAATTTCTTCTGCAGGTACAGAGTGAATTATAGAATATCAGGGTTGGAAGGGACCTTAGAAGGTTATCTAGTCTAACCCCCTGCTCAAAGCAGGACCAATCCCCAGACAGATTTTTGCCCCAGATCCCTAAATGGCCCCCTCAAGGATTGAACTCACAACCCTGGGTTTAGCAGGCCAATGCTCAAACCACTGAACTATCCCTCCCCGAGCCAGAATATTTTCTTCATTTCAGTTTATTCAACTAGTTCAGCTCAACGAGTAATTCATTCAAATTTAAGAAACTAACTGGGAGTTGAAAAAACAGGAAAGCTTGTTTTCCTCTTCCAATCTCTGAATTAAAACTAGGTGTGAGAGGATGAAATCTACTAGTTCTAAAATCTTGGTGTCCAGAAACAATCAGTTCAATTCACTAACTACAAATAAAACTCCCTTTGTTTAATAAATCAGTTTTGAATGCAAAATAACATTTTGATAAACATTTTTATGTATCCAGCACATTTAAGGTAGTTTTATTTAATTAATAAAAATTAAAATGCTGGGTTTTGTGCATTTTTAATTACATTTGAACTTCCATCCACAGAGAACTTGGCACGTCACAAGTGAAAAAAAAAAAAGAATGTAAAATTAATTCATTTCATTTTAAACACAGAATGCCAAAGTGTCATGCTGACTAGTAATTATAGCATTTTGTATCATATTACTCTTCACCATATGTAAAAATGTCATTTTTTCAAAGAAATAGGAATAAATCTTCACTGTTAAAAAAATGCAACTCAATCCATTTTTTAAATCTTCCCATATACACCTGTGAGACATGAACTGATGTGTGAAAGCTGTGTAGCCTGGGACATGGTCTGATCCCCACGCAGTTTCAAACAAACAGCTTTTCTTCAGTGCTCCTTAACAAGAGACTAGCCTGCTGTGCAGCATTTATTTCACAGTCATATCAAGGTTAAGAGATGTCATTACTGAGAAATGACCCCACAACATCCTATCCAAATGTAACTACGCTAATCTGAGATCTATTTGTTGGTTCTTGCCATGCCAGTTTTACAGCATTAAATATAAGAAAAAAGAATACCTTTTGTGGGACAAATATCCTTCAATCACACATGGAAAAGTTCTTGTTAAATGTAATTTCTATAAAGTGAAAGTGTTTCAGACTCAGAATCTACTATTAACTATTTTACAATCACAAATAAAACTTATTTATGGTCAAATGTGGTCAATAAAACTAACATAAAATTGTTTTAAAAAAGCCCTCTGAAGTAAAAATAAATAACTCTGGAGTTGGATTCCTTACATTCCATTTTAATTCCAAAGTACAACACTACGGCATTATGAAATAAACAGTATTTTCCTTCTTCATTAACTCATCTGTAACTGCACTGATTTCAATAACATTCCTCTGCTATTCTAAGCTTGAAAGGCATGCTCTGGTTATAGTGTTATGTTGGTATAAAGCACAATGCCAGACTGATGTGCTGAACAAAAGTGATCAAAGTTGAAGTAATTTTAGCCAACGCACAAGCATTCTGCTGTATTATTCTACCAGAATGACATCTGTTGAGCAACTCGTCACAGAATAAACTAGTTGTTGTAGACAGGCCTTGTCTGGCAGGGTACCATGTAAAACATATTAGGGTAATGTTTGATTAAACAAACTGCTGGGGTTAAATTCATAACTGGATTTTGAAAACATGCCAAAATAGTCCATTTAAAAACCACAGGCAGTTAAAGGAAAAAGTAAGTTTGTTTTTTAAATATCATGCCACCTTTATCAATGCTGTAACTATTTAAAGGATTCCCCTTTATTTGGTAATTCCAATGGCATTAAAAAAAGAAAAGCAAAAAAGATTCAGAGGACAGGAGAGTTTGCTAATAAAATGTGAAACCCCCCTCATATTTATCAGCTGTTTCACTGTAAATCTGTAATTCTGTAGGGGCAAGAAAGACCTAAATATTACACAAAAACCAAAGTAAAAATTATTTTAAAAGCAGCGTGCTAGGCCAGTGGAATAAAAATATACAGCTATATTCTAGATGCAACTGATTAATTTGAGTCAGCGTACAAATGGATAATAGACCCACTAGGTTTCCAAGAGAGAGGTGGTGGGTTGGGTTTTGCTAACAAGCTCATTTGCCATTAGTAGAGAGAGTGAAATCTTTACAGACTTGGTGAGCTTTTTGGTCATCCACATTTACTTTGATCAGTAAGAAAGAATAATTAGCAGTATTGGCGCAGCCCAAAATCTGTATTCTTTTCATAACATCTAGATACCATGGTGACTGCACATTACAGATGGTAGATACAATGTCTAGATGATAATCTCAATATATGATTATTTAAAACCAAATTAATATGTAAATGTTTCATTGGGTTCCAGAGGTTTAACTATTAAAAATATCAATTTTAATCACAAAATTAACCAAAAATGCTGTATTAACCTTTCTGCAGATGGAGACTCTTTGGGAACTGAAACATAATTCCTCTCAATGCATTCGACACAACCAAATCTCCCCACATCAGAACATTTTCATGTGGGTCGAGGTGCAGGGGGAACACGATAGGCATGTTGATGCTGAGGAGCCCAAAGTAGGTAACAGACTGAAGCATGTTACAGGAATTAGGCACATTTCTATTTTATTTTCTCTTGCACTATTAAAAAAAAATCATAAGTATTTTGTCAAAGAATTTTTTTGTGAACATGCCTTCTTAGTTTGCAGATGCCAAATTGAACCAATATTCAAGGTTCTTCTTTGTCAGGACACAACAGGGTAAAATTCACCCCAGTGCATAATACAAGGGCTCTACATAAGGTTAAGTGATGTGAAAAGTCTTTTAAGGGTCTTCTGTACTTCGGTGAATTTCACCCAAAAGTAGTCAATTTCTCATCTTCTAATTAGAAAATTTGAAATCTAGCCTAATGAAATCTCTCACCAAATTTTAAAAATTAAAATTTTACAACTTAATCAGCAAAATTTGGCCATGCCTGAAACTACATCTTTGAATTAAAAAAATCACATCCAAGTCAAACCATAGTAATTTCCAGAGGGCTGTTTTCTGCATATATAGGTACAGTGTTATTTAAACAATGTACATAATGAACTATTGTTAGCTTTAATATTATTAAATATAATTTATGCAAAGCTTTAAATTCGCTGAGAAGCTGAAGGCTGTTCCAGGCATCTAGTCAGCATGAAAGACAGTGCAAAAATGAGAGCGTGAAAGAGAGACAAAAGGAGCAATAAAGTGAGAGGACTTTGAGGAATGTGGAATGCGAGTGGGGGGTGTACAAGGAAATGAACTCATACGCAGCCAAGGCCAGATTGCATAGAGCACTAAAGGAGAGGATGAGTACCTACTTTGACGCTGTAACAGAATGGAAGTCAAGTCAATAAAGAACATTTTGGGGGGAGAGGGCAGGGGCAATGTGAGAAAAATATGAATTAAGCACCAGTATAGAAAGAGATGAGAAGAGGGGAGACCAAAAGGGATCAAGTTATAGTAATCAAGCCTATAGGTGACCAAACAAGGGTTTTAGCAATGGGGATAGTGAAGAAAGGGTGGAGCTCAACAATATTACAGATGAAGGAGCAATGGGATTTAGCAAGAGTCTGATATAGAGAAGAGAGCCACAGCTCATGAGCCTATGAGACTGGAAGGCTAATGAAGTTAAGAGTTACAAATAAGGGAGATAGGTCAGGAAAAAAGATTATAGTTGGGAAGAAATATTCGAGATGTAGAAAGGACACCTAAGAGGATCCGATAAAAACATTTTGAGATCTACAAATGGTCAGAGATGTTGGGCTAGACAGGTTGATTTGGGAGATATGCACACAGAAGTGATAGTTAAAACCCTGGGAGCAGATACAGTCACACTAAGATACTACAGAGGCAAAAGATGTGGCAATCAGTAACAGAATCCTTAAGGACACGGAAGCTGGGGAGGAGGAGTCAAAAAGAATAGGATGTTGATAGAGCAGACAGCAATATAGATAGAGGAATTAGGAAACAGAGAGTTAAAGAAGCCAGGAGAAAAGAAAGCTAAGAAAAGTAATCAGCAGTGCTGACCACAAAAGGAAAACTCAGTAACAGAGAAATCTTTTGAATTTGGTCAGGAAAAGGCGATTGGTGGTCAATCAAAAATAGAGTCATTTATCTTTAATATAAATATAAAGTATGAACTATAATGACTTCAGGCAACTATCTACTGCACAGGAATCACTGGTAACATCAACAACCATGGCAAAACTTCCAGTTAAAAGAATGGGAGCTTTGCCTAAATAAAATGAGCATGATTCTGCCCAGGATCTCCCAGTTCAAAAATTTTGTAAAAATGAAAGACTGTCTCCTTGGTCTTGGCTTGGAAGAGCAAGGGCCAATACAGTCAAGGAATTAACCAATGATGCAATGAGTGGGAGAGGGGGAAGAGAGATCAAGAGCACAAATTGGAGATACAAAGATTGGAAGGTCTAGGGAACAAGGAGAAGAGGCAAGGAAGCTAAATGCCAGGAGGACAGAAAAAGTCAGATGATTAAAGATTGTGGAATAATCTTATTCCTGCAATGTGTTCTTATTATTTTTAATTTACAGTTTCTAAAAAACTACAAGTTTAAAATCCATAATTCCCCCCCATACACTGCACATTATATTAAGAAACTACATTAAATCCCTGACAATACATTTAGCCTATCAATAAATGTTTTAAAGCAATGCATTTCAAAAGATATACATATTACAGATTATCCTAGTGATGTTGCTAGTTTCTTAGGGCCAATGTCTGACCTTGTAAGTCTTAAAGTATAATCAGCCTCTGATTTCTAGCATCTTGCTGATATTTAAGTTATTCCATACAGTAAATCTTGTCACTGTGACTTCAAAATCAGATTGCTTTAAAACAATTTTGTCCACTTCTGAGACAGTTCTTACAATTACAATTTTTGTTTGCTGTGCTGAAATTCTTAATTACAATTGCATTTGTATTTGATTCACTGTGTTGGAACCTAAAGAAGAAAATATCTCTAACAAAAAAAGCTAAAAAACGGATCAGATGCAACAGAGAAGAAAAATGATTATTAGATAAATGGCAATTGGCAATTTTTTGTTTTGTTCTTAACAGTGTTCTGTATCAAATCCCACAAAACAGAATTCAAACAGTTGTTAAACTATAATATCTGCACTAATTAATGATTTATAAGATTAGGCAGCTCTCTTTCTTTAAATACATTTTTTTATTTTAATATCTCTGATAAGACTTTATACTTTTCTGGTTTGTAACTTTTCCCCATTAATATGTGAAACTGTCTTTCTTGTTTAAGAGAGAAAAAAATTACACAATGTATTGTTTGCTCTATTTTAACAATTTAAAATGAAATGAACAAAACCCTCAATACCTCTATATTATTTACATGTAGAGATATTTCCTTCACAATTACGATTTTGTAACAAATTAACTAGAAAATTTAAGTTTTTTTTTAAATCAAAACCCTAATAAGGTTTCATATTGCCTAAATTGAGCTCTCAAGAATTATTTTAAAATCCAATTTACTATTTCCACTAGCACTTCAGAAAATTACAACACAAAAAGTCATGAGAAAAATCTCTGCTAAACCTTCACATTCCACCTATCCATAGTTAAACAGTTTATTTATGTACCACATTGTATGTCCACCTACAAGTTCAAACGGTTACTTTTGATTAAACGGAAATACGTCAAGTAAAATACAGAAAAACATTTTAAATTACTGTTACATACTGGGTTTTGCCACATTGTAGAACTCAGGTTGTGTAAACATTTCCTTTGGAAAGCTTGTTGAGTTTGTTACATAACTGTAACAATTGTCTCTGCTCTGGAAATTAGTATGCATGAATTCTGGCCAGGGATTCTTCCTTTTCACAATTTAAAGAAGCAGCTACACTTAACCAATCTAAGTTAATGAAAAAAAAAAAAAAGAAATAGAAGCATAAGACACTTTTCGGTCTTTTCAATTCTCATGCTTTACAGGAAAATTATTCCTGGGCTCAGAATTTTGTTGGCCATTATTACATTAAAATAAACCACTGCCTTTGGGTATCTGGGGAAAGTTGTGCAATTTTACATTGTACATTATGCAACATTTCCCACAAAAAATATTTTAGAAATAGGTATACTGGGGAGGGCTGTCAAATGTTCCCAATATACTCCACAATAATTAACGGCACAGATTTTTTATTTTTATTTTTATTTTTTGAGAGGGGAGAAGGAGGAGGTAGAAGGATATAAATTACAGCATACATTTCTTACTTTGCCATTATTCTGGCTTGACTGAAAAATCAGGGAGGGGAGGGCAAGGTTTTCAGAGAAGTGAATGCATAGGTAAACGATAAACTTGGAGGGATCACCATGCTCAAGTTTTGGTGAAACTAATTTTATTGAAGAAAACATACTGGATATGCAGAAATGCCTATTCTATAAAATGTTCTGTATGCAAGCAGTCTGCTACAAAGCAGTGGATGATTTTTCAAGACACGCACTTGAAAGGTAGATCAACCTCAAGTTCACATGCACAATTACCTTGACTCAATACAGCATCACATAATCTGAATGACTATCAATGATCAGTACAGTGTAATTGTAGCCATGTTGGTCCCAAAATATGGTGGGTTAGGTAACAGAAGTTGGTCTAATAAAATATATTACACCTCACGCACCTTGTCTCGCCAATGATCAGGACACTCAGAATAATCTAAATTACTTCCTTTTCATGTACTTTTTGTAGATTCCAGTTAACTGATGCAAAAACCTAGAGACTACAGAAGGCGCCTACATTTCTATTAATTTAAAAAGCCATTTGTTTACAATAAACTACATTTCACTTCAATGGTCCACTCACCTAAAATTTCTAAACTCTTCCCAGTGTAGTCACACTATACCTCCTGTTTTGATGTTACCATCAGACTTGTATATAGCCAGTATATTTAAAATTAATTACAATTTATCAACATCTTATACACAACAGATACCCCTTTCATCAGCAGAAATACCAATTATATAACCTCTTGCAGTTTCCTGAACAAGTTTACTATAAAAGCCATTATACTTTTTAGTATCCCATTTCATTGTCTCTATTTGGCCCGATATTTAAAAAATGTTCTCATTTCTCTATCTGAGAGACCAACATATTTTTATCTAAATGGAACTCTGCTATATCATATACCAGAAGAATATTTTTATATATATATTTTGTGTGTGTGTGTGTCTCTCTCTCTATATATATATATATTATAAAATAAAAACAATCAAAAACATAAATCCACAATAAAATAACCCATTGGTCATTCTAAACAAGCTTTGGAGAGACCTGTATAGAACAGCTAAATTGAAGACACATCCTAAAATGTCAGAAGAGAACATTTGAACTTTGCAAAAGCTAAAACTATTCTATCACCTCTATAAGATGAGTAAAAGAGAAGAAAATAATCGAATAGTTCACTCTGTAGTCTTTTTTTTTTGCAGGGGGAGGGAGGGAAGAATATGACCCCAACTCCTGGACTGATCTTTTAAAAGAAAAATGAAATGATCTTTAAAAATAAAAAAAATCAAACTACGGTTTTGAATGACTTTTCCATCTGATGTAAGAAGAGTATTGCTGTTCTAATAATTTATTATTAGTATAATGCCATAGATGCACATGGTACAGAACAAGAGGATGGCTGTGCCAAACAAATGACAGGTGCCCTGCCCCAAAAGACTTACTATCTAAGGGCACCTGCAGGAGCATTACAAAACAAACAGCACAATAGAATACATACATGGAGCAATGAAGAGTCATTTTAGTTAGAATGCCTTACAGAACAGGTGAGCTTTAAAGAGCATAATGGAGCTTTGCAAATGTTAGTCAAGATGCTACTGAAGGCCTACCTGACAGTGTGTAAAAAGACTGGAAGTGACTAAAAGTGAAAAGGAAAAGCTTAAATTTATATAGAAACTGATGAGAAACCAGGTTCTCAAGAGACCGAGGAGAGGGGCAAGAGCGTTCAAAACAAGTGGGAAAGGAAACTTATTTTGGCAGCAACATGCTGGATGGATTCTAATGGGAAGACAGATGTGACGTTGGATTAAACAAGGTATGACATAATTAGAGTGCGAACTAGTCGTGGCACTGGGAATTGAAAGGAAAGGATGTTTGGGATTGAAATTTACTAACATGACCATCTTGTCTTTATCAGATTCTGTAAAAACTCCCCAAGCTACTAGTACCAGTTAATTTTGTTAACATAAATATGTAAACCATTTTCAAGAAACGTGTGACTTTTTAAAGTACCGCCATCAGTAAATCTTGGTCATGTTAGTAAATCTCCATCTTGATTAACATACGCAAAGCTCTAAGTGAGGTTGCTTAATGGTACATTTTATCTACACGTTCAGGCATTTTGTGAAAGATGACAGGCAACTGGTAGCAAGTAGTCTATTACATGATAAGCACTCTGTCATATAGATCATTATCCAGGACTGACTGCCCTTTTTACAACAATTCAACATGCACCACAAAGCGGAAATTGCCATTTCAAACGGTCAGTCCATGATTAAACAGCTTCTAATTTGCTATAAAATTAAAACAGTTGCCAAAGCAAATTGTGATTGCTATTGTTACAGCTCCAGCTATTTTCCTCTTCCCAAAAAGTCAATGAATTGCCAACCATCACACACATTTTGGTACAAAATGACAAATTACACAAGGGAAAAGTCGAGGGTCAGCACTGAGTCAGAAGCCAAAGAGCGGTAGCCTGGGGTCAGAGCCGGAGTAGTCAGAAACCAGGGTGATAGGGTTCAAGGACCAGAACGAGGCTGAGACAGGAGCTGGGCACTGTCAAAGTCAGAAACTGGGATGAGGCTGGGGGTCAGGTAGTGGGCAGCAGGGACTGTAGCAGCAGCAGCAAGCCAAGATTCACCTTTTTGCACTGACAACTTCCTGTCTCTTTTTCTGGCTTATAAGAGAATATTTAAAAAAATAAAATAAACGATACAGAAAATTTGAAGCGTTAGTTATTGGTCATTGGGGGTAACATACAGAGTATAGGGGTATGTTGGTGTTTTGGGGCTGGGCAGCACACATAGTATATACACACTGCAATGTCCCCAATGAGGGGTGGGTAACCGGTGGGCGGGATCAGGAGACAGTCGATAAATAGTACACCTGATCCAATCAGGGACTCCGGAGCTCCTCCCATCAGATCTCTGTGGGCTGTACCTTTAGTGGAGAGTAAGGCCTAATGAGCAGAGAATGTGGGGCATACTAAACTGAACAGCGATTTTGTCACTTTGGTTAACAAGGAGATTAATGGCAGTTAGGCACCCAACTCTTATTGAAATTCAATGGGAGGTAAGCATTGTGCCTCTGAAATTCTCCCCCAGATCAAAATCGTTCTCACTTATGACCTAAAGGAGGATTTAAACCCTCATCCCCAGAAAGGACAGCAATGCAGCTGGCCCCAATGGATTTACTTTCACATGAAACTGCACTGTTGACAGTATCCTTTTTTGCTGTCTTCAGGATAAAAAAATCTGACCTCAGTGACAAAGTTTCAGAGGCTGCTATAATCTGGGATTCCAGAAAATGTTTCTTAGAGACAAAGCGCATTTTAAGTAACAGGTCTATCCATTTTAAATTACAATCAACTGGAGAAATAGAGCATCACTAGGAACAATAGGATTTTGTCATTTGCTTTTTACTTTCTAAGCTTTAGCACTGTGAATAAATACATTTTCAACATAAAAAGCATTTTGTTTTATATGCTGGAAGGAACCTGAACACAAAACCTAGCCAAGGAAAATGGTCCAGTAACTATTCAATAATTTAATTTTTGTAATAGAAGAAAACTAGTTAAGAAAACTAGTTTAATCGGCATACCTTGTGAACTGAAGTACTCTACAAGTAACTATGCTTACTGTGCGGGGAATCCTCCAGGACTTATTCTTCACCTTTTACTTCCTACTTCATACCACCTCCAGGCCTCTGGTCACAGCAATCCTCCCACTTAACAAAGACACCTGGACAAGTCTCCCTCTGGAGCCCAATGTTCATTCCAAGTACTAGCCAAAGTGAGATGTCAAAAGAGGGACACAAGGTACTCCCTTTAAATCCACAGGTTTAACATTCTATATTGATTTTATTGATATTCACACAATCATATAAATGTCAGCCTGGACAGGCCCTTGAAAGGTCATCTAGTGCCAAGTACACCTTCCACAGGGAACTGAACCCAATGGCCTCTTGAGGTCCCTATTTTGATGTTACTACAGTGAGGCAAATGTCTTCAAATAGTGAGAGAGTCACATCCTCCTTTTTGTGTACCACTTGCAATGCCAACTGTATATAGAGGGAAAATGGGGTGTGACATGAGTGTATTGTCTGTAATGCCTTGCTGGTAATGTGAAAGCACATGAGAGAAAATGGACTACTCACAACCCTGCCTATCAATTTCTCCACAGTCCACTTGCTTTACTAGTTCTTGACATCAAGTACTTTGCAGGATCTTGTGTGTTATCAAGAGAAATCTGAACTCAATGCTTAAATATGTCTTGTATTCTAAGTACATAGGACTTTTCTCATCAAAATGTTTCTTTTTGTAAATATCAATCCAAGAGAGCAGGATATTCCTCAACAAAAATGAATGGGGACCCATACATTCCACTTAAACACGCAGTCTATGGGCAAAAAATTCGAAGTCAAAATTAAAGTAGGATTATGAGCTTTTGGTCAACTATTTAGTAACTGAAATAATGCTCTGTAGTCTCTCCATCTCACTTTCACATCTGACAAATCACTACTAATGCTGGCACTCTCAGGGTAGTAACACTCTGCCAAGGAAAGTATTTATTATAATTGAAATTTGTTTCCACTGTAATCAGGCAAAAATAAGTTAGCTGTTAGCTTCATTTTGAATTTTTTTCTGCAGATGCATTATTAGTACAGCATACTGTAAAATCAAAGCATTACACTCCAACATACATAACCAATTACAAATGTTTCTTTATTAACACTGAAGTTTGTGCTTTTAAGTATGCATAAAGTGTCACTATTATGCCATTAACAAGCAGTCCTCCTGTATACATAGAAGTAATATTTAAAGAGAGAATTCAGTCTATTTAACTATTCACTAACAAAGCTATTCCTTAGCTCATCCCTGCCATAACCTGCTCTATTCAGACACATATGGGAAACGACATTAAATAACTACTGCAAACCATGGACTTCTGGTATTAGTGCTACACATTGCATACCCCTATTCATTATTCCACCTCCCTTGTTTAATCTATCATTAAGATTCAGTGACCCTACACTAAATTTAAAGCAGATCCTTCCTTCCTCCCATGCCTAAATTCACATACTTTTCTAGTTGGGGATGCCCTCGAGTATTAGCTACACTACAGGGTTTCTCTAATCTCAGCTCTGAACTATGTTGTGCTATAGAAGCAAGAAATTGCTGTTTTACATCTTTAACTATGGAGGCTTGCACCAAAAACCCTATCTCATTTACTTAATACGATAAAGAAATAAATCCCCTTATTTAACATACATTTAATAAACAAAGATAAAAAATATATAAAGGGTGATAGTTTAATGTGCTATTTCTCCCCATCTCAAATTCAACACACCTTATTTCACTTGCAACATAATTCACAAGCTGTTGGACATTTACCAATAATGTTAGGTCATCATAAGCTAGCTCCCTGTTTTAATTTAAAGAGGCTCCATTTCAACGAGAAAAAGGATTTTAATAATCAAAAATTAAAAGAGTAACAAGAGGATGAGAGTTTATTTAGTTCCATGTTTAAAAAAAATTACTAACGAAATGCAGGGCAAACACATCTGTTCCAAATCACTCCCCTTTTTAATGTTGCATCCCTCCCCCCCATCCTCCATCTGGGTTTTTGTCTACACAGATTGTAGATCAGCAGTGGTGGGACTGCAGGTGAAATTGTATTGAAAGGTTCCAGTGCATGTGTCTGAATAAAAGAGAGAAAATGAATTCCATATTTAAAATATAAACTGCGCAACTGTATTTTTAGCAATGAGTCAACTATAAACTTACTTTTTTCCTTTCATGAAAAATAAAAAAGTGAATTAGCTCATCATATTTAGTGTCTTTATAAAACAAAGTTAAAAGCAGTGTGGCAGTGAGTAAAGCACTAGTGAAACTTGCTTCCCTCTGACGTGATATGAGAAAATGACTTGAGCAAAAATGTAATTTAAATACAGAAGAACCTCAGAGTTACAAACACCTTGGGAATGGAGGTTGTTCATAACTCTAAAATGTTAGTAACTGAACAAAACATTCTGGTTGTTCTTTCAAAAGTTTACAACTGAACATTGACTTAATACAAGTTTGAAACTTTACTGCGCAGAAGAAAAATGCTACTTTTAACTAGCTTAATATAAATGAAACAAGCACAGAAAGTCTCCTTACTTTCTCAAAAAAAATTAAAATTTTCTCTTTATTTTTTAGTATTTGCTTTTTTTTTTTTTTTTTTGGTCTCTGCTGTGCCTGATTGCATACTGGTTCTAAGTGAGGTGTTTGGTTGACTGGTCAGTTCGTAACTCTGGTGTTCGCAACTCTGAGGTTCTACTGTATAGCTTACTGATGTTTATTGAAAGCAGGATAATTGTGCATTAGTTTTCATGAAGAGTAAAGAAATATTTCTCATTTATTCAAATAAGTGCTAAGCACATTCCAAAAATATCTGGAGGGGAAGATGGGCAGCCTGACCCGCAAGGAAAGAATGCATCTTATCCACGCTCCTATTTCTTTCACTTGATTAAAGTCTTTTTTTCTACCAATTGCTCAGTTGATTTTGGCCTCACCTGGTGATAAGTGGGGGCAACTGTTGAATCCACTTATACGATGGGAAAAGATGAATCATTTTACAAATCTGCCTTGCACCTCAAATTGTCACATTCATGATCTGCTGAGTGTACACCACAAACTGCTCATTCCAACTCTCCTAATTGCAGTCTCAAATGACCAGCTATCATAAACGTTGTAGAAATAATATGCGAAGAGCGCTGGAATGAAAATCTCAAGTTTTGAAGTGAAACAGAAACATTATCTTTGCTGGGACTAATTGTTAAAGAGGAACCTCTTCGCCAAAGATGTGGGCACATTCCTGCAAAAACCATAAAAGTGTGCTCTTCCAGCTGCAGTACATATATAGAAAATAATACACCAACAGCATGAAACCACTGAGTGTCTAGGCTTAGTATCTTCGGGCTTCCTAACCCTTGCACAAGATAATACTCTTGATTATTTGGCCAAGCACCAATATTCTTTTCTTAGGTACACATAGTTTTGTCACAGAGGAACTAACTCCTGCTGTTAAGGCGTTAACTTCCACAAATCTTTAAGAGATGGAGTTTGTATTTGGGCTAGATCAGGGGTCTCAAACTCAAACTCAGGAGGGCTGCAGGAGGACTAGTGCATTGGCCCGAGGGCCGCATCACTGACACCCACCCCTTGCTGCCTCCGGCCCTGCCCCCACTCCACCCCTTCCATGAGGCCCCGACCCACCTCTCCCCTGCCCCCATTCCAATGCCTTCCCCGAAGTCCTCACCCCAACTCTGCCCCCTCTCTGCCCCCAGGCGGTGCAGGAGGGGTGCGGGGTGTGATGGGCAGGGAGTTGAGGTGCAGGAGGTGTGTAGGGTACGGCGGAGGCTCAGGGCAGGGAATTGTGGGGTGGGGTGCAGGAGGGGTGAGGGATGCAGCAGGGAGTTGGGGTGTGGGAGGGTGTGGGATGTGGCAGGGGCTCCAGACAGGGGGTTAGGGTGCAGGAGGAGTGCGGGGTGTGATGGGGGCTCAGGGCAGGGAGTTGAGGTGCAGAAGGTGTGCAGCAGGGGGCTCAGGGCAGGGAATTGGGGTGTGGGGTGCAGGAGGGGTGCGGGGTGCGGCATGGGGTTGGGGTGCAGGGTGCGGCAGGGGGCTCAGGGCAGGGAGTTGGGCTGCAGGAGAGGTGAGAGATGCAGCAGGGGGTTGGGATGCAGGGGGCTCAGGACAGGAAGTTGGGGTGCGGGAGGGTGTGGGATGTGGCAGGGGGCTCCGGAAGGGGGTTGGGGTGCGGGCTCCGGCCTGGCATCGCTTACCTAGAGTGACTCCAGGGTGGCAGCACCTCACTGAAGAGAGAGGCTCAGGACTAGGGCAGAAGGGCAGGGGAAGGGTAGCCTGCCCTGGCCCTAGTGAAGAGGACACTAGGACCTGCTGGAAGCCGGCAGCCTGCAGAGCGGAGCCGATTCAACATGTGCTGCAGGCTCCAGGGCAGTGAGGAGGCAGCAAGTGGGTGCCGGGAGACACTCCGGGGGGAGGGGGGGCGCGTGAGGGTGGCAGGTGCCCCAAACATTGGGGAGCAGCGCACGGGGAGCTTAACAGGCACAGAAAATAATTCGGGGGGCGGGAGTGAGGGGAGTTTGGTGGCGATAGGAAGTAACAGGGGAGGCGTGGGGAGCTCCACGGGCTGCAGGGAAGAGCTCCGCGGGCCGCATGCAGCCCGCAGGCCGCGTGTTTGAGACCCCTGGCCTAGATCATTGGATTCTTTCCTTCAGCACGTGTGTCACTACTGATTTAGCCTCACAAAACATTGTTAAAAACCAATGGAAAAAGCAGCACCCAGAAGCTGTACAATAATGCTGAGGGAAAGAGAAAGAGGCTTTGTTAGTCTGTTACAGATATCAATATTTAAAAACCACCTCAATTGTAGACACTACCTTGATCTGGAAAGAAAACACAAAACAGATCTCAGAAATCTAAGAGTTCCAACTCAGAATTCTGCTCTTGACTGCTGCAGGCCAGAGAAATTACTTCACTGCTAGAGATTGTAGTTCTTCCATTGAAGTCTATAGATTCATAAATTCATAGATTTTTTAAGGCCAGAAGGGTGCCAATTAGATCATCTAGTCTAACATAGGGCCCATAGAATTTCATCCAATTACTCCTGTATTGAGCCCAAAATACTTGCGTTTTTGACTAGATCAGAGCTTCCAAAGTTCACGGATTTCAACAGGACCACTCATATGCTTAAAGTTAAGTACTTGCTTAGATGGCTTGCTGAACCAGGTCAACAGTGCTCAGCACACTGCAGAACTGAGCTACACATTTTAGTACCATGAATAGCATTATAGTCATTCAGTATGTTTGTTCCTCCTATATTTTCCAGTTTAGTGAATGAGTCTTAGATGTTTTGTTTTCAAACATGACTTGGGTGGGGAGATCTCTCTTATCAACAAAATTAGGCACCCCCTCAAATCCAACCCTGGTAAAACAAAAAGGGAAAAGACACCATGGAGGGGAAAGAAAAGGAAAAGGTTACGGGAATATGGCCTCCAAACACTTATAATCTGTTCTGGCTGCATGTTCTATCAGATCTTCTATATGCATGATTATGAAGCTGAACCAAGATAGTCCCAATTTTGTCTTGCCTAACCTGGCCGTTTAAACCATTAACACTTTCTATCGTGCTAAATTTGGGGAATTATAGATCTCACGTCTTTATCTGGGTGAGCTCCCACACCCACAACTTGGCTTTTTCCAATATATGGATTGACATGCATAGATGCTGAAGTCTTCTCTTAATCCAGAGCAGATAAACAATGGCAGTTGCACAGCAAACTTTACTAAACATCCTCCCGTGTGTTTAAACTGTAATCTGGAGGATCCCTTATCGTTTTGAGAGGTTGACTCAGTCTCCGTGCACATTCGGTTCTTGACTTTTCTTCTGAGACTGCCAACAAAGGTGCCAGTGAGCACCTATTGTGATGGCAAGTTAGTTACTTGAATGCCAGTCAGTTACAAGCTGCATTGAGATGACAAATCAATTTAACACAGGCCTCCAAAATCAGACTTTAGAGATCAACAACTTTCATTCACTACTGAGCAATGCAACACTAACTGGTATCCTACAAGCAAAAGGCTTCATTTAATGAAACTTTGAGCCTCTTAATAGACATTTTAAGAAACGAACAAATTTAAAACAGGATTTGAATTCACAGTCTTTGCAATATGACAAATTAATCAGCCAGTAATGTGCTTTGCTGGACTGGGGCCTTAATGAAACAGCATCAAGGCCAAAAGTCTAAATATTCTGTAATTATTTACATTTGTTATTATCATGTATTATTATTTACTTAGATACTTGTAAGAAATATGTACAATTTAAGAATTAAGAATTTGCTTCTAAAATACTGGAGAACACACTGAAAAGAGTGAAACTATTGCACCAAAACTGCAACTTGGAGTCAGTGAGGTTCTATATAAGCACATAGCTCTGCCTGCATATATCATCTTGCAGGATTGGGACCTAAGTAATTTAAAACAAACTTACAATGTAAGATCACTTTCCCCTTTAAAGTTCAGGTTTTAACATAAACCTACACTACTTATTTCAACTAGAGAGCTTTTTTTCAATGCAACAAGTTAAAAATGGCTAGAGCTTACTCAGTACTAGTAACTCCAACAACAGCCTTCTCCTAGAAATGTTTATAGGGTTAAGTAACCCAAGCAATTCCACACTGTTGAAATCACAATGTCAGTTTTATGAAGTCATGGATCAACAAATGTCAAATATGTATCTAAGGGCAATTTCATTAGTGCTTGACAACGGAGAATTCATGCCTTCTGTAAACTTCAGTCTTCACAAAGCATACCATTAATATCAGTAGAACAACAGCAGAAGGACAAAGAAATGACCATTCAGGAAAAGGGACTAATTTGACACAGCTGTAGCAGTTACCATTATTACACTGTACGAACTTAAAACCTTACTAAAACAGAAGAACTAAAAATAAAGGTTAACTCAACTGTTTAAATATACACAGATATATTTATTTTTCTCTACATTTTTCAATAAGTCTAATCTTACAACTCTAACTATTAAATAAAGCAATGAAGACTACAACCCATTTAATAAAGTAAATCACTTCTTACATTGTTGGTTATTAGAACTCTAGCTGCTCATTTCACAAAAATGCATATGATGTCATATAGTAATTGATTATGATAACTCATCCTGGCCAATCCAAAATCCCAACCAGAATATTTCCTCTCTAAATCAAAGTGACAAGTCAGGCTATGATGATGGGTAACCGTAAGGGCTGTTTTATGCTAATATTTAAAAGTAGAAAAAATATGGACATATTAAAATTATAATTCATTTCTACAAAGGAAAGGAACATCCTCCTTGGATATTTTAAGTTCCTACTAGAGAAATAGTTTTCAGATTCATCTTTCTTAAATGGATATCTGGAAGGAAAACAATAATTAATTAGAACCTGTACATTTTTTTAAAATAGGATCAAACATATTGTACCAGAGTGTGTGTGTGTGTGTGTGTGTGTTAATTACAGCAGCATCATAGGCAGAGCTACAGAATTGGGGATTTTAATGTTTCCACTATAAGACTCTATTTTGAGGTGATCTTTAAACACTGTAATCAAATTGGAAACATGGTAGAAGAGATCTCAGTCCAGGAACATTATCCAGAATTTCCAGATCTGAGTAACTTATGTTTATCAATTAAATCTATAATTGAGCCCTAAAGAAATGGTCTAATTTAGAGAGGTGCTCAGCATCTAAAACCTCCACTGACATCAAGGAAGATGCATTTCTTAGTACATTGGAAAGATCAGGCCACTTTCTTTGGAGCTCAGATATGGATTTTAGGCATTGAACTTCAGCCACCCCGGTTTAATAATTTTGGCCTTAAACAATTGTTTTTAAAAAAAATTAAAATTCAGGGAACTAGCTACATTCTTTAAATGTGTTTTTAAGTGTCTAGTTTGGATTCTCTTTCACATTTGTGTAATATAGAAATTAACGTGGCAACCACTGGTTTATAAAATGTAATTCTTTTTGGTTAAATGGCCATCCGCTGTTAACTTTGAAGAGGGGTCTGTACTGCATGAATAAGGTAACCACTCCAACAATTCAAACTAATTTCTATTGCACGTTCTGTAAGATATGCATCGTATTAAATGTGACTATTCAGTAAAATATATTTCACAACAGTGTACACTGCATTGTTTCACAAGGAATATACTGTGGAGTCATATCTATATAATGAGATTCCATGATTGTCACCTGTGTGTCACTCTGAAGCCTACAGTGTCTGTAGAGTTAGTGTAAGGCAATGTCAACAGCTAGAAGCATAGGTGAGGTCTCTTTTTGTTCAGAATATCATCAGTTTTAATCATCACTGGGAGTCGTGGTCTGTTACCACCCAATTTTTCTCACCTATTTTGACTTTACAAATTACACCCATGTGACAGGAAAGCATGTATCTATGCCATGCCAAGAATTCTAGTCCACTGGAATATCAGAAATAACTCAACCAATCAACACCCTTACTATACAGCTAATGTGCATGCAACAATTTCATTGGTTGTATGAGACGACTGTACATGGTGGATTACATGGCCCCATTACCACAGTTTTTCAAAACCAGCCACACAAACAGAACCAGCACACACAGTAACCATGAACTTTCAGAAACCCTCACTGGCGCATACACCCCTCATTTGCCACCCACATAAATCAACACAAGATCTCCCAGGTCAATACATACACTCAGTCAGACTTACCATAAAACCATAAACTTGAATGGCAAAGCTGCAGGTCATTACTAGTTAAGAACACTTTTCAACATTTCTGAAGAGTGGTTACAATCTGAAGAGCAACTGTGTAAAGAGGTACTTGCTTATTAAATTCCTCCCTTTACTTTGAGTCATGCCTGTTTACGGAAGAACCAATATAGTTTTACAAGAGCAAACTGTATTCTGCTTCATGCATCAACATCACTGCCAAATTAAGTTCTGAATCTTGAACCTTTATTATTGCCCATTAGCTACTAACCAGAAAGGACACGACTGGATTTTCCGGGGGTCCCAGGCTGAGCTTGATATAATGGCAATTAGGAAAATCTTGTTTTGACTTGTCTACTGAGCAAACTTGATATGGAGGTTATCGGTGGAAAATAAATATGAAATACCAATGTGTTAACTTTTGTGACCACAATTAACACTTAAAAATAATAATAATAATAAAAAAGAAACATTGACAGGGTCTGTCTGGTTCTTGCTTCCATGCTGCTTCTCAGGTTCCTCTCCTGACTGGCTGTGTGACTCTTACAGAACCCATGCTGTGCCACTGATCCCCAGTGGCTGCCTCCAGAGCAGCATCTGAAGGGCTACACAAGGCGTTAAATACAGCTTTAAGCTATATTAACTCCCGGCGAGGATTCTAAGCAGAGGTCTAGTTGGCCTACAGGCATGCTGCTGCAGAGAACCGCTCTGCTCCTTCCTCTCCCTCCCCCAAGCTCCTGGAAACCCTTCTGCGAGGAGATTTGGCAGAGGGGATTCCAGGAGGTATTTGAGAGGAACCGTGGTTCTGTGGCAGCAGCACTCCCCATCTGTGCAGGCAGGTGACAGGCAGACAGAACCAGGCCTACCCTTAAAGAAAGGAAAAGAAAAGGGAACTAGCACAAGACATATCTTGTGAAAATAGACAGTCTCAACCTTATTTTGTTTCAACATCCCTCTCTTCCTTGTCTAAGGTCATATCTCTGTATGCCACCCATGCTACGTCGTATCTAGGTTAGACTGAACCTTGACTCTTCCTATAAAAACACCACACACCAATGGCACTGTATGGTATACTAATGCTTAATAAATAATAATAATGATTTACAACTAGACTGGACAAAGTACTAGAAAATAAAGAGCAGGCAGCAATCCTGCAATGACACGGGGTGAGCTAGATGATTAAAAAGGTCTTTTCCATCTTTAATTTCTGTGAACTCCTTTTGACTTATGGTAGTTTTAAACACTGACATTTCCGGTCATTTTCAATTGGGGCTCTTCATTTTAATCACCCAAACATTCAGAGGACAGATTCCAAGGTCAAAACTTTTTTCTTATTCCAACTGCGTTATCTTTAAGCAGTAACATTCCCAAAATTGGTACTCTTACATATCACATATGTTGTAATATCAGAGTCTAATTTCATGGCCACTCAACACAGACCTCCCATTGAAGCAAACAGGAGTGACTATGGGTGGAACAGCTCCAAAACGGCGTCCTACATTAAAAAAAGAACTTAAGTCTTGCATCTACATTTCTTTTCTTTTGTAAATGTATCAGACTTTTAGAGCATGCTTCTGCTCCCAATGAAGTCAATGACAGAGCTGTTAATATTACAAATTTATTTTTTTAATTATACATACACACTTTCAATGTGTGCTTAAGTGAATTTCAAAAATGCACCTAAACTTTACATTTTTTAAAAGGCAAAGTGAATTCAAATCAAAGTTCTTATTCACTTTACTTGCTACTTTTTTGCTATAATGAACACAAAGTTTTGCTTTAAATATTATATGGATATTACAGCCAAGCACAAATACTATTTCATATCTATCTAAACTACAGTACATTTCTAAACATAATATATTTCTCAGGTCATACATCATTCTAAAGCATCTAGGGCAACCAACTTTAACTAAAACATTTAAAGTTATCATTTACATAAGATAATGTGAAATTGCAGTGTCAATATTATTTCTTTCTAACCCAATTAATTCTCTTGCCCTCCAGCATCTATAAATCTTGCATTCTATTGCTTAAAGATCTGCAGAGATACCTACTGGATATACTAAGGTAACTATTGCACTGAAGAAAGAAAATTGTGAACAGTAACCAACTAGATGAGACCAAACTAAAGCTGAATCAATACTGCATGACTTCCTTTTTTCAGTGTCACCTATAATAATAAAAAGGTGTATTTTCCCTCAGAACATGTGTTACATCTATTAATGCTAATAAGAAATATATGAATACATCAGAAGAAACAGATTCACCCCACTTTAAAAAAATTTCCCAGTATACATATACACATTATCCTTAACATGGCTAATGTAAAACCACTGTATAACCTAACTAAAAGTTCAGGGTGGACTACTGCAGACTCTCAAAGCTCAAGGGATAACTCTGCTCTGGAATAGTAGCTCAGTAATTAAACAATTTATAAGTTCATGTCACAACTGGTTTTTGCACTCTTGAAGTAACATGGTGATGGTGGTGCGGCAGTGTCCTGAACAACAGGAACAGTCTGTGATAGGGAATCAACTCGATCTGGTATGGAACCAACTGGATCTGGTCCCAAAGGTTCTTCCACCATGCTGTCGAAATTTGGAGTTGTAACAGAAGGAGATTCGACTGGAGGAACAGAAAGTTCGACTGGATCATCCCTGGATTCCAATACTTGTTAAGGCTGCAACTGGTTCATATCTCATTTCCATAAAATACTGTTGGATAGTTTTATCACGAACAAAACAGGTCCCGTGCCTTTTAAAAGTTCTCCAAGTACCCATTTTACTCCACAACCATAGTTACAAGTCCACACTAAGTCTTCGACATGAAAACAACAATGACAAAGTCTCCATTTTTGATCAATTTGCATAGCTTAGGATTTGGCTATAGGTGAGGCAATATCAGGACGTAGCAGTTCCCCACAGGTATGCAAAGATCACGTCAAGAAAAGAGTTACAGGTGACTCCTGGATAGTAGCATCTGGTGTGTTCCTGTAGACAAGCAAGAAATTATCCAATGTCTGCTGAAGACTCAAAATAGATTTGTTAGTGTTTAAGGCATGCTTACATGTTTGTACAAACCAATCCACAAGTCCATTTGCAGGAGGATGGTATGGAGCAGAGTATATGTGCTGAATTCCAGTTGATAGTAGGAACCTCTGAAATTTCTTCAGAAAAGAATTGAGGTCCATTGTCACCCGCCAACAGTAATGGTAAACCAAACAGGGTAAACAAGGAACAAAGATGTCGAGGGTCTTAGTAGCTGTAGAAGAAGTCATTCTGAAAACTTCTGGACATTTTGAATGGGCGTCAACTATGACCAAAAGTCCATGAGAATATGTGTCCTAGGAGTCTGAAGCCACAACCAAGGGTGTAAATGAGCTGGGCAAGGACCATGCTGAATTTGCTAACAAATGCTACAGTGCTTTGCCTTCTCAATGTCCTTGTCGATCCCTGGCCACCAGATACGACTCCAGAATGTGGCCTTGATACGTACAATGCCAAAATGACCTTCATGAAGAGCTTCCAAAACCTGAGATTGAAGTGATTTCGGAACAATTACTCGCATTCCCCATAAGATGCAACCCTGATTCACAGATAGTTCGTATCATGTTGACGTGAATTGTGTAAATTGGGGATTCTTTTCATCCAGCAATGTACCTTTTAGTACCCTTCCATTCACAAGAGAAGGCACATCATCTTTAGTGGTTTATTTGTTGAAATCTGTACTAGTAATGGGTAACGTATCCATCAAATTGAGATAGAACATATCATCTGAAGTTCCTTTGGGCTGATGAGAGCTTGGGCATGGCAGGTGCAACAGCCCAGCGGGACTGCCACGCCAAGCACCTTTGTGGAATTGAATTGCATAGGAATGAGCTGAAAGTAGCAATGCCCATTGTTGCATATGAGCAGCAGCTAATGATGGAATTCCATGTTTCTGTCCAAAAAATTAAAATAATGGACATTGATCCATCAGCAAGGTGAAATGTCTACCATACAAATATGTATGGAACTTCCAAATTCCAGAGAAAATGCTGAGAGCTTCTTGCTTTATTTGTGCATAGTTCTTCTGAGGAGTAGCAAATGCTTGCGAAGCAAAGGCAATTGGTTTCTCCATGCCATTAGGAAAAATACTGTGAAAGAACTGCACCCACTGGATATGGTGAAGCATCATAAGTCAACTGCAATGGTAGCAAAACAACAAAATGTATAAGAACTTCAGCTGATGTCAAGTTTCTTTGCTTCCTTAAATGCACACTCACACTCTTTAGTCTATTTCCATTTTTTTCTTTGCTTGTAACAGGTCATATAAAGATGTCAATAGGGTCAACAGATTAGGCGGAAATTTACCATAGGAATTAAGCACTCCTAAGAATGAACATAACTGTGACATGTTCCTGGCGGCCACGCTTGAAGAACTGCCTTCACTTTCTCTGACAATTTCCTTAAGCTCATAGCATTAATTACACGTCCAAGATATTGAAATGAAAGTTTGAAAAACTCACATTTGCTTCAATGTATCTCAGCCCAGGGTCTTCCAAACGTTGCAAGACAGCATCCAAATTTCAAAGATGATCCTCTTGATCCTTTCATGTAACAAGGATGTCATCTAAATAGCACAATTCAGTCCTTTCAGAATCTCATTCAGGGCTTTCTGGAACAAGGCAGGTGCCGATGGGATACTAAAACAAAACATAACAAAATACGCCTTTTTGTGTGTTGATTGTGAGAAATTTTTGAGATGCTAGATTAATCTTCACTTAGAGGTATGCATAGAGCAAATCCAATTTATTTATTCCAGCACTAAGAGTAGCAAACAAATCTTCAGTAAGAAGTAGTGACTAATGGTCTGCACATAAAACTGGATTCTGTGTCACCTTGAAATCTCACAAATGCAGACAGAGCAATCGTTCTTGATCACTGGTAGGATGGGTGTAACTCACTCACTGAGTGAAACCAGTGACAAGACTCCAATGTTCATTATATAGTCCAAATCAGCTTCTGCCAGAGGCTCCAGAGCATAAGGCCAAACTCTGAGCTTGCAATATTTTGGCAGACTGTCAGACTAAAGAATGAGCTTCACTGACACATTGCTCAGCTGTCCAAGCTCTTTTTCAAAAACGGAGTCTCTGTCCAGTATTTTTTGAAGATGTCAAGGTGCTTTCATGATCGTCTTGATCTTAGTCCAATTCACCTTGAACTTCTCAAGCCAAGGTCTGCCAAATAATGGTGGATACTTTCCTTCAATCACATACAAAGGTAAAACAGCTGATTATCCATCTAGTTGAACTTTCACCTGGAGTATTCCTTTTTGGACCAATTTTTCCTCAGTATAAGTTTTTAAAACCATGGAGGTTTCTTCCTGAGGAACTTGTGAGAATATCTGGTGATAGGTAGATACAGAAGTCAGTGATATTGGCAGCTCCACTATTAAGATCATTCTTGTAGGAACTCTTTCAATCAAGGGTGTGATCCAGATGACATTTCTGACTCCAGCTTCTGATAAAACATGTAGTGCTACGTTTTAGTCAGTGTCGCTAAAACTCTTGTCTTTTTCCACATTACAAAATCCTGACTTCCGTCCTTTCTTAGATTCAGTTTTCACAGATGTCTTCTTGGATGGACGGTTACTCTGTGTTGCTGGTTGCTTGACTGTGCAGCAGGTCATGACCATGCATCCTTTCATCTGGCACTTTTTGCAAATAACCTGTCATGCCCAGCAAACCTTTTCACTGTGCATAGTTTCTGCACAATGCCGACATGGAAATTACTTATATTCCCATGGTCTTCTGTCTCACCGATGCACGAGATGAACTTTTTGGTTCACACTAAATTCCAGAGAATCGTCCTGTGTGGTTTCCATTGCAATAACTCTTCAAAAGCCTTTCTGAATGTAAGCGCTAATACCGTCAGTAACTTCTTCCAGACCTGGTCATTGCATAATCCAGAGACTAATTGGTCACACAGGGCATCACTTAATGTTTCTCCAAACTGACAATGCTCTGACAACTTCCTTAGAGCAGCAACAAACTGTGTTACCAACTCTCCACTTCCCTTATTATTGCTGATAAAACCAAAATCGTTCTGCTATCATTGACGGGGCAGGAGAAAAATGTTCCTTCATTGTTGCAGTAATTGCGACGTATGTGATGGTTCCAGGCAAAACTGGAGAAAATAGATGAACGGACATGACCTGCCTTCAGACCCATCACTGTCAGCAAGATTGAAACTCTTTGTAACCTGCAACACCATTTCAGATGGACAAACTACTGAAAACTTTTGAGGTTCATCCCCCATGATTCACAGGTGGTGTTGAACTCACCACCACTGTCCCCCAAAGATGCCATTTCACTACTCCTGTTGAACATCATGCCTCCTGGACATCTCCTGCCATAGGAAAACTGTTCTTATTTCTTACTGCACTTTCTGCACTCGATCACCCTCTACTGGCTGTGTACTTACATTGCAAAAATGCAGAATTCTTCCTTTGGCTGTACTTGGGCTCCCTCTGCTGGCTATAGACCCTCAGTGCAGGCTACAGGCTGTTTGCCTGCCTGGCTTGCCAAAGGGTCAGTCAAGATGGTTGCTTGCTTCCAACTTCACTGCTTTGTTTGAACAGCACCAGCAACAGCAGAAACCTCTTCCTTTGTTCTGCTTCTACTTGCCTGCTTCCCACTCTCTATATGGCTGATTTCAGCTGTACCTGAAGCAAAATGCAGCAGGCTTTTGCTTCTAGGGATCTTCTGTCCCCTTTTTATAGTATTTTTTTGCTAACTTTGTCTTGTTGTTGTACAAGCAATGAGAGCACTGGACACTCGTGGGATATAAATCTTGCGTCGCCAATGTTCTAATTGGACCCAGAAGGAGATAGACTGACACAAAAGAAGCAGATAGAAAGACAGCTCTCCGCTGTGCTCGCTTTATTGTTCTTGCAGCAAAACTGAAACCAGCACGAAAGTGAGGCTTTGCACTGGGGAGGCGGGGCAGTGCTCAAACATTTAAAGGGCCTGGGCATCACATTAAGTTTTTATGCTTTGGGTTTTATTACACAGTAGGAAAGCAATCCTGTAGACTTTTAAATCATTAGGAGTAGGATCACATCCACTGAGTGAACTTAGTCCCCTGAAAGTAAGGCCTAGTCTACAGTAGAAAATTAGGTCAGTTTAACTACATTATTCAGGGATGTGAAAAATCCATACCCCTGAGCAGCGTTGCTAAAATGACCTAAATCCCTCGGTGGACAGTGCTAGGTTGATAGAAGAATTCTTCTGTCAACCGTCAACCTAGCTATCACCTCTCAGAGAGGTGGATTACCTATGCTGATGGGAGAACCCCTCTCACTGGCATACATAGTGTCTACTCTGAAGCACTGCAGTGGCACAGCTGTGAGATGTAGCATTTTAAGTGTAGACAAGCCCTTAGACACTTAGCTTAGTGCCTATCCACTCTATGCCTAGATTAAGTTTTTCCCCTTTTGTCCCCAAATAGCTCTTTCAGTCCATCTCAGTAGTTCTCTGCAGCATCTCTGCTATTCCAGACCTACCAACTAATCAGATACTTACATGGCCCCTATTACAAAGTAGAATCTGAGCACCTCAGTCTTGGATGCATTTATCCTTATAAGACCACTGTGAGGTAGGAAATTTTTATAGATGGGGAGCTGATCCATGGAGACACTTAGGACTTGTCTATATGAGCACTACGGTCCAGAGTGCGCGCTGATGTACCCAGCTTTGAAACAGAGTAGATTAAAGTGCATTACCGAACTTTTAGTGCATGGTAGCAGGGTTCATACAGACACTTTGGTGCAGCCAGCTAGTGTGGGGTAGATTTGCATCCCATCTTGGTCTGAATTAAGTGTTAATACAGACAAGCTCTAAATCCCAGATTTTCAAATTCCAACAACTGTCAATGGGATTTAGACTCTTTGAAAAGGAGATTTGGCTCCTAAACCAGTTAGGCATTGTGATGCTAAGTGCAGCAACACCAAATAGCTTTAAAAATCTGGGCCTAAGTGACTTGCTCAAGGTCACACAGGAATTCTTGCAGAGGGTCAGACTTGGCAGACCTAGGAATTGAACCAGAGAGTCTCCCAGGTCAGAGTCTAGCACCCAAACCAATGGAGCATCCTTGCTTTTGGTCTAGAGCTCTGCTGAGTAAAGCCTGTTTTTGTGCCAGATTATGCAGTAAATCTTCAAATGTTTCATTCTGGGTTTCTAGAGATGAAGAGCTACAACGTGCTAATCAATGATCCAACTGTCAATATATATACACAAGAGCTCATTTATAAACTCCAAGGAACAATGATTCCCAGAGTCCTCAATACATTTAAAAAAAAAAAGAAGACGCTGGCAGTAATGTAAGCACATTAGGTGCTTTTAGTTCTCAAAAAATTACCCAATTAACATCAATGGAAACTCACAGAACAGTAGGTGGGTTTCTCCTTCCCCATCCACCAATGACTCTCAAACCCCTTAGTTGTCAGCTAGTGCCAGGCATGGTGAAGGTTTGTGATGTGAATACCAATTCAATATGAACACGGCTGCAAAGATAAATTCATTTGGCCAAACAGCTCTCAAATGGCTTATCCATCCATTTTAGTTATCCCTAATGCACCCCTGCCTTGAGATAGCTATAACCCACATACACAAATTAAAGGGTAGCACTAATATTGTACAAAAGGAACATCACTCTCCCACGCAGTGATTTGCCCACTGCATTTTCTCCTTCCTCTATTTCTACCTTTTCCTTCTCCCACCCGCCCCCTCTTTTTCTTTGATTTGCCTCCTTCTCTCTCAGATTCATAGATGTTAAGGCCAGGTAGGACCATCATGGTCAACTTGTCTGACATGCTGTAAAATACAGGCCCTAGAATTTCACCCAGTAATTCCTGCATCAAACCCATAACTTCTGGTTGAACAAAGCAGAATGGATTTTTTTTTTTTTAAAGACATCCAAGTCTTAATTTAAATATTTCATTTTCATCTCCAGGTAGCCTGAACTGCAGTTGTCTGATCTGAAGATGGTAAAAGTACAAGTACAGGTCAGAGTGACAAGGCCCTCATCTGAAAAGAAGGGATGCATTCTCCTAGCTAACTAAAGGTGGATGAAGGAAGCCCTCACCACTGTTACAACCAACCTCCACAGAAGTAATGACAAACGCCGGCATCACAGGAAATGAAGGAAATCTGTGTCCCAGAGAGATGTTAGGACATCAAAAATCTAAGCTTTTATTTTTAAAAGATTCTGTTTCTAGCTCTCAGGATTAGGAAAATAAGGCTGAAAATGTGACTGATGTGCAACCAATGCAGCTATGTCTGCACTAGTCTGCCGACACTTGTAGCAGGAAGCTGTAGGACCCCACACCCATTACCATAGCAGACCAGCCTCTTTCTGGGCTGGTCAGTTTTGTGACAAAAGGGGTAGACTCGGATGCCCAAGTAGGCTCTGTAGGATCAGCTCCCAGGGGGCTGGAGGGGGCAGCAGAGAGAGGAGGTGAAGGAGGGCTTAGATGCTCACTTGAACATTACTCACCCCTTTCAATCTTTCACTGCCCAGGGTCAGACTGAGAAAAAATGGTCCTCTCACAAGTAACACCTAATTATGGCATCAAAATCAAACGTTAATCACCGAAGATTGTGCAGATCAGAAAATCTTTGTTCCTCTCATTTCTTACATATTTTGAGCCACACTGAAAAATTAATTCAGATGCCCAATGATGATGATCTAACTCTGTTGTTAAATCCTATTGAGATGAATGGGGCAGTTCACACGCTGCAGAGTTATTGTTTCAGGCTGTCTGCACAAGAAACTTACACTGGTTTAAATTTGTTTTTAAACCAATTTACTTAAATGGGTTTTAAAATCCTGTGCAGACTCTTGGAGGGTGCATCCACACTAGGAAAACAAAGTGTTGGGTGGTTGTTGTAGTTTTTAACCACATGTTAGCTAATACATGGCAAAATCCTGCTGTGGACAAGGCAGTTTGTAGTTTTCATACATGTTTAGCTGGTCAAGATAAACACCAGGGGCAACAGAGGGTTTACCTCAACCAGTTAAACACATGTGAAAACCTACAAACTGCCTTGTCAACATTAGGATTTTACCATGAGTTTGTTACCAGATATTAGTTATCACAAGCTAAAAAAAAAAAGCCTCTTCCCACTCCCCGCCCCCCTACTGAGGACAAAGCCTTTTTTCAGTTTAACAAACTAATTCCTAACTGACTTAAGCTACAATGAGGCAAGCTGCCCTTAAACCAAAATAATAATGTCGATGTGAGGGTTTGCACCAATTTAAACTTAAACATAATTATCTTAAAATTACATCTTTAGTTAAATCAGTGCAATTTTCTTGTGTACACAAGGCCTAGAGTCAGTTCACTTAATGGTTACACTCATTCTGAAAATTTTCCTTACAATCATAATAACCAGGCAAAGAAAGAAAGAAAGAAAGAAAGAAATTGTGAAGAACAAGATGGCAGCCTCAAACAAAAGTACCAAATCACTGACCCAGCACATCGTGTTTCAAGCAGAGAGCTGCATATCAAAGATTAACAAAGAACTATAATAAAAACCTTTTTAAAAATCAATGCATTTAGAATATATTAATTCAAGATGAATAAAACATAGATAACATTCAGAAATAAAACGTAGAGCACATCATATGTAAACGTCAAACACAAAATATTATTCACTATTACATACTTACCATGTATTTGTGCTACACACCCATTCCAAATGCAAATATTTGGAGAGAAATACCTACTGTGTAAGCACGTACTGAAATAGTTTGCCCTGCCATATTGCATCAATGGTTATTTGACAAGTTATAGCATCACACACCGTACATGTACGTAGCATTCTGTGGCTCTTCCCCCTGTAGTTGCTAATAAAGCCACTGTTTTTAGGATTCACGTTAGAGGCTCCCACTTTAGAGCATAGGGAGATATTTCCTGTTTATGACAATTGTGTGTGTAAAAACAAAAAAAGAAAAAGAAAAAATTATTACAACTAATAAAAGGACAAAAAGGGTATCAGATATGTGAACAGAGTTTGTTTCCTAAAACTTAAGACATTTTAATTAAATTATTAAGTATTAATTCCAGAAGGAACAATTAAAATGAACAGAGAAAAAAATTGTGTAGCTATTGGGCATAATATTTTGTTCAGAATTTGATCTTTTGTTTAAAAAGCTAATATGCAAAACTGACTGTAAAATAATATCTACAGATGGACATTCATTGATGAGTTTGAGTTACAGTTCAACAGCCCTCCAACTTTGCAGAAAGTAGTAGTAATAACCATAGAACACAACCACCACATTTTAAATGGTTCTAACACACATTAAACTTCCTATTATACTTTCACAAAGAGAAACTTTAAAAAAAAAATAGCAACTCTTCTTGATCTTTTCTATTTTGAAAAGCAGCAAAGGACTGTGTAAAAGAGAAGTCTTTTGTGAATGATAAAACCTTTCTTTGCAGAAGAAAATGAATAAATCATGGGATAAAAAGAGGGAATGGGGGAGGAATGAGAGAGAGAACACCAATGGAAAGGCTGAAAGAGAAAATAAGAAATATAGGAGAAAGAATAAAAAGACCCCAAAAGGAAGGGGAAAAAGAGAAAAAGAAGGGAAAGAAGCTTAGCAAACAAGAGGCAAATTTGACCCAAGGGAAAGAATATGATATACACAGATGACTACCAAGTTGTTAGCATGAATCAGGACTGAGTGATCCTGGATTTGATTTTTGATCCGAAAAAAGGGCTACGTGCACAGACCCTGGCGTTTGAGAAGGTTGATCTGTAGCTCGTTCTCCCTCTCTTTTGGTACAAGTTCCTTGAGCCAACAGTTGTTGAAATGTGAGCCAAACACTAAAGCTATGTCTACACTAGCACTTTTAGCGGTATAACTTATGCCGCTCAGGGCTGTGGGGGGAAAAAAAACCGCTTTGAGTGACATAAGTTACACCGACAGAAACGCCGATGTGGACAGCTCTATGTCGGCAGGAGAGCGTCTCCCACCAACATAGATACTGCCATGTATTGGGGGTGGTTTAATTATATTGACAGGAGAGCTATTTCCCGTCGACATAGAGCAGCCATACGGGATATCTTACAGCGGCACAGCTGCATCGGTGCCACTGTAAGGTCTCTAGTGTAGACATGACCTTAGACTGGCATCTATGGTGATGGCTTTCCATTGGAGTTCCCGAAGAGGCACCTTCCTGAAGGGCAGTTTCTTCTACAAACTGGTCTGAGAAATTGGGAGAGCGACTTGGTAATCTGTTCCCCTCAGAGTAGGACTATACCTGCATGGGGGCTCATGTGGGTTCCCACTTGAATGTTAGTTTATCATAGAAGCCCAACTATGCTGTGAGGATTCTCCTCTGGCAGTCTCCCAGAATGAGACATGCCAATTGTTTAGCCACCATGACAGATGGGCAACCAGAGAACTTTTCTTCAGATTGACTGGTTCCTGTGAAGAGCTAGTCTTTTCTGGAGAACTTAGTGGACTGAGGACTTCAAAAGAACTGTTTATGTCTGCAGTACTGTTTGCATTCCTTCTGATACAGCCTGATCAGAGTAAGTCTTTTTGGACTATCCTATGTCATGACTCTGTCTAGCAATTCTCCATTTAGTCTTCTTTCCTATATTGTAGTAGGTGCACAGAAGTGAACACAACACACTAGGTGCTGGCTCTCCAGAGATGTACAGAGAAACTTTTCCACCATGCTCCATGATGTGATGTCTCTGCAGTTGAAAACTGGGAGGGGGAAGAGGAAGTTGTTTGGTGTATTTATTTACATGCTATACTACATTGCAAGCTCATATTGAACCTGCTATCCACTATCATGCCTACATATCTTTTGGCATTCCAAGTATCTCAAGAATAACTGCATCTTGAATTATTTCCCCAATATTTGTCGAGTTGATGCAAAGCTTGGTACAAATCCAAAAAATAGGGATCAAAATTTATGGTTAGCAAATTATTTGGCTAAATCTTCCATGTATGATGAAAGATTATCATTGTAATTCATTAGCAAATTACAGACTTTGTAAACAGGCAGTCACAGATTTGGCTTTGGCTTTGTATCAATCATTTTAGACCAGCTGGGTAGAAATACACACAACTCTGGAAAACAGAAAATGGAGTGTTCTTTCATTTTTAATTTACTTGAAACTTTCAAGAAAAATAAATTGTTCTATTTAAATATGTCAATATTTCAAGACTTTTGTAAATCATTCAATTTTACCGTAAGTACATACACTTTATATAGGGCTGTCAAACTATTTAAAAAATTAATCATGATTAATCACAAGATTAAATAAAATTACGATTAACTGCCATTTTAATCGCACTGTTAAAAATTATTTGAATATTTTTGAATTTTTCTACATTTTCAAGTATATTGATTTCAGTTATAACACAGAATACAAAGTGTACAGTGCCCACTTTACATTATTTTTATTACAAAGATTTTCACTGTAAAAAAGATAAAACAGAAGAAATAGTATTTTCAGTTCATCTCATACAAGTACTGTAGTAGTGCAATTTCTTAATCACGAAAGTGCAACTTACAAATGTAGAAATTTTTTTTTTACATAACTGTACTCAAGAATAAAACAATATAAAACTTGAGTGTCCACAAGTCCACGCCGTCTTACTTTTTGTTCAGCCAATCACTAACAAAAACAAGTTTGTTTACATTTATGCGAGATAATTCTGCCTGCTTTGTATTTACACCTGAACATGGAAACAGGTGTTCGCATGGCACTGTTGTTGCCAGCATTGCAAGGTATTTACATGCCAGATACACTAACCATTTGTATGACCCTTGGTGGTTCGGGTTCTCTAGTTTCTGCATCGGAGCGTTGTTCTTTTAAGACTTCGTCCCTCTCAAATTTTGGAAGGTACTTTGAGATTCTTAAACCTTGGGTGGGAGAGCTATAGCTATCTTTAGAAATCTCACATTGGTACTTTCTTTGTGTTGCGTCAAATCTGCAGTGAAAGTGTTCTTAAAATGAACAACATGTGCTGGGTTAGCATCAAAGATTGCCATAACACAAAATATATGGCAGAATGCAGGTAAAACCACAGAGCAGGAGACATACAATTCTCCCCCAAGGAGTTCAGTCACAAATTTAATTAACTGATTTTTTTTTTTTAAACAAGTGTCATCAGAATGGAAGTATGTCTTCTGGAATGGTGGCCGAAGCATGAAGGGGCATAAGAATGTTTAGTATATCTGCCATGTAAATAACTTGGCAACACTGGCTACAACAGTGCCATGCGAATGCGTGTTCTCACGTTCAGGTGACATTGTAAATAAGAAATGGGAAGCATTATCTCCCATAAATGTAAACCAACTTGTTCGTCTTAGTGATTGCCTGAACAAGAAGTAGGACTGAGTGGACTTGTAGGCTCTAAAGTTTTACATTGTTTTATTTTTGAGTGCAGTTATGTAACAAAAAATAATTCTACATTTGTAAATTGCACTTTCATGATTAAGAGATTGCACTACAGTACTTGTATGACGTGAATTGAAAAATATTTCTTTTGCTAATCTTTTACAGTGCAAATCTTCGTAACCAAAAATAATATAAAGTGAGTATTGTACACTTTGTTTTCTGTGTTGTAATTGAAATCAATATATTTGAAAATGTAGAAAAACATCCAAAATATTTATAATACATTTAAATTGGTATTCTATTCTTAATAGTGCAATTAAAACTGCGATTAATCAGTACTAATTTTTTTAATCAAGTTAAGTGATTAACTCAAAACAAATTAAGTTAACTACAATTGACAGCCCTGTTTTATATAATTTAGGAACATAGGGACTATCTAGCTGTTAAGTTTACTTTAGTTGCATAATGAATTTTATAAGCAAAGATGTAACAAGATTAAAAATCACTTCTTCACATAGTCAAAACAATGTCTTAGACAAGTATTAGACTTATAATCATATCACTGTCATAGTAAGAGTATTCTAATAATTCTTCTAAATAAGCCTAAAAACTAATGCTCTGGCTATTCACAAGATACAATAATATCAACATTCCTGTTCTGAGCTTTTCTAGTCTACTAAGATGACCCCGTACAAAGATGCTTGTTTTGGCTATGTCTACTTTGCTTAAGCTACAAGGCCACGTATGGGGACAGCTGCATTTGGGAGCAACTTAAAACAAATTTCATCTTGGTGGCACCTAATCCAGCGCCTGGTACAAGCAGCATGGAAAAGTCAGTGTCAAAATTAAACAATGCAGGCTTTTCTAGGAACAGATGCTTTTTCCTTGCAGCTGTAAAAATCTTAAAACAATCCTGTACCCCTCTGTCTGGTCACGCAGCTACCACAAAGCAAGGCATAAATTTTGCCACTTATAGCAAATGTTTGCTGAGAGCTTTTATAGTGCTTTTTAAAAACAGTAACAGGGATTTATTGAGGGTGATTATGAGACTATTTTACACCTTAAATGAGTGCAGGGTTCTTGAATTTATGCCCATGATTCTTGATGTATTAACAAAGGAATAATTTTTATGTTAATATTATATGTACCATTTTACACAAAAATAGGAATACAGCACTTTCCAAAGATAAAAATCATAACAAGTGGCTTTTTTTATAGAGGTAGTAAGCATTTTCGCACTGAATATAATGCACTGGCAAAAGCGTATATATTTTATTTTAACAGCATTTTCATGGTATTTGTTAGGTATTAATTCATGATAACTGAATAAACATTTTGCATAATGATCAGATAATATTATAATATAGTACATTATACTAGTTTATTAAGACATAGGCTGCTTCAGTAATATATCATGCCTCTAGAAATATGGATTATAAATCAGTTAAATAATTGCCACCTTGCATGCTTGACCCTCCAAAAACAGTACATTGTTTTAAAGTTCTTTAGTATGTTTCTAGGATATCAGTGGATTAATATTTTTAACATGGATATAAACAAACTGCCCTTCATTATTGAAAAAGCTTCTGTAACTCAACGAACAGAAGTAAGCCATCAAACTCCTAGCTAAGTAAGTAATTTGCAGTGTCATCATTCCAGGTCTGTTCTATATTAGCTGCAGATTTTTCTTTTATGCTATTTTTTATTGTGTGTAAAGTGACTAACTAGCTTTACATAGATAAAATATTTTAAAATATTCTCTAACAAAACCAATACTCTCTAATTGTTCGTTCTTTCCTTTGTTACTAAAGTTTAAAAACAAAAACAAAAAACTTTTCCAGCATTAGCACCTATTTAGAAGTGTAACTGAGCTGTTTGATGGGAAAATGTTGCTTTATGCCCAGAATAATTTGAATAAATAAAACTGATTGTATGAAACAATATTGCAATTCAGTTTTTCATTTTTTTACCCATTTCTAAATTATAAAATCATAGAAATGATATTTTAACCAATATACATGCAGAACAGAGAAACGTTGTATTTTATACTGCCATACATGTTGATGTACAAGCTAAAAATAAAGAAATCACAATTTAAAAAGTCCTTGCGAAAACTGTGCCAGCACTTAGTTTTTGGTTTATGATTGATGTTGATGTAATGTATACACATTACAGTATTGTACGTAACATTATTTTGCTATCCTGAATGACCAGAGCTGGAAATGTAGGTGCTTCATATGCTCTAAATTGTGGCTGCTTACATTTTCTTGTTATTTCATGCTAAAATCTTTTCAATAGCTAGCACTATGCCAGCAGCTTTGCCCCAAAACATATTAACTCTTTGAAAGTAAGCTGTAGCAAATACCCATAAAACAAAATTACAATACTGAATTACATTTTTAATTTGAGTGGCTTAAAACCGCTCAGTTTGCTAAATTAGGGCCTGATCCAAAAAACTTTTAGCATCATGAGTTGTCTTAAATTACATGCGTAAACCCATTCACTTCAATATGATTACTTGAGAGTGTAAGGACAACTCACATGATAGATCATTTGCAGGATATGATTTCTCAAATTGATATTTTATTTTTTTGGGGGTGTCCCTGAACTCCAGTCCCCATTTATGGGCTATATAAATATATACACATACACACACACACAAACTACAAGTGTTCACAAACCAAAAGCTAACAGATGTGTGACTTCTAATTAGTTATAATAATCTGTGCCTCAATGCTATTGGAACAAGCCTGTCTCTTTTCTTTGGAAATTAAATAGCTTTCTTTGGAGTTTTAAACTCTCAGGGTACTTCAAAGCCTATGTTTAAAAAAAAACTGCTTTGATTAAAATTTTAGACATCTACAGTGATAACTTTATGAAAGGAAAATATTAAATTATAATTATCCTAAACAGACACAGTCTTGTGAAACTAACCCTACATTCATATTAAAATACAAAGGATTGACTATAATGAATTTGATTCATCCTTACACACAAAGCTTTACCACAGTAAACTCAGTCAACTGTTGCTCTTGCTTTTATATTCATAGTAGTTAAATAGCGCACTTTAAAACAAAAAAAACTCCAATTGGCTTTTCATACATCCACCCTCCCCAAAAATAACGCACTTGAAAAACCCAAATGATATGAAAAGGCTTCAAGGCCTCTTTTCTCCCTTTCATAGCACTTTTTTAGCACTTTTTTTTATTTCTGTTTGCAGTAATCTGCCTTTCACTTTCTCATTGCTACAGAACAAACGAGGAGGCTCAGCACTTTGAAAAGGGGGCTCAATGTGTAATGGGTCCACTAGAATTAATTTAGTTGCACCAAATCCATTGAGCACTGAGTTTTTTTTCTCTTCTCAAATCATTTTGAGTCGGACGCAGCCCCCAGCCTTTGTAATTCTAGTAAAGCACTTAAAGTGCACAGTAGGTGTTCATCAGGACCATCTGGTCAAAAGCAAAACAAGCTGCTGATTTTGCCTTTGAATAGAATGAAGCAAGTGTGAATTAGTCTCTTCAATTAGCACTATTACAACCTGTCAAGTGCATATTGTAAAACAGGATTATTACAGTATTGGTCACCAGTGCAATTATTTACTCTCTGCCTTTTCTTGCATATAAAAATGTCCATGTTTATTAGTTTCTGATAACTGAAAATGGTTTCTTTAAAGCTATGCATTTCCAAACCGCCAAAATACAAATTACAGGTTATCAAACATTCTGTCAGCAATATGTTGTTTCATAATTAGTAGAGAAGTAAAATAATGCCCTTCATCTTATAGGCTTTGTTACTGCAGCTCAAAAAAGAAAAGGGATAACGGTTGTATAGATTTGCCTTTACAATCACTTAAAACCAGAACTATTTCCAAAACCAATTTTAAATGTCTAATAAAGCTGTCACTTCCAAACAGGTACACAGTGGATATTTTTTACACTGTCATTTCCTAAGGGACTCCTCTCTCATAGAACGTGTAACATGTGACCGTTTTACAAAATGATTAACACCAATTTATTCAGCTGACACAGCTTGGTTTAACAAATATGTTATTATTCCTCAAAAGTTAATAAGGCCACAGGAATATTTTAGAAAACACAACTCAGATTTGCCATAACAAAAATCTGATTAAGGGTGAAATTTATGACTCTTTAGTTTTAAGAAGAATCTTTTTTATTCTTGCCAACATGCAATTATGCTTTTAAGTGTCAAAAACATTAACTTGATATATGTTGCTTGTTTATTATTACAGCACCTCGGGATAATACAGTGAAGGATGCTTTAAAAGTATGTGCTGTAATATTAAATTATCCAGTGTATATTAAAATCAATTTATTTAACTAATTTCTTTCACAAACAAACAAAAACTCAGTTTTAATAAATATAACAAATGAAATTAAAAATACTCAACTTGGACTCAATATCATAGTAAGACCTTTTTTAATTTCTTGGATATTAAGAAAGTTATTGGCTGATCCCAGCAACATAGAATATATGTGCATTGCCCACTGGGTATTAACAGTTGATTACAATGGTTAA
This sequence comes from Malaclemys terrapin pileata, assembly GCF_027887155.1. Classification (NCBI taxonomy): domain Eukaryota; kingdom Metazoa; phylum Chordata; order Testudines; family Emydidae; genus Malaclemys; species Malaclemys terrapin. The sequence goes on along the minus strand of NC_071512.1, from coordinate 100,947,672 downwards.
TGATCTAGTATATTAGCATTAAAATCATTTACTCAAATATTTAAACAAAACAAGTAAGGATTTTGACATTAGTAAAATGTTTTTTGAAAAGTAAACTAGTTTTTAATAGATGTAACTTATCAAACAAGTATTAGGACATCTTGATGTCTGAATCAACCATCGGCTAACTTATGTCATAATTATTTAGCAGCAATATTAATATGATCAATATGATTGCTGTATCTAGTTCATGTCCCTCATGCTAATTTCTGATCTTTACTATGAGTTGCTCTCACTCAAACAGTTGGTTTGAAAATGATTTCATAAAACATCAAAATACAAAAAGAAAATGAAAAGGAAACAGTGCAAGAATTCCCTTCTGTTGGAGTAACTATTTTTCTGCACACAGAAAGGATTCCTCCCACGTCTATATTTATTGGTGTTATATAGATTCCTTTAATGAGGTCTCTGTCTATATTGTATGGTTTCATTTGTGTATGTTTTTGGCATCTATCCATTAACAACTAAAGTTAAAAAAGAAAGGGGCACAAAGAATTTTAAACAGTGGCAGTGGTTCATTGTCAATACACAATTATATTTTTAGCAATACAAGCCAAACACACTACAGAAAATACCAATGACAATGTATATGTTTTAAAGTATTAAAACTAAAGACAAATGTGATTGAAGCTCATCAATTTGAACACAGCTGCAATCAACATATCTCAACTACTCTGTTAAATATTATGTTCCAGAGTCTCTGCACTTTAATTATCTGTACAAGCTCAGATCAATGAACCTGAATGAGTGACAATATGAAGTTAATGTACCGGAGGATAGTGTGGACTGTCAGAGTTGGCTAATCATAACTATAGCATAGCTTGTCCCCATAGAGCTGCACATACAGGAGTTGCTACTTATGCTTTTGGTGCTCTTGGAAACATTCCTATGCCATCTTACCCATTCTAGTCTTTGGGCAGCAAAGAACAGACTACCTGTCACAGGTGGTAAGATACTAACCAGCTACCCTCACTTAGATTAATTTAATGGCTAAAGGAACTGACTGGGGAGCAGCTGCAGGCATGCAAAGGAGGCTTTTATTTGGAATCTATCTTCTTTGCATTTTAAATGTAGATCTCATGTTCTACCAGGAATCACAATGCCTCATATACGTTTTGCCTGGTACTCTGGTCTGATATTTCCAGCAGTAAAAATACACCAACACAGATCTTTTTTCAGAAGGCCTTAAGGTTTCTGCACATTTTATTTTCTTCACCCTTTAATGGCCACAGCTTGTGTACACTAGGTGCTTCTTTTCTAGCCCTGCACACCAGGAATCACATTAGGCATCAAAGCCCAATAAAGTCAATAATCTAGATAAATACAAACCATTACACAAAAGTTATTGAAAGTCTGTTCTTTTTAAAGTAAATTTATCTGGTTAAAAAGTTCTGAATAGCTTTTCATTTTTCTATGCGGTTCGTCTTTTTTTAAAACTGTGAAGCATGTATGTGTATTTTATGATCAGTCAGAAAAAGAAACAACCCCCAAAACCACAAAATTTGCCATCTAAACTGAAGCAGCTTTCATTTATGAACCCTATGTGGGTTGTTCCACCTTCAGATGAGAATAAAAATGTGCTTTTTAGGACAAATTTTAAGATACTCCCTTTAAAGATATAAGAACCTCCCTGCCTCTCCTTGAATAGCATGCCCACAATGAAATACATAGAGAATTTCAGATGGAAGGATTACCTTAATTTTAGAGAAACATCATCACAATTGAAAAACCTCCGTTTAAAAAATAGAAGAAATCAGGTTCTTGGTGACAGACACGGAACACAGTGTACGTTGAATGTAGCTATGTCTTAGTCCATTCTTAGTAATCCCTACTAATGCAACTATAGACCCATTTATCTTTGTCACTCCTTGTCTCAAAATTCATACTACTTTAACTTCCAACGGCTGATAACGTCTAAAAGTTATCACAGCACCATAAAAAAACAAAAAACACTTAGACTGAAAACTTCCGATTTTAGAGAATTCTCACCTCCTTTTCTTAGAGATTTCACTATATAGTACAATGAGAAATCTGTATTTTTATGTAAGTTTGTGAATTTAGAGCCTCTAAACAGATGACACAAAAACTGTTGATTGTCACATAAAAATGTCATCAGATTTCAAAAATAAAATCAAAATTTTTCTTGATACACTATCCGGTCAGGACATATTTAATGAAGCAATTTTACAAGAACAAACACATGTTTGAAACTTGTGACACAGATTAATTTGCAATTTTGGCTAACGGTATCATTAAGTTTCCAAGTTAATAATTCTCCTCCCTCTTACTTAAATAAATAAACAAACAAGCAAACACACACACCCCTCCCCGCCGCTCCAAACATCATCTCTCACACATCTAAAAAGATAGAATTAAAACTGGAACTCAAACTATTTTTAAACCATCCCTACGGCCTGGCCTGGTGATCCCACATCAAATATAGCTGATATTCAGTTTTAGCACTATTAATTCCTAATTAAATCTTACAGTGTAAGTGGCTGGAGATGTGCGGAAAAACCCCCAAACTTACAAATGGACTCAAACCAGCCCCTGAAATCCAAACACCCAGATATTTTGGAAGGTATATAAGGGAGTGAGTATGGATCCAGATCTGAACTTTGTGACTCAAGTCCATCTCTACGGCAAACTTATCTGCCCAATTGTTTCTAGGTGGACAATATATATGTAAAATAGGAAGGTTTCATGAAATAACCATTTCTTCAATTTTTAGGTACTTTGTAACATACGTTCTAAAAGGAATTAGCACAGAGCTGAAACTAGAGTACATAGTAAAGCTTGGTAGTTAACCCAACAGATTTACCCTAACTCCTTGCAAAAATATTCATGACATGGTTTTAAAATGTTACATGAAAAACAGCCTGGAAAAAATATTTACTGCTATCAAGTCACTGCAGCATTAAAATATATTTAACAATCCAAACAACTGGCCCTGGAGAGACAGTTGCATACAACTGTGGCAAGCAATGGAACATTTATAGAATTTTAAATATTTCTTTCAATAATTGATGCAGTCATTTTGAATCTTTCTGCATAGGATATCAGATGTCAGTAGATTGCATTAACACTGCTTAAACATTTCAACTTGTCAGTATGGCCAACTCGATTTCTGAAATATTTGCAGTATTTTCCCATCGAAACAGTAATAAAGGTAAAATAAATATATGCCACTGCTTTATAATCACTGAACATTAATGAATATTTTATGTCTTTTTAAATCTCCCTGTTTAATTTAAAAGGGTGAAATTAAGTCTCCTTCCTGCAATATGCCAATTATCTGTAAATCAAACAATAACTTGGCCATTATACTCCTTTTTGCTAATATACAAGAAGCTAATTTGAAAACACTGAATGGCATTTTTAGATAATAATTGAATAGTCCTTCCTGCCCTCTTGTGGTAGACAATCGCAACTTGCGTAAAGCATTTCAGCTACCACAAAAATATACCAAAAAGTACGTAAACTATTAATTTGTTGGTGTGTGAATGAGAAAAAAAAAGTGGAAAAGAAATCTTCCAACAGTCTTGAGAGAAAAAAAAAATCACTGATCCCCCAAAAAGAAAAAAAAATTACTACACAAAGCAACTAAAGTTCATCAATTGCTTGCTACAATTCTCATTATATGCTAAAAGTATAAAAATAATTAATAGTAATTAGAGTTAGCACCCAAAACAAGCCTCTGATTCTGCAATTCGATCAATGTGAGCAGACCTTCCCATGCATACAAATCCCTACTGATTGCAATGGGGCTCTGTACAGATTTAAAGTGACCATCCATTCAGATCCAATTGCAGGCTCTTCTGCAGGCTTCTTAAAGTAAGAAGGTCTAGAGTTATATTTTTCACTTTGACTTTAATGCATTTGGTTTTGCTCAGGAATTGCATGGATAATTTTATGCATCACATATGAAACATTACTTAAGTACAGAAGCGTAGCATGAGACAAAGACACTTGTTGTGGTTTATATGAGAATCCTGAATTATAACATTCTTTTTTAAATGGAATTGCCGTTATGTTAGAAATAATCCTGTCATTATCAATAGACAAAACAACTTCAGTGAACATAAAAATATCCAATATCTCATAGTCACTATATCAGGGTCTCTGGCTCCTTCTTCAGGCTCAATAAAAGCCACTGAAGAAATTATAACATGTTAACATTTTGTGTAGATAGACAAAAACAATACAAGAAACAGCTAATATATAGGTGACTGCAAACACCTAAAAAGCAGTTAATTTCATTAAAAAATTAAAATTAAGAAAGCACAAATCTAGAATCATAAATTACCAGCAGTCTTCAAACTAAGCAGTTTTTATTTATAAGAAGTCCAAAAGTTCATCCCCACCAAAAAGTTGTGTTTCAACAGTGTGTTTGTGTAGTTATATTTAAAAGTAGTTAATTATATTAAAAATCCATTTTCAAAGGGGGAAAAATGTGCATGAGAGGGACAACATTTGTATGTTATGTTCCAGACAACGGAATTTAAAATGACCCAACTAGAGATGTCATGAAAAACAGTATTAATAATGATGGAAATGATGAAGGCCTCTTTATCGTAGGGATATGGGTTACTGCTCCTGTAATACTACAGAATTTAGATTATGCTCTCTAGGGTAGGAATTTATAAGAAAATGTATTAAATCTTACAAACTTGAATGGGAAAAAAACTTCAAACCAAAGAAAAACATATTTAAATTGGAAATCAAATATTTCCATCTTCAGAATTCCCACCAGGAAATATTAAGGGTTCATACATGTTCCTAGAATACACTTGCCAGATTCTTACAAATGGCTTGTGCGCTGGATGTCACGTGAAGTGAGGTAGTTGGCAATAATGTTTTGCTGTAGAAGAGAATTAAGAAACCAGACAAGGGTTTCCAGTTCTAACATTGGAAGGGCAAGATGCATAACAGAGACTACCTTTGTTTCTAGGGGACATAATTCCAGCACTGTTCTTTGCAACACCACCCCTTGCTGGCCATTCTATGGAACAACAGGACATCAGTTATACAAAAAAACCCACTTCACTCCCAACCTAGACAGAGTGAAGGAAACAGAACAGCCAGTTGTGCCAAAGGGGCTTAAAAAAATGGGGGTGGGTGGTTGGCTGGGAGAGAGCAAGTTAAAAGGAAAGCAAGAGAGCAAGCATCACTGGATTAAAAATAAAGCATACCTGGACTATAACTAGCTTTCCTCCTCACTCTTCAATAATTGCTTTCATAATAAACATTATTCATCTATTTTGCTATTAAAGTGTAAACTGTGTTAGAAAATCTATTTCTTTTAAATATGTTGAAAATGAATACATTTCTTAAAACCTTTCTAGGTCTAGTTAGTTTATCTACAGTAATCTTTGAGGATCAAGTTAATTAAAACTAAAAAATGAATAATCAAACAAAGAAGTTTCCAACCAGAACATATAAGCCCTCTTTAACACAGTTGACATTAGCTATAATGAGCTACATTTATTCTTCAGCTGTGAGACAGAACTCACCTCCTGAATGGTACTGCTTCCTGAGAAGTTGAGGTTGTACTCCCGCTGGACTTCTCGATGGGTGATGATCAGCATGAAGTTTTGATTTAATGACTCCTGCAGGGCACTGAAATGGTTGGAAGAAAAACAAGAAAATCAGGGATGAGCATGTTCTAGCTTGCTTTACAGTTAGTTGCAAAAACCCCAGGAGTACCCTAAACTCCACATAGACAAGTCTAGGCACAATGTTATCATCTCTCTTTTTGTTCCTAAAGGCAAGAAAGCATACTGAGAATGACCAAAGGGAGCTAACCTGTTAACTCCTTCTCTACTAAGGTGTTTGCAACCTCAAAGGCTATGTTCTACTCTTATGAATTTTCAAAATTGAGAGTCATATGCTATTACCACAAACAGTATATTTAGCACATATATTTTTGAATTAATATTGGGCTGGCATGTATACGTAACTATATCCAGCCAAGACATCAAACTACAATGTGCATTCACCACTGATTTTAAGTATACCAAGACAAATTTTGCTCTTCAGTACGGCTGCCTGTAGTGTAAATCAGGCAAAATTTGTATGAATACACAATGAACAGACAGAAAAAAATAGCCAGTGTGAGATTTCTCAGTGTGAAGCACCAAGCATTAAAACAAATACCTGGCATATCATGTAATCAGTACTAACAATGTGCTCTACCAAACTTTTTAAATGTACCATAAAATACCTCCAAATTCTTAAGCAAAAAAAAATCTTCACTGATATGTGGACTAAATAAAACCACCACACAATAATTAATTAACCATGTTATCACATAAACTGGATGTATTTAAAGCGCTTCTGTACTCTCTGGAGTTTCTATGGATTTGAAAAATATCCACTTTACTTAAAATGGGGAACAATGTGCGAACTGATAATTCTTTCAAAACAGAAGAAAATTTCTGAGTGAAACCACTATAGAAAACATCACAGCATACAGCGTATTAGATCCCAGTGCAATATTATGTTGGTTTGACCTCTTCTAAGAGCTTTGGAATGAAGCTGTGTTTATTTGCTTTTTTAGTTTTGTCTTCCTGATAACAAGTGATTGAATTTAGAAAACAACTGACTGAAACAGACTAAATAATAAGAATTAAAAAAATCTTACTAATGCTTTTGTACTGCCATAACAAGTGATAATCACAGGAAATTTGGAACAGAATGGAAAGTATAGACATATTAAGCCTGCAATTTTTTTTTTTTTTTTTTTTTGCTTTTGAGACTGTTCTATGCTATTAGACCTTCATGTTTTGCCATGATCACATTTTATTTTTTCCTTTAAAAAAAAAAAAAGTCTGCCTCTAAAATCCTCTCTCTTGAGAAGTATCAATCATTTCTGTTCTTCCAGCATGCTGAGAGATTAATACAAATATATATGTTTTTGAAACTAGTAATTCTTGATACAATGTTCTAATACTACCCACCCACTAATTTAGCTACAGGGATAGGAGCCAATCTCATAAATCTATTCATTCAAGTTGTCCTTACACATGCAAGTAGTTCTATTGACTGCAATATTCCAGGCCACCGAACTTGCCTGTGTTGTGAGACGGACTCAGTTGTCCAGGCTCATGGGACCAACATCCTGGAGACTCACTGAGAATGTCAATGAGATTCCTTGCAAGCCACACCTAACATAAATCTATGTAATTGATTCTGACCATCTCAAATCAGCCATGGAAGAAATTTAAAGGCGATATGCAGCTCAAAGCAGTCCCTTCCCTGATGACCTCTGGAATGGCTCTGCCAGTGAGAAACTTTTGAGGACATACCTAAGGTTGATAGATTTGATTTTGTTTCTGTCCAGGAGATAACAATGGGTTAGAAAAATCAGTATCTCCTGGTTAAAATAGTGTAGTGTTTCTTGTATCTTAATCTAGATAAAAACTATGGCCAATATTATAAAAATGGGTGCTGAAAGCTAGACGCTTAAATCCATATTTAGGCATCTAAATAAATGCCCTGATTTTCAAAGGTTTGAGCAGTTCCTCAGCCCTTCTGAGAACCTGATAGATCCCACAGCTGACGGCTAGGTTCAATTTTGCCAGTATTTTGTATTTATTCTAGTTCAGTTCTACAAGATTTTATAAAATTCATTCAATGTTTCCCATTAGGCAAGATCTTTTTAAGGTATAAGGATTTTCCACCAAAAATATCTCAGAGTTTTAGATGGATAGATATGACACATGGTAATTAACATTTCCATTTTCAATTTTCAGATTTATACACGCTCATGTCAACAGAAGTCCAAATTTACTGTAATTACAGATTATTTACATTAACACAAAATAAGAAATCAGTATGTAAATTTAATGTTTGTTGTAGCTAATGCAGCAGGAGATGGCAGATTAGATTCAAGCAGCAATCAGTTAGAAAATCTGGCTAACATGTAAATGAGCAGAAGCCCTTATGTTTACATTCTATTGCGTTTTAAACGTCAGGATTTTAAAACTGTCTCATGAGCAGATGTGAAAATAAAACATTAATCTTACCATTATTATTGAAGCTTTTAAAGTAACTAAAGCAAGCTCTAGCTCCTATCCAGCTAAACAGACAATACTAATAATTGCAGTTGCAGATTACATCATTCTTAATTAACACTCTGCTACAGTTGTTAACATACACCAAGACACCATGTCACAATCACCACCACTCTGTAACAATCTTAAAATTGCAGTTGACGAATTGGCCTATTACTCTGTGGGTACTTTTTATTTCCTATCCATACATGTGATTAAATTGCTCAGATAAATTAGAATTTATACTAGAGGAAATACAGCATTTACAACAATCTCTTGAAGAAACCAGAATTTTTTTTAAATTCCACATGGCCAAGAAGCTTTTATCTGTTGTTGTCCAGTAAGTTAAAAATGAAACGTTACAAACCTTTAAGTAGTTCACAGAACACTTCGCTATAAAACACCAGACTTCGGTTCACTAGGGGGGCAACTTGCAGAATCCAGTTGGGGGGAAAGGGAGGGGTGTTTCACAGAGATGGCCTGGCAGTGAATATGTGGGGGGGAAGGGAAGAAGGACAGGATGTTTGGGGCCACATGAAGTCTTGTGAAACCCCTTCCATCGTGTTTGCCATTGCCTCCTTTCTGCCCTTTGGCCAGTTGGGATGCAGCATTTTAGGGAGCAGAGAAAGGAAGGCCAGAGTAAGAGAACACACACACAAAAACCCCAGAACTGGCAAAACAGGTGGCAGGGAATTTACTCCCCAGTAAATTAAAAGAAACATCCTCCAACTTCCTCCCTTTTTATTTTTTCTACAGGTTTTGGATGGCTGAATGTCGTAGTCTATACCCATTAACATCATTCAAACAGGACATGTAGATTTCATTAGTTCTATTTGTACATAAAGATTTCATTTTTTAAAAGTTACCTTAATACATCAAATAAGACTAGGCAGGTTTTCAGAAAAGTTAACTGTAAGAGATTTTTTTTTTTTTGTTAAACGTTGATAACTATGTCTTTTAAAGATAATTAGGGTGTGCTGAATCCAAATATAGTTGTTACCAAGCCGTATGTTGTGTATTAAGATCTCTAAAGAGCGAACAAAGCAACACCCAGAAATTGCTGAAGTGTAAAACTGTCGTGGGGAACTGTCTGAGGCCCCATATGATGTCCCCAAGTGAGCAAAACCTGGCTCCTGGGAGGTACGCCCTGGCTTGAGTCGAGTCTAGGACTGCGTCCATAAACTCTATCCTCTGCACCGGGGACAGAGTAGAGTTGGCCTCGTTTAAGAGGAGACCTAATTCGAGGAAGGTCCTTCTTATGAATTCGACCTAACTCTCCACTTGGGCTCTTGAGTGGCCCTTGATCAGCCAGTCGTCAAGGTAAGGAAAACCTGTATCTGGCGCTTGCGCAGAAACGCCGCAATGACTGCCATGCACTTTGTGAATACTCGGGGAGATGTCAACAGTCTGAACGGGAGGATGGCAAACTGATAGTGGCTGCTGCTCACCACGAATCTGAGGTAGCGTCTGTGATGTGGGACTATTGCGATGTGAAAATACGCATCCTTCAAGTCGAGGGCGGCGTACCAGTCTCCTGGATCCAGTGAGGGGATAATGGAGGTTAGTGAGACCATGCGAAACTTGAGTTTCTTTACAAACTTGTTAAGCTGCCGCGGGTCCAAGATGGGTCTAAGACCCCCCCCCTTGGCCTTCGATATTAGGAAATACTGGGAGTAAAAGCCCTTGCCCCTTAGCTCCTGAGGAACCTCCTCCACTGCCCCCACCAAGAGGAGGGACTGCACTTCTTGAATTAGAAGTTGCTCGTGAGAGGGGTCGCTGAAGGGGGACTGGGAAGTGGGTTGGAGGGGCGGCGGGGACACAGAATTAGATGGAATATCCCCTCTCTACCGTCTGGAGCACCCAACGGTCTGAAGTAATTCGGGACCAGGCATGGTAGAAAGGGGATAGATGGGATGAGAAGGTAAGAGGGGAAGGATCCAGAGTCCGTACTGGTGAGCTGTCCTCGACCGCACCTTCAAAAGGGTGGCCTAGGGCCAGGCGGAGACTTGGGCTGGCCAGAGTTTTGCCCAGAGGAGGGATGTTGCCTTCTCCAACCACTCCTGTTTCGCCTACACGGAGTGTCCTGGCCGTTCTGCAGCTGGTAAGGCCAAGGGGCAGGCTGAGGCCTAAAATGCCTGTGCTGGGTAGCTGGCATGTGGAGCCCCAGCAAGTGCAGAGTAGCCCTAGAGTCCTTCAAACTGTGAAGTCTCTTATCTGTTTTTTCAGAGAAAAGGGAGGATCCCTCAAAGGGGGGTCCTGTATAGTCTGCTGGACCTCATGGGGCAGTCCAGAGACCTGAACCCAGGAGCCTCGCCTCATCACTACCCCTGTGGCCAGCATTCGCGAGGCTGCATCTGCCGCGTCTAGAGCCGCTTGCAGAGAGGTCCGGGAAACCAACTTCCCCTCCTTCACAAGTGCGGAGAACTCCACCTGAGAGTCCTGAGGCAGGAGTTCCGCGAACTTAGCCATTGCCGAGCAGGTGTTATGTCCGTGGTGACTTACAATGGCCTGCTGGTTGGCTATGCGGAGCTGCAGGCCCCTGGTCTAATATACCTTTTGGCCAAATAGGTTCGGCTTCTTGGCATCCGTAGTTTTAGGGGTGGAGCCTTGGAACCCCTGGCGCTCTGATTGGCCGCATCGACCACCAAAGAGTCTGGGCAAGGATGGGTATAAAGATGTTCGTACCCCTTAGACGGTATGAAGTAATGCCTCTTGGTTTTCTTGGCCATAAGGGCCAGAGAAGCGGGGGTCTGCCACAGATTTTTGGATATGTCAACTACTGTTTTTATCAGTGGCAGAGCAACCCTGGATGGGCCGGAGGGAGCCACGATGTCCACAACAGGGTCCAAATCCTCCTCCACCTCCTCGACCTGTATCCCCAGGCTTTGGGCGGCCCGCCTCAATAGCTGCTGGAGAACACGGTTGTCCTTGAGAGCCGGGGCTGTCGATGTCCCCACGACCACTTGATCAGGCGAGGATGAGGATGGGTAGCAGGCCCTGTTCGCTATACTCAGCCCCTCTGGGGTCCCTCAGCACATGGTACTCGAGCTGCGGTGCCGGTGCTGATGGGGGATTTGGCACCGCAGTTGGTGCCAGGGCCAACAAATCCGGCGGTGCTGAGCCCGACGGTGCCAGCAGGGTCGAAGTTGGAGCCCTGGGTGGTGCCATTGCCTGAAGAGATGGTGCCAGAACTGGCTGGGCCAGCGGTGCCATTCCCTCGGATGACGGTGCTGCTGGCGGTGGTGCCAGCGCCGTCTGTGGCACGAAGGATGCCGAAGACGCCGACACAGTCCTGGATCTCGGACCGTGGACTTGGCCTTGGCTTTGATGGTAAGCCCAGGGTGTCCAGAAGGGCCATTGAGCAGACGGCTACCACTGTTGCTGTCACGGTGCCTGGTATGGCTGGTGACTCCGTTGAGACCTGGACCTCCTGCTCCACGATCTGCTGGAGCAATAAGAGTCCGCCTCCGCCTCCGACTAGGACGACCACGGAGGAGCATTTCCCTGGGTCGCCGGCGAGCGGTGCTGCAAAGCCGGGGAACGGTGCGGCCCTTCGGTCTGCGCGGGCGGTGCCAGGGGTGCTGGTGATGGAGACCAGTGGGCCATCATGGCTGGCTTGCCCCTGGAGTGGAACGGGAGGCGCACGGTCACCAGCGACTTGTCCCTCCTCTGTGGGGTGGACGGCACCGGGAGGTTCATCAGGTCTGTGGCCGCCTCGAACGCCTCCAGCCTTGACGGTAGCTGTATGTCCTCTTGGTGGTCCGGGGACCGAGGAGGGTTCGGGCTCAACTGGTCCCCAGCCAGGGCAGGAGTCGATGAGACCCTGGGCGGAAGCAAGAAGGGGACGGTCTGTCCCGACACACTCATGGACGCCGTAGACCCCTTAGGTTTCAAGAGGGGTGATCGACCCCTCACCGGCCTCTTCTTTACCGGCACCGGGGATGGAGAGAGGTGCCGTGCTGAGGCCGACTTCTTATGGCCTGAGCCGTGGCGGTGCCGGGGGGCCTTAGAATCCTTAGTTGGGGCCGTTTCGCACGCCGTTGGTGCCAGAGCGCTGCGCACCGATCGGTGCCGGTTCAGTGGGTTCCAGGTCAGAGTGTGGACTCAAAGCCGCCTCCATCAACAGAAGTTTTAGTCTCTGTTCCCAGTCTTTGAGGGTTCTGGGACGGAAACCCTTGCAGATACGGCACTTCTCCTTCTGATGACTCTTACCAAGGCACTGCAAGCAGGAAGAGTGAGGATCACTCTTTGGCATAAACTTGACACAGACCTTGCAGAGCTTAAACCCTGGAGACCCGGGCATACCCCAGGAGGGGAAACACTGTTGGCAGGGGGCCCCCCAAACCAACTAACTATAACAATAAGGAACAACTATTAACTGAGAAACCATATAAACGATATGCTATCAGACACTGCTAAAGCGCTTGCTGCAGGAGCGAGCGAAGTTCCAGCTAGCCGTAACCAGCAGTAAGAAGGAACTGAGGGAGTGGAGGGTCGGCAGGGCCCTATATTGGGCGCCATGAAGGCGCCACTCCGGGGGCGCCCAGACCAACCCTACGGACGCTGCTAAGGGAAAATCTTCCTGCTTGCGTGCACGTGGCATGCACACACCTGAATGGACATGAACAATCACTCGAAGAAGAACTCTACATATCCTTCACCACATATAACCATGCCACTACCACCAAGATGGACCAGTGTGGCTTGGATGATGAAGTGCTACCTGAACCTGAATCCGAGCAAGACATAGGTGATGCTGGTGGGGAGAGGAGAGTATTTTGAAGAGCTTGCAGATACAGTGCTGTCTCCGTTGGATGAAGATACACACACACAACTGATTAATTCAGTCTGTAGTCTAGGAGTACTCTTGGATTCCTTGCTGATGCTGAGGTCTCAGATAATAGCATCCATGAATAACACTTTCTATCATCACCACTTGGCTAGGAAACTCCATCCCATTCTAGCAGATGAAGACCTGGCCTCAGTTATTCATGTTTTCAATCACCTCTCGGTTGGATTACAGCAAAGCTATATACCTGGGCATGAAGCCTTCAGCACTTAGGTAACTCCAACTAGTTCAGAATGAAGTAGCACTTCTCAGCAACACCGGTTACTGCAAAAATATCATACCTGTCCCCCATTCTCTAAACAGGTTTCCCACAGAATTTTGACTCAAGTTCAAAGTCTTGGTCCATATAGATTCCAAGCCCAGAAGGTACGATTGTTATCCTCTAGTCTGACCTCCTGTATAATACAGGCCACAGAACTTCCCAAAAATAATTTCTAGAGAGCATTTATTTTAGAAAAGCATCCACTCTTGATTTAAAAATTGTCAGTGATGGAGAATTCACCACAACCCCTGGTCAATCATTCCAATGGTTAATTACTCTGTTACAAATGTATGCCTTATTTTGAGTCTGAATTTGTCTAATTTCAACTTTCATTCACTGAATTATAGGATACCTTCCTCTGCTAGATTGAAGAGCCCATTATTAAATATTTGTTCCCCATGTAGATACTTCTAGATTGTAGTCAAGTCATTCCTTAACCTTCTCTTTGTTAAACTAAATAGATTTAACTCTTCAAACCACTCCAAGACCTGGGCCCAGGATAGCTAAAAAATCATCTAAAGCTCTGAAGCAAAAAAGCATGGTTGAGAACTCTGCTCCTCTGGCTCAATGGAACTCTCTACATAAGATAAAGCTCATCTGTGCAGGAGACGGAACTGTCTCTAAGGGCAGTCCAAGACTCTGGAGCAAACTACCCCAAGAACTAAGGACCACCCCTGACCTCACCACTTTCCACTCCAAAAGCAAAGCACATTTCTTAGACCTTATCTTCTCCAATATAAGCACATAGCAACAGAGGGGTGTGTGTGTGTGTTTTATATACACACACACACACACACACACACACACACACACACACACGCAAAGACACTATCAAAACAAGACACACTGCTGCTCATGCTTCTCCCTCAGGGGAGAGGATGAGAGAACAAACACATGACAGATGTGTAGTCATACTGCTTAATGCACTACTGGAAGGCACTCAGATACTATGGTGATGAGCGAGGTATAAAGATCTAGGGAGAATAGAATAGAAATCTTGGCAGATTTTGTTGCATAAACTATTCAACCACTTCACTGTAATGTTTAGATACTAGCCCTGATCAGTGGAGATGTTTAGATAACTCAGCCAATCTTGAAGATTAGATTAGATCAAGAAAACTGTATGTTTGTAGGAGAAGCTGTGCATAAACCACACAGGAGATGGGAGGACCCTTAATGTCAAGAATAGGAACAAGAGGGGAGCTTGTAGAATTATAGTCAGATGCTTTCCTTGAAGAAGGACGCGTGTGTCAAATTAATCGCAGTTAACTCATCCAATTAGCTCAAAAAAATTAATCGCGATTTAAAAAATTAATCGCGATTCATCGCCATTTTAATCACACTGTTAAACAATAGAATACCAACTGAAATTTATTAAATATTTTGGATGTTTTTCTACATTTTCATATATACTTATTTCAATTACAGCACAGAATACAAAGTGTATATTATTTTTTATTACAAATATTTGCACTGTAAAAATGATTTAATTTTTTTTTTCAGTTGACCTCATACAACTGTATTGTACTGTAGTGCAATCTTTTTGCCGTGAAAGTGCAACCTACAAATGTAGATTTTTTTGTTACATAACTGCACTCAAAAAACAAAACAATGTGAAAACTTTAGAGAAGTCCACTCAGTCGTACTTCTTGTTCAGCCAATCACTAAGACAAACAAGTTTGTTCACATTTACAGGAGATAATGCTGTCCTCTTCTTATTTACAACGTCACCAGAAAGTGAGAACAGGCATTTGCATGGCACTTTTGTAGCTGGCATTGCAAGATATTTATGTGCCCGATATGCTAAACATTTGTATGTTCTCACTTTCAGGTGACATTGTAAACAAGAAGTGGGCAGTATTATCTCTTGCAAATGTAAACAAATTTGTTTGTCTGAGTGATTGGCTGAACAAGAAATAGGACTGAGTGGACTTGCAGGCTCTAAAATTTTACATTGTTTTATTTTTGAATGCGGGGGGGGGGCGTTGTACATAATTCTACATTTGGAAGTTCAACTTTCATGATAAAGAGATTGCACTACACTATCTGTATTAGGTGAATTGAATAATACTATTTCTTTTGGGTTTTTTACGGTGCAAATACTTGTAATAAAAAAAATACAAAGTGAGCACTGTACGCTTTGTATTCAGTGTTTTAAACAAATTCAATATATTTGAAAATGTAGAAAACATCCAAAAATATTTAAATAAATGGTATTCCATTATTAACAGTGCAATTAATCGCAATTAATTTTTTTCATCACTTGACAGCCCTACTCTAAAGATATTATATGTTATGATTATCTATCTCCAGTACAAACCAGTGCATTTGAAGAGACAGACAGAAAGGACGGTCCAGTGATAAGGATGCTAGTCTAAGACTTGGGAGACCTGAGTTCGTTACTGCTCTACCACAGACTTCCTGTGTGACCTTGGGCAAGTCATTTAACCTCGGTGCCTCAGATCCCCATCTGTAAGGGGTATTGTGAAGATAAATAAATTAAAGAGTTTGAGGTGCACAGACACTATGGTAACAGTCACCATATAAGTAGCTAATATAGACAGATAGCTATCCAGATGGATTTCATGAATACGTAGCAAAGTTCCTTAATGTCCATTTTAATGATAGAAGTTACCTGTATTTCTTAAAAGAGAGATGCTGTCAAACTAATCTGAATTGTCACTGACTTAACAGTAGGCAATAAATAGTGTAACTGGGTTTGGTACATTGCTTCAATTAAATGTGTTTTGATCTCCATTGATGCTTTAATTGGTGGCAAGCGTCCCCTTTCATCTAGAATTTATGACTTCAGGAGATGATCTAATTTCAAATCATCCACATTTAAGTAGCCACTAATTAATCATCATTTACTATCCCAAAGCTTCCAAATTTATTTTTAAAATACCCAGAACTAATTCCCACTGAGCAACAAGTTTAAACGGTAAAGTAGTGACAGTAAACTCTGATTTTACCAAGCAATGCAATATTATTTTTAAAAGTGTTCAAATCAAGTGGTCATATAATATTATGATCACATTATTTTCATCCAAAATATAAGAGAGGACTCAGAACTCATAAGCATTCCTTTAAACTCTGTTTATTTTATTTCAATTACAATAAATACAATTTTAAAGTGGAGCAGCCATCTCAAGCTCTGGGCATCTTTACAACATTAAACAAATTTTCAATACTACAACCAGGGCTGGCCAAAAAGATTTGAATTTTCTAAACGGGATTGAAAGGCAGCAATTTTTAAAATCAGCGTATAGAATTGGTAAAAGATTTTTAAAAAATTCGAGACTGAAAGTTTTCCCACAACTTAACCATTTTTCAACTATATGCATGTACACAACTGTTCTCTGCCCTTGCACTTACAACGTAATTGCTACCAACAAACAGAACTCTGATATAAGTAATAATATCGCCCCTTTAACCCCTCACTGTGTGGCCTGTCCAAATGCCTGCACTTCTAAAATAGATGAGCTTTGCCATGTCCAAAAGGTTAACAAGTCTGACTCTGGTGGTCCAATGGGGTGAAGAGCATTCTAAAAGTTCACAAACTATCACAGAGTAGGTTACTGACAGTTCCCGCCCCCCGTATTTTTTTTAAAAACTGCAAGGACATTCCTGTATGAGTGCCTCTACTTATCACAGCCATGTCGCTATAACACAAGGAAAGGCAGTTTTTCATGTAACCTAGTCCCAAGCTTCTAAGGCTCTAGATTCTGATTCAGCACGTTAATTAAACTCATACCTAATTTTAACGACATGAGTAGTCCCACTGACTTCAACATATAGCTCCGGTCACACTAGCTAAAGCTATTTTCTAATAGGCATTTTGGATATGAGACTTTGTGGTGCCTGACCAACCTCCAACAATACATGGCTGAACCCTCAAACTATACAGGAATATCTCCATAGCAATCCATAAAAGGGTGAGGAAAGGAGGGGAATTAATCTTTAGATTTTTAAAGATGATGTACAAACTTGTATTTTTCATTCTTTCTCTACCATCTAACCCCTTTCCTCACCAACCCTGAAGCTGCTTTACAGTTTAGTTTAAATGCTTAATTGGGAGCCTTAAATCATTGCCCAATGCAGCTCTTAAGCACAACAACCACTAATATACCAGTGTGAAAACACCACATAGATGCCAAGATTGAAAGGGAATAAGCACCCAACTCCCATTGAAATATTATGCAAATTGAGTACCTAACTCCCAGATGGAAGAGGTGGATGAGGCTTTTTTCAAGCAACTAACAAAATCATCCAAAGCCCAAGATTTGGTGGTGATGGGGGACTTCAACTATCCGGATATATGTTGGGAAAATAACACAGCGGGGCACAGACTATCCAACAAATTCTTGGACTGCATTGGAGACAACTTTTTATTTCAGAAGGTTGAAAAAGCTACTAGGGGGGAAGCTGTTCTAGACTTGATTTTAACAAATAGGGAGGAACTCGTTGAGAATGTGAAAGTAGAAGGCAGCCTGGGTGAAAGTGATCATGAAATCATAGAGTTTGCAATTCTAACGAAGGGTAGAAGGGAGAACAGCAAAATAGAGACAATGGATTTCAGGAAGGCAGATTTTGGGAAGCTCAGAGAGCTGATAGGTAAGGTCCCATGGGAATCAAGACTGAGGGGAAAATCAACTGAGGAGAGTTGGCAGTTTTTCAAAGGGACACTATTAAGGGCCCAAAAGCAAGCTATTCCGCTGGTTAGGAAAGATAGAAAATGTGGCAAAAGACCACCTTGGCTTAACCACGAGATCTTGCACGATCTAAAAAATAAAAAGGAGTCATATAAAAAATGGAAACTAGGACAGATTACAAAGGATGAATATAGGCAAACAACACAGGAATGCAGGGGCAAGATTAGAAAGGCAAAGGCACAAAATGAGCTCAAACTAGCTACGGGAATAAAAGGAAACAAGAAGACTTTTTATCAATACATTAGAAGCAAGAGGAAGACCAAAGACAGGGTAGGCCCACTGCTTAGTGAAGAGGGAGAAACAGTAACAGGAAACTTGGAAATGGCAGAGATGCTTAATGACTTCTTTGTTTCGGTCTTCACCGAGAAGTCTGAAGCAATGCCTAACATAGTGAATGCTAATGGGAAGGGGGTAGGTTTAGCGGATAAAATAAAAAAAGAACAAGTTAAAAATCACTTAGAAAAGTTAGATGCCTGCAAGTCACCCGGGCCTGATGAAATGCATCCTAGAATACTCAAGGAGCTAATAGAGGAGGTATCTGAGCCTCTAGCTATTATCTTTGGAAAGTCATGGGAGACGGGAGAGATTCCAGAAGACTGGAAAAGGGCAAATATAGTGCCCATCTATAAAAAGGGAAATAAAAACAACCCAGGTAACTACAGACCAGTTAGTTTAACTTCTGTGCCAGGGAAGATAATGGAGCAAGTAATTAAGGAAATCATCTGCAAACACTTGGAAGGTGGTAAGGTGATAGGGAACAGCCAGCATGGATTTGTGAAGAACAAATCGTGTCAAACCAATCTGATAGCTTTCTTTGATAGAATAACGAGCCATGTGGATAAGGGTGAAGCGGTGGATGTGGTATACCTAGACTTTAGTAAGGCATTTGATACGGTCTTGCATGATATTCTTATCGATAAACTAGGCAAATACAAATTAGATGGGGCTACTATAAGGTGGGTGCATAACTGGCTGGATAACCGAACTCAGAGAGTTGTTATTAATGGTTCCCAATCCTGCTGGAAAGGCGTAACGAGTGGGGTTCCGCAGGGGTCTGTTTTGGGACCGGCTCTGTTCAATATCTTCATCAACGACTTAGATATTGGCATAGAAAGTACGCTTATTAAGTTTGCGGATGATACCAAACTGGGAGGGATTGCAACTACTTTGGAAGACAGGGTCATAATTCAAAATGATCTGGACAAATTGGAGAAATGGTCTGAGTTAAACAGGATGAAGTTTAACAAAGACAAATGCAAAGTGCTCCACTTAGGAAGGAAAAATCAATTTCACACATACAGAATGGGAAAAGACTGTCTAGGAAGGAGTACGGCAGAAAGGGATCTAGGGGTTATAGTGGACCACAAGCTAAATATGAGTCAACAGTGTGATGCTGTTGCAAAAAAAGCAAACATGATTCTGGGATGCATTAACAGGTGTGTTGTGAGCAAGACACGAGAAGTCATTCTTCCGCTCTACTCTGCTCTGGTTAGGCCTCAGCTGGAGTATTGTGTCCAGTTCTGGGCGCCGCATTTTAAAAAAGATGTGGAGAAATTGGAAAGGGTCCAGAGAAGAGCAACAAGAATGATTAAAGGTCTTGAGAACATGACCTATGAAGGAAGGCTGAAAGAACTGGGTTTGTTTAGTTTGGAGAAGAGAAGACTGAGAGGGGACATGATAACAGTTTTCAGGTATCTAAAAGGGTGTCATGAGGAGGAGGGAGAGAACTTGTTCACCTTAGCCTCTAAGTATAGAACCAGAAACAATGGGTTTAAACTGCAGCAAGGGAGGTCTAGGTTGGACATTAGGAAAAAGTTCCTAACTGTCAGGGTGGTTAAACACTGGAACAAATTGCCTAGGGAGGTTGTGGAATCTCCGTCTCTGGAGATATTTAAGAGTAGGTTAGATAAATGTCTATCAGGGATGGTCTAGACAGTATTTGGTCCTGCCATGCGGGCAGGGGACTGGACTCGATGACCTCTCGAGGTCCCTTCCAGTCCTATAATCTATGATTCTATGACTTTTAAAATCCAAGCCAGGGTATTATTCATTGCCTCTGTGAAGCAGACTTTTGTGAGCAAATATCTTATGATAATATTGGAATATATATTACTAGTAGTTAAGATACAAGACTTATTTTTCCAATTGATTCTCAATCATTATCATCAGTGACATGATTGTGTTGGCAATTCTCTCTTGCAGAGAGTCCAAAGTTCTTCTATCCAGTTACAAGGTTAGGTTACATTTCTTAAGACTATTAGAATAAATTGCAAACAAGTGGCAACATGTGGCTCAACTCACAATTCAACTATGTCTACTTTATTGATTTTTAGTTAGACTACAATTATAGCTATTGGACTCAATTCCTGTGCACCCCCTAGTGGCAATGTAATAACGTTACCTAGCTTTTTACTAGGTACATGTATTGTTCTATATTTTGGGAAAAAGAAATATCAATTTGGAAACAATTTTTGGTGATCAAAGTCTAAGAATAATAACTACTTATGCTAAACAACCTGTTCCACCTTGTATTTAGTTGTGACACTCAGAGTACACTGAAGAAGTGCTGCTCTGCATAAGCGTGAAAGCTTGTCCCTCCCACCAACAGAAGCTGGTCCAATAAAGATATTGCCTCACCCATCTTGTCTCTCCCATATTCATTTATGGCAGTGAGAATTACGTTTCACTTGTCAGAAAATAATAATTTATTGATTTTCAAAATGTTACAATATCCACCGATGTCTCATTAAGCTATTTTAATATAGTACGTCTTTATTTGAGAATTTAAAACACTAAAGTGTAATATAGAAGAGAATTTAAAATTCCTTTAATTGAAGAGAATTATACAGCAGCTCTACATACACTCAAATATCCACAAGTCCAACAGGACAGGGCAGCATAGTGTAACACTTCAACCATTTGGAAAGGAAGATGGCTGAACTGCTGGTGACCTGGTAATGATTTGTAGATATTTACGTTTAAAGTAACTGCTATCACATGAGAAATCCTTGAACGCCAGCATCCACTATTGTGGGCACAAAAATTGCATTCATTCATACATTACCCACACTTAACAGTATGTACAATTTATACAGTCTGATCTTACGGCAGATGAGAGTTAGAGAATTTGTGTTTGCAAAATTTCTTTCCAATAAATGGGTTTTGAGGTTGTAAATCCTAAGACTTATACACAGTGGTGCAAGTAGGGCAGTACGGTACACCATACCATTAAGAAATTTATTGCCGGTACGCCGTACTGGAAAGACACAGGAGCGGAACGTTGGGCCACTGGGTGGCCCCACGCCGGCAGCTCTTCCGGCACGGTTGTACCACCCCCAATCTCACCCCCATCTGTTCCACTCAGCTGCATCTCCTGTCTGGGGTCTGTACACCCCCAGCCGGAGGACAGGGCTAGGGCTGGGGCTGGGGGTGGTACAGCCATGCTGGAGAAGCTGCCTGCATGGGGCTGCCCAGTAGTGCCAGGTTCTGCTCCTGTGTCTGCTCCTTTCACTGCTGCGGTTTCGAAGAGCTCTGTGGTTCAGAAGTCTGTATCCAGCACAGCGGGAGGACAGAGCCCCCGCCGCCCCCCATTCTCCCTCCCTGGGGAGGAGTCACGTGGGGGGGCACATGGAGAGGTCATGTGCCCCCCTTTAGCTGGTGCCCCCCGTTTGTGTCCCTCCCATGAGTTGCCTATGTGCAGCGTACCGGTAAGAAATAAATTCTACTTGCACCACTGCTTATATATTAAAAAGTGTTTGCACCTATTAAGTGCAGATGCATGCAAGTGCACACTCAGTTTTGCACGCACGCCAGTAAAGACCTGGCAGATGCTCTTTTGAAAGTTTACCCCAGTTTTTCCATAGAGATAAAATGAAGCACCATCTAAATTCATATTCATAAATGTATGACAAAGAGCCTTACCCAGAATTACTTGAAGAAGGTGGTGGAAGATCAGGTGTTAGAACATAAAGACTGTTATTTTTTGGTAAGTGTAGAGTTTTTAATACAGTCTGCAGAAAAAAAAGAAAACATTTGTTCAAAAACTGTAGATTATGGGGTTTTTTATCATTTGCCTTTTTTAAAAATTATTTGATTTTTTTTTAATTAGTTAAAATACACATATTGAAAATAATTCCTTGATCTGCCATAGTAAACTACTACGTTTGTAGGAGAATCCTTTCTAAAACACACAGACAAGCAGACAAAACAGCAGCTCCCCTTTAGGCTAAGAAGAACAATAAATGAACAGTGGTACAGACTTACATAGATAACTAAATTAGTTTACAGAAGTTGATTCTTTTCACACCAACATTTTAAGTGAACTGATTCTTTAATAATATTACTAGAATCAAAATAATGTAGAAATCAACAGTCCTTGTGTTTATGCTCACTTACAAGCACTTATTGGTTTCAAACATTTAAATCACTTCACTGATAAAACTGTAGGAAACTTACACTATCATCTACGTCTCCAGTCTTCCAGCCTTTTAACAACATTTTTGCTACAGGAATCTGAAGTTCATTTTCTAAAATGTGTTTGATCTCTCCTGCAGAGAAGGCAAAGAAAAAATACCAACAAAATCATGTTCACATTCTTCTATATTTAGGAAAACAAAGCATCAGACCCTGCCTCCCCGCAATAGAACAACATTATGGCTCCAAGGTCCAACATTCAACTTCTTTGCTGTTAGATTATATACATTTTCAAAAAGCATTTAATATTTGTGCATCTTTCTCCACTACATACATACAATACCCTTCACATAAACAAAACAAAACAAACACATTATTTCAGCAGCCCAGGCTTCTAGACAAAAACTAAACTAAATAAAATGGAAAAAAACAGTTAGGGAAACTAATTTTCATTTAAAGTTGCTAAAGTCCAAAAGGTCCATTTCAAATCAGGGGTGGGGGGGAAGGAGGGGATAGTAATACACACATACCCCTCTCACAGCAGTGTCCTTTGATTTCAATATAAAATTATCACGATTTTCAACGATGTCTAAGATATGGAGGAATTATCCTGTGCCCACTGACTTCAGTAGTGCAGGATCAGGACCTTAGACCCACATCTTTCATTAGCAGAGCTTGGTCGGGAATGTTTTGATCAAACTCTTTTAGCCAAAAATGCTGATCCATCAAAACCAAAGCTGTTCACAGGAAAGGGCCAGTTTCAAAAAATTTCTCATTTCAAAAAAAAAAAAATAAAAAGAAAAAAGAAAAAAAACCTTTTGAATAATTTCAAAACTCCCCCCCCCCCCCCAAACATCCCATTTTGTCATTTTTAAGTGAAAATTTCCAGTTTTTTGTTTCAAAACAAATACTCATTTTCAAATTTAGGCTAATTTTATAATAAAACATTTTTTTAAATGAACATCAAAATGAAACACTTGAAATTTTCAAAACAATACATTTTGATTGACCCAAACTGATTTTTTTTTCTCCGGGTCTCTGAAAATTTGAGGCTGGGTCACAAATTAGGATGTGAAATTTTTCAAAATCTCAATTTTTTCCCCAGGACAGGAAAATACATGAGCTGAACCCTAAGAGCTGTTTTGAAAATATCAGCCATTAATTTTATGATGGAATTAATAATGTTATAAACTAAATTCCTAGTCACCAAGTTCATTCAGGTACAGTAACAGCTCCATCAATGTACAGACTTCAATATGAATTTGAAGGATCAGTTACGTAATGAGGATTTGGCAGTTCAACTAAA
Source organism: Malaclemys terrapin pileata (assembly GCF_027887155.1). Classification (NCBI taxonomy): domain Eukaryota; kingdom Metazoa; phylum Chordata; order Testudines; family Emydidae; genus Malaclemys; species Malaclemys terrapin. Next base: position 100,924,037 of record NC_071512.1, on the reverse strand, counting down.
CACTTTTTTTTATTTTTTATTTTTTTAAGAAGATAGGTCAGAAATTTTAACCACAACAGCAATCTGTCATACATATTTTAATTTGCATATTAATAAATAACACTAGCAGTTGACAACGAAAAACAATTGCTTAGGAATTACAGCACAACAACTTGTTCTGAATCTTAATTTTAAAGCATGGTTAGGATGGTTCTTCGCGTAGAGCCATTTTAAAATTAGTGCAGTTAAGATTAGTTTTCCAAAAGAAAGATTGCTTCCACGTTTCCCTTTGGTCCTCCCCGTATTTTTCCTCAACTTTCATATTGCAAGCAAAAGCATTCTGCTGACACCACTGTGGGATCCACATGCAGTTTTAAATAAAAGGATATGATATGGCAAATAGATGAGGCAAGCATCAAGATGAAGTACTGGCTGATGTAAATCTTCGAAAAAAGAAAGATAGCCATTGCTATCAATAACTGTCTCCCAGACTAAAGATCCACAACCAGCCATGAGCAGACAGAGATAATCACCCATAAAATGAGAGAGATTCAGGGCCACCTGGAAGGACAGGAGGGCAAGTATCCAGGGAGCATTCCATTAACAACAGCACCAGCAGCATTAGTCAAAGGTGCAGAAGAACCCATTCTAAGGCTGAGATTGGGAATGTGATTGGAGGGGAAAGGAAGTGCATGGGCATAACAATTCTAATACAACTAATTATTAATGCACTTTGCATGAATTTCCACTTTTTTTCCTTTTTAAATAAACATACTTATGTGCAGCACACCAGGAAGACATATAATGAATATCTGGAGCTCTGCATGCTAAAATAAATGCTGCAGCAGCCAGTGTTTCTGTGTTCTAAAGCCATAGATTAATGCATCTCAGCAGGAGACCAGGTTGGCACTGCAGTTTGCAGGTAAGAAATTCCAATGAACAAAGGGGAGTGAAGGAACAAGAGGACATGCAAAGAGGAAGGAAGAATTACTCATTGTTAAATATAAGATTTATTACAGCTTTTAACTAACAGTTTTCCCCCCATAAAACCAATTGTCCATTGACTTGAAAAAGGTGCCTTATGTGGGTAAAAATGTCTTCAAAAGTTGACTTCAACCATTACATCCTCACTGTCAGCCTATCACTTAATCAACCTCTACTTCAAGAATTAACTCGACTCCAATTAATCTATTACACATAAATGAACCAAGCGTATGGCTATTTCAGTATATACATGTAAGTATACTATTACTATATGCACTGAGGAACGTGATTTAAAAAGGACAGTTACCTGTTCCGTAACTGGCATTCTTCAAGATGTGTTGCTCAGGTGTATTCCACAGTAGGTGTGCGTGCTCGCCACGTGCACTGGTGCCGGAAGTTTTTCCCTTAGCAGTATCCGTAGCGGGGGAGCACCGCTGCAACACCCGCAGTGGCACCGACATATCGCGCCCTAAAGGGGGCTGCGTGCTCCCCCCACCATCAGTTCCTTCTTGCCAGACAACTCCGACAGAGGGGAAGGAGGGCGGGACGTGGAATACACCTCAGCAACACATCTCGAAGAACGCCAGTTACGGAACAGGTAACTGTCCTTTCTTCTTCGATTGTTCATGTGTATTCCACTATAGGTGACTCCAAGCTATCCCTGATGGAGGCGGGTAGGAGTTTCAAGTGTAAAAAATTTTAGGGGTTACCGCCCTACCAAACCCGGCGTCATCCCTTGCTTGGGAGACGATCGCATAGTGCGATGAGAAAGTGTGGACAGAGGACCACGTAGCAGCCCTACAAATGTCCTGAATAGGGACATTAGCCACATAGGCCGCGGACAAGGCCTGGGCTCTCATCGAATGAGCCTTCACTATAGGAGGCAGGGAGACCCCCTGCCAGGTCATAGAAGGTGTGACCCTCGAAAATGTGGATGTGAACATACGCATCCTGGAGGTCCAGCGCCGTAAACCAATCCCCCTGGTCTAGAGATAGAATAATAGAGGCCAGGGACACCATGCAGAATTTGTAACGCACCAGAAACTGGTTGAGCTTCCGCAGGTCGAGGATGGGTCAAAGCCCGCCCTTCGCCTTGGGGATGAGGAAATACCTGGAGTAAAAACCCCTGCCCTGGTATTCCCGAGATACCCTTTCCGCCGCTCCCAGAGAGAGGAGGCGCTCTACTTCCTGGTAGAGGAGTAGGGCATGCTACGGGGCCCTGTCCGAGCGGCCGGATGGGGGACAGGTGGGAGGGGCTGAAACAAACTGCAGCCTGTACCCTTGGGAGATGGTGCTGAGGACCCATTGGTCCGACGTGATATGGGACCACCGCAGTCGGAAGTCCGACAAACGGTTTAGAAAAGGTAACTTTATTAACTGGGTGGGGGGGTACACTGGCAACAGGCCCGATGACCCCCCTTAACAAGTCAAAAAATGCCATTTTCCCTGCCATTTGGCCTTCGAGGCCCCAGGCCATGGGGCCGAGTGGGATTGGCGTTGGGACTGACGTCTTTGATCCCTCTGCCGCTTAGGCGAGGGTTCATATCTGCCCCTACCTTGTGGAGCAGAGGGTTGAGGCCTGGGTTTGTCCTTAGCAGGCGGGACATACAGGCCTAGCGTCTGCAGGGGGGTACGGGAGTCCTTCATCCCGTGCAGATGGGTGTCTGTCTGGTCTGCGAAAAGGGCCTTGCCATCAAACGGCAGGTCCTGCATTATGGACTGGGATTCTGACGATAGCCCCGAAAGCGAGAGCCAGACGCCCGTCGCATGGAGACAGCGGTAGCCATTGAACGAGCGGCTATGAAGCCGCCTGGAGAGCCGCTTTGGCGGCGGTCGCACCCTCCTCAACCAACGCCCTGAACTCCTTCACATCTTTGTCAGGAATGAGGGGCTCAAATTTGGGGAGGGATCTCCACAGGTTAAACTCATAGAGGCTCAGAAGCGCCTGATGGTTGGCCACTCTGAGCTGGAAACTCGTTGACGAATAAGCTTTTTTACCAAAGGCATCAAGTCTATGAGCATCCTTGTCCTTTGGCGTGGGCGCGGGCTGGCCATTCTGTTCACGGTGGTGGACCAACTCAACCACTAGGGAGTTTTGAGCTGTGTGGGTATAAAGATACTCGAGACCCCTCGCGGGGACAAAGTACTTCCTCTCGGCCTTCTTAGAAATAGGCCCAAGAGAGGCCGGGGTCTGCCAAAGGCCAGTGGTGATGTCGGCAACTCCCTGATGGAAAGGGTGTGCCACACGCCCCGGTACCGAGGAGACGAGGACATTAAAGAGGGTGTCGGAGGGCTCCTCCATCTCCTCGGCCCGGAGCTTGAGGTTGGCTGCCACCCTCCGAAACAGCTCTTGGTGGGCTTTAAAGTCCTCCTGGGAAGAGGGAGGCGGTACCGCAACCGAATTGCCCTGCGCCGAACGGGTGGATGGCGTGGCGCCTTCGCCGGCCAACGGCATCGTGGGCTCCACATCTGGGTTCGGTGCCGAAGTCGGTGCCGGGGGTTCGACACCCACAACTTCATCCCGGTGCCGGGAAGGTGACGCGGGTTGGCAGTGAGAGGCTCCAGCCACAGAGCGAGGGCCTGGCTGCGCAGGTGCCTGAGGTCATGGTGCCCACTGGCACCACTGTCCCTGCCAGGGCACGGCCTAGAGCAGAGAGGCATCGGGCGCCAGCAGGGCAGGCTGGTCCTGCGGTGCGGTGCGGCCCTGGGAGTGATGGCTGTGCGCCGACGCGGAGGTCCAGGAGGAGCACACGGTGCCGTAAGAATGGCTGGAGCGGTCCTGATCGTGACGGCTCCTGCCACGAGATTTTGACCTAGAGGAGGTCGAGACATACATGTCCAAGGAGCTGTCCCTGGACTCCATACGGCGCCTGTGGCCACGGTGCGTCGGTCTCTCGGGATGGGCCACGAGCATGGCCTCTATGACGGCGGGCACTTGAGTAGGAGCGTCGGTGCCGATGGCGTCGCGACCTGTCCCCCTCTGACTCGCCAGAAGAGGAACGGCGCTGTCTCTTGCTGCCTCCTCGACGGCGCTCAAGGCCGGAGGAGTGGGATCCTGGAAGAGTCCGGACGCGGCGTCGACGTATCACAGGGCTCTGATCGGCACCTCGACCCGGGAAGGTGCCTTGGCCTCCAACACCTCTGGGGAGTGCTGATGGGCGCCTTCCCACGGGACTGGGGGCCCGACTGCAGCGGCGCTCCCTGCAGTGGAAGTGTCAGTATATCACACGCGGCATGAGCTGCCTCTGGCGTCAAAAGGATGCGTACTTCTGGTGAGGCTCATGCGGACAGGACTGAACTACTCTACTCAGCCCGAGGTCTCTGTGCCGACAGGTATAGCAGGCTGCCCAACTCAGGTTTGGTCTCCCCGCTGTCCTTCTCTCGGCGCCGCTGAGACTTCCCGGGCTTCTTAGCTGGGGAGAGGTGTCAGGACGTCGACGGTGCTTCGCTGTGCACCGAGGACGCGGTGCCGGGTGCCAATTCGGAACGGCGCACTGGAGGCGCTTCACCATGTGCCGACAACGCAGAGCCTGGCGCAGTGTCAGCTTGGCGCACCAGTGCCAGGGCCAATGCCAACTCCATTAAAAGAGCCCGGAGTTGGATCTCACGCTCCTTTTTCATCCGCGGCTTGAAGGAGCGTCAGATCTTGCACTTCCCACTAATGTGAGACTCACCCAAACAGCAAAGACACTGATTGTGTGGATCACTTCTGGGCATGGAGTTGTGACAGGAGTCGCACGACTTGAAGCCTGGGCCACGGGGCATACCCCGAGCCAGGCACTCGCGAAAGAAAGTTCAGTAATGGAAGAGATCAGTGAAACTGGATACCACTAAGCTAGAAACGCTGCAGCTACGCTAAGCTGGAGCAAGTTCCAACTACCTTCACTGGCGGCAAGAAGGAACAGAGGGTGGGGGGAGCATGCAGCCCCCTTTATGGCGCGATATGTCAGCACCACTCCAGGGGTCGCAGCGGTGCTCCCCCACTACGGATACTGCTAAGGGAAAAACTTCCACTATAGGTGTGCGTGCTCGCCACGTGCACTGGTGCCAGAATACACATGAGCAATCACTCGAAGAAGAATAATTGTTTGTTTCAATTTTATTATTACTCCTGAGGGCATTCCGTGCCAAAAAATTAAAAATTCTGCACACAATATTTTAAAATTATGCCAAATTCTGCAAATTTTGTCAAATCAATGTGGAGGCTCCAGCATGGCATTGCGGAGCACAGGCCACTGGTTGCACAGAGGTGGGAGATCACTGTGCAGCTCCCCCAAAGGATACAGACTCAGCAGTGAGGCTGCACCCAATTCTGACACAGCACAAGGACCAGGCCTGCCCCAGAAACACCCCAGTGCCCTGCCCCTCCATGCCAGGTGCACCAGGTGTGGGCAGGTAGGCTCAGCATGGCAGGATCCAAGTGTGGAGGGGCTTAGTGTGGTGGGATCCAGGTGTGGGTTGAGAGGGTTCTGGGTGGGCAATCTGGGTGTTGGCAGCTCAGTGAGGGATCCGGGTGTGTGTGGGGATCTGGATGCACAGGGGCTTGTTGGGGGGGCTCTGGGTGCAACAGTAATGGGATTCTGCGGGGGGGTCCCGGTGAAGGTGGTTGGGGCTTAGTGGGGAGGGGGTCTGCGTGTGAAGGGGGATAGAGTTTGGCAGGGGGTCTGTGTGGGGGGGCGGGCTCAGTAGGGGGTCCAGATGCTGGGGGAGTGGGGCGGGGATCCAGGTGTGGGTGACTTGTCAGGGTGGTTCAGGTGCAGGGGGAGTGGGGATCATCGGGAGGCTTATGAGTGCAGGTGGGGTGAGGTTCGGTGGGAGGGTCTGGGTATGAGGGGATCTGGATGCATGGGTTGGGTGGAAGGGGTAACAGCTCTCTGTACAGGGATTTCCCCTCTCTTCCCCTCCCCCCCCCAGCTGAGAAGCGATGGGTACAGGAGGTGGGGCGGGGAGGAGAAGAGCTTCCTGCAGCTGCGGGAGAAATCTGTGGGGGGGTCTGACCCAGCCCCGGTTGCCAGGCAGGGGAAGAGGAAGTCCTGTCCTCCCCATCCCGGCCGGGACTAGCAGTTGAGCCCGGTGCAGGGTAGAATCCACCAGTCGTGTCTTCCCCAGTACCGCCACCTGTGCAACAGTGATTTCTCTCTCTGCCAGCTGCCCTGGGCACCCGAAACATACTGCTGGGGAGGGTCACATGACCCCTTGTGGCTTCCCTTTCCTGCAGAAAAATGACTCTGACGGGGAAGCAAAGCAAAGAAATATGCGGGGGACATAAATTCTGCGCATGTGCAGTGGTGCAGAATTCCCCCAGGAGTAAATAATTATTATAGATGCATTGCTTTTGGGGTAATGTATTGTTGAAAACTGAGCAAATTTTAAATCAATATAAATATAAAATCTGTCCTTTTACAGAATCATATTTTCAGAACATAATGCTTAGTCACTTTTAGAAGATTACACCCACATTCCCTCACAAATATTTTATATACTACGTACAATCTCAGTGCATTATCAAGTAATTACAAGTAAACCAAATTAAATCTTTGTAGACACTGTAAGAATGTGGATGTAAAACTTTGAAACAACAGCTGCTCGAGAATCCCAGCTCTTTCCTCCAAGCCGCGAGGAGTTAATGCAGTAATTGGATACAGTGATGCATAATAATTTACATGAAAAATAGATTATAGTATCCAATTGACTGAAATGCTGGCCAGACTAAACAAGGTTGTATTTAATTTATAATGTTTAATTAGTTTCCTTCCCACCCCCAAGCTATTTATCAGGCAGTGAGTTTACTCTTTCTTGAAGATTTCCCAGATTTTGTTGCTGTGGTTGATTATATAAAGATAATAAATACATTTCTGTGGATCCTGTAGTCAGCTGTTTTAAAGTTTATCATTATACCCTTGTTTTTCCAATATATTTCAGTAATAGTAATAAAAGCTCCTTATTCTTTTGGGTCTAAGTTCAAAATCATAGTGTAAGATTTACATCCTTCTATTGTTTAGCTAGCAAACAATAAATCACCAATCTAGAGATAGACATCTTTCATCAGATTAGTCTTGCACCTACAGTACTCAGCTAATTTAGCATCAGAAGACCCAGAAACATTCCCTACTACCACATACTTGCTACTGATTCAGTTTCTCATTTGTGAGAATCAATTTTCTCATGTGCTGGAATCTTGCTTGACTTGGGGATTCATATGAGGATTTCTGTAATATTTTAACTCTGCTATCATCCAGTTTACCAATATGTACACAGAGTGGAATTTTCCCAAGCCCTCTGTGCATGGGCTGAATCTCACTATGGTTACAAGACAAGGGTGGATTTAAGATAATTAATCCCTTTGTAGGTGTGGTAAAAGATTAATTTATTTATATGCATGGCAAAAAAGTTAATGTTCTTGCATTTATGTTATATAGAGAACCAAACAATATACTCACAGGAAATCTTAATATAATACAAACAATACAAAAGCCCAGATAACTAACCCTAGGAAACAACTTTCCTTCCTATTGCTGACACTTATGCATCATACATTGGGTGCCTTGCTCATTCCAACAGTTACTATTTATTTAACCTTCCTTTAAGTTCTCTTTGCTAGTTAAATGTCCCTTCTGTTTGGATCTCTAACCTGGGGTGGTTGTGGCATATTTCCATCTAGTGGAAATTTGATATAATTGCAATATAAATTCAAGCAAACTGAGAAACAGGCTAGACAGATGTGGAGCCTCAGAGAAGTTTTAGCCATGTCGAAATGATATTGAATGGTTGTTTCCAGAAGAGCATTTTTGGAAGCCTAGTTTAATAAGAGCCACTTGCAGATACTTTACACTCTGTGCTTCACAAAGAACACCGCACTTTGGTGATGAGCTATTGACAAGGCCGGCTCCAGGGTTTTGGCCGCCCCAAGCAGCCAAAACAAACAAACAAAAAAGCCGCGATCACGCTCTGCGGCAGCAATTCGGCGAGAGGTCCTTCGCTCCGAGCAGGAGTGAGGGACCGTCCGCCGAATTGCCGCCGAACAGCTGGACATGCCGCCCCTCTCCGAAGTGGCCACCCCAAGCACCTGCTTGGTACGCAGGTGCTTGGAGCCAGCCCTGGCTATTGATATGATGGCGATAGCGGAGAAAGATGGCAAGCTCCAGTTTACCACGATTCATGACTTTTAACAAGAATGCAGCTAATCACTACACAAAAAATATGATGTAAATGGAATCTTTATTTCTGTGAGATTGACTATGGATTAGATATAGTTAGAGCCAGAAAAATGAAATAATTGACATTAAACTCTAGGAGTCTCTCCGTGAAGAATTTCCTCTAACTTATCAGGTTAGAAAGATGCAGCTGAAGAGATGAACACAGTCCTAAATTCTCGTTTCACAACAAAATAGAAATGTGGTTTCAAAGTAATGCAAATTTAGAGAACGATTGCAAATTGTTGATGAATCCACTGTCTCACATTAAGAAAAATCAGCTGTTAGAAACTGATACAATTGAATCAAACATGGACTTTGATTTAATTCCTACAAAAGGGAGGTTGACCCTAGAAAAGGCAATTGAAGTATGTTAGGGCACTACCCTGGGACTCAAGAGACCTTGGTTCAATTCTCTCTTCCGCCAGCATTTTCCTGTGTGACCTTGGGCAAGTCACCAAGTCTCTGTGCCTAAGCTCCCCATGTGCAAAACGGAAATAGTATTCTCTGCCTGACAGAGGTGCCGTGAGGAGAATTATAGCAAAGATTGAGAGTCATGAAGATACTACGGCAATGAAGGCCATATGAAGTACTTAACACAGAGAGTACAGGAGGAATCCAAAGAGTTTATTCTCCTATGACTTACAGATCCAAGCACTAATTGATTTTAATCATCCCCAAGAGCTAACAATTGCTTAACCAATAAAATGAGGTTTCAGCACATGAAAAATACATTGATATTACAAATGCAAACAACAACAGTACCTGCTGTAGTCAGACAGCTCTCAGCCTAAGCTCTGCCATTGTCTCTGTGTCTCTTGCCCCTTGTCCCCGCTGGAACTCCCACTCCGGGGCAGTCTCACTGCTCCCTGCAGGAGTTGGGCTCAGTCCCAGGGACCTACTGAGTCTAATTATCTCAATCCAGCTACAAGGCACTCTCAGAACTGCAGTGTCCATCTTCCCTGAACAAAGGGAAAGGAAAAGAAAAGGATATCACTGCCTTGGGCTGGGATCCCCTGGCCATTGGGCTCCCTAGCCGTCTCTAATAGCATCTCTTCTTGGGCAAACTTTCCCCCCTTGTTCTGTGGCTAGTTTCACCTTTTAAGCTGCTGTTCTCCAGGCAGAGCATGCTCTGCCGGTGCACCTAACTGGCACTGCCTGAATGCTGGGATTCTCGTGAGGCTTGCTGTCAGTGGGATGGGGCATGTTTCATCACATAATAAACCTTTTCTTGGGGGTGGAGGGTGGCTGTTTGAGCATCGACCCAGTCCCGGTCTCCTGGGGCAAAAATTCTGCATTTGCTTGCGCCTTCGTGGCTCAGTGCTGCACCTAGAAGTTACAGGGTTGAAGTGCCAGATATCAGCACATAATCCAGGGATTTGAATCCTGTACAAAGTATAGCTGTAGTAAGGGCCCATGGTCTGTGACCAGGGAGAAGGGACAAACCTGAAGGAGTCCACAGCCCACTTTATTCCCAGAGCCTCCTTCTCAATAATAGAATATGCTTTCTCCCTGGGGAACAACTTTTTGCTCAAATATAGGACAGGGTGCTCTTTACCCTCAAACTCCTGGGACAACACTGCTCCCAAGCCAACGTTTGATGCATCTGTATAGAGAACGAACTCCTGGAAGAGTTCATCTTCTGCCGTCCAATCCTCTGCGTAGTCACACACCATCAATGGGAACTCTTTCCTCATATGCCCCTGTTGCCAACAGGAATAGCAGATCACTGAGCTTATTCCTGCAGGCTCTGGCAGGGGACAGACTACAAGGAAGACCTTTGGACTTCAGTCATTTGTGTCCCCGGATGGTTGGTTATCTGGGCAACACCTCATCCAAACTTGGCCCTTTGTCTTGCCACAGTCTTCCTCTCTACATGCGTGTAGCTCAGGTCACTGTGGTGGGGTTTGTACACATTTCCTGTTGTGCTTGGGGTTCGGCATCTGCTTGCGGGGGTCTGGTGTCCTCAGTGGCCCTCACTGGTGAATGGACTGAGGCCATGTGTCCCATCTCCAGCAACCCTTCAGCGGTGATAAAATTTTCCATCAGCTGCATTACCTCTGACAACGACTCAGGGTGATGCCAAAGAACCCACTCCAGGTCCCTCACTAGAAGTATAGATACAAACTGCTGTGTGAGGACCTACTCTGCAACTTGAGCCCTGGAGCGCTCCAGGAGAGAAAGCCATCACCAGCAATGCTCTTTGAATCATTGCACCATTTCCTGGGGGGAGGTCTCCACCCAAAAACACTGCTGATGAGTCTATTTGCTAATATCCAGATAATCTAAAATAGTGGTCTTCACCCAACAGTAGTCTCTAGCCTGTTCTGGGTCAAGGTTACAGTATACCCGCTTTGCCTCTCACATCATGTAGAGGGCTAAAACTAATGCCCAATGCTCTGGAGGCCATTGAGAGACCAATGCCATCCCCTGAAAGGTGAGAAGGAATGCTGCTGGATTGTCTTGGAGCCCATGTTAGTTAACTTTACTGACATCGGTGGCAGAGCTCCCTCTGGCCTACTGGGTCTCCCTGTGCAGAGGGCAGGTTTTTACTACTGCAAAAAAGTTTCAAGTTCTTGCTGGTGGGTCACAACTTCCTTTAGCAGCTGCTGCTGCTATCCTGACTGGACCTGCTGCTGGAACTGCTATTTCTGATTGGCCTGCTACTGTTGCCATTCTACCATCCACGTATACCAGTGCTAATGGTGCACCTTGACTGATGCCCCCTCTCCAAGGACTGATGTGGAACCTGTTACTGTCTCAAGGCCTTGTGTCATGCGTAGGGTATCATGCATAGGGTATCATGCCTGCCTTCTCCACCACTTTCAGTGAACCAGCTCTCAGCTTGAGCTTGGAAGTCATCTCTAGGTCTCTTGCCTCTGGGTGCCCACCAGAACCCACACCCCTGGGTAAGCTCATTGTTCCCTGCAAGAGTTGGGCTCATTCCCAGGGTCTTTTCAGAGGCTAATTACCTCCAGTCCCTGGTACTGCTCCTCAGGTCCAGCTACAGGGCACAGACAGAGAGCAGACATCCATAGCCCCTCTCAGGACTGCAATGTCTGTCTAACGCAAAAGGCAGGGGGTGGGGGAGAAGGGAAGGCTGGTCATTGCCTCGGGCTGGGTTCCCCTGGCTACTGAGCTCCTTAGCAATCTCTAGCAGCCTCTCCTCTTGGGCAAAGGTCCCCCCCCTTGCTCTGTGGCCAGCTTCACCTTTAATGTTCCCCCTTCTCTAGGCAGAGCATGCTCTGCAGGTGCGCCTAACCGGCACTGCCTGAATGCAGGGACGCTGATTAGGCTTATTGTCAGTGGGATGGAGCCGTCTCCCATCCTACTGCTATTGTTGTGCACTACTTCAGTCAAACCATTTCCAGCCCTCACACCTCACTGAGATAGGAAGAAAAACGCTGGAGGGGAAAAAAGAAGCCTGAAAAGGACAGACGGTAACTATTCTAGAGAGCAACAAACACTCACTCAGAGTCGGAAGAGTTTATTTTGGGAACTCTGGAGTAAGAGATAATGTGACTGCTAATGGACAGAAATTAAAAATAGTCAAAGATACTGGATGTGAGAGAAAGGATGTCAATGTTGACCTTTTCTGAAACAAAATGTTTTAGGTTTTTTCTGTTCATTCTTCTGTGCAGTACTAATTTACAGTCACATATTTTGTTTTATGTCTGAATCTTGCAGATAGTTGCTGTATGATCTTTGTAGGAATTATGGGCATTTCTGTATGTAAAACTTTATTATGCAAGGAATATAATTAAATACTTGGATTTAGAATTAGGTTGAGAGAATTCAACTAATGTACTGAGAGAAAGGCAGCCTTTTTAAAGCAAAACTGGACATTTCCACCTGGATAGAAGTAACAATTATGAAACAGTAGCTCCCCAACTGTGGTCTCAGCACCATCGGGAGTCTGAAGAGACCTGACCAGTCACATGTGCTGGCTTTTCTCATTTCCAGCTGCTACATCACATTAAGAGAGTTAAGCATGCATTAAATACGGACCTAAGATTACTTTTCCACTTTAGTAATTGTTCTAGCTGACACAGGGATGTTATGCAATTACAAATAAGAGGAAAGGAGTCCTTGAGACATTTTCTGTAGTAAAAAGTGGTCCATGTAATGAAAAAGATTTAAGACCCCTATCTATAAGGTAATGAGTATGTGTTGTCTGAAGGATCATATACAGTTCAAGCAAACATATGAACTGGTGTAGATAGGCAACAACCACCATGGGATATGGTTCTGATGACTTATATTCAGATAATTATACATAATATGACCCCTTATAAAGGATTTGTTTTGCCAAAGAAACAGGTAGTTCTTTGAACTAGTGTGCTAAGAAAACATGTACGGTACTTTAATGTACCACCTTTCACATCTGGGCACCTGGACTCAAATTCTACCATAGGAGAGAAGTAAAAGTGAGCACAGTGAGCTAGTTGCTACTGGACAGTTTTCCAAGTCACATGTCCATCTCACCGTTTGACACGATTAACACATTCCCCTCACAGAGGATGCCTAGGATTGGAATAGCAGGGAGATGCAGGTCAGGAATGTGGTGTACTGATGTTGTTTGCAGAAGCTTATTCATCACTTACTGCATTAGACCTGGTTCTACACAGTCCTATTAATCCCTCATGCCAGGGCTTTCAATCTCCCATGGTACTAGTTCTCTGAGTTAGAATACTTGAGAATGGTGGCAGTGACTCCAAACAGAGAGATGGAGGATTTTTTCTTTTTAAAAAGCCTCTTTTAAAGACAACAAAGTCTATTAGAACATTAGGCTTTCAAATATCTATCAATCATTCAAATGAAGAAGAGCATTACAATGGACAGAATATTAATTTTTTAATATTTTTAAATGTACCCAGATACAAAGTTTAAAATAAAATATGCACAATGCATTGAACTTGTCAACTAAGCAGAAGTTAGTCAGTCACCTTGTACCATAACGACAGTTCTTCAAGACGTGTGTCCACTGTAGGTGTGTCTGCATTTCTGCGCTGCTGACTGAAGATCTTTGATAGCAGTCTGTCCCGCCCACTCATGCACGGCACCTCGCCTGCCACGAGGTTAGCCAGCATGCTTTTTCTTTTCTACTGCAGAGTCAATGACAAGAACTCCAAAGTAGAGGGGAGGAGGGTGGGCTGGGGAGCACCCCCAGGGGGACACATCTCGAAGAACCATCATTACTGCACAAGGTAACTACTACTACTTCTTCAACTAGTGTCCCTATGGGTTCTCCACTGTAGGTAACTCCCGAGCAGTGCCCACACTGGAAGCTGGGACTCTGAAGTTGAGTCTGATATGGATGATAGCGCCAAATTTGGCATCTGCAGCTGAATCCCCCAGGATGGCATAGTGTTCTGCAAAGGTAACTGTTCTGCAGATTTCTGAAATAGGGATACCCATGGAGAAGGCGACAGATGAGGAGATCGACCTCATAGAATGCAAGCATATTGAAGATGGGGGTGTTACATTACGCAATTGGTAACAGAGTTTAATACAGCCCAAGACCCAGTTGGAGTGTCTCTGAGCTGAAACCGCTGTGCCTTTTGAGCTATCTGCAATGCAGAGGAAGAGTCTTGGAAATTTTTTGAAGCTTCTTATCCTGTCCAAACAGAAGGCCAAGGCTCTCTTCACATCACGCACATGAAGGATGGCTTCCCTATTATTCTGATGAGGTTTGGGATAAAAAGCTGAAAGCCAAATAAGCTGATTAATGTGGAATGCAGAAGTCACCTTGGGAGTGAACTTTGGATGTGGTCTCAGCATCACCTTGTCAGGGGATAACACAGTGAAAGGGGGATGTGCCACCAGAGCCGCTATTTCCCCTACCCTTCTTGCAGAGGTAATAGCAATCAGGGAGTTAAGGTGAGTTAATGAACAAGTGGCCATAGGTTCAAATTGCAGTCTAGTCAACCCTTTTAGCACTAGGTTGAGATCCCATTGAGGAGTGGGAAGTCTGGGTGGTGGGAAGAGGTTCATTATGCTTGTGAGAAACCTCTTTGTAGTCAGATGGGAAAAGACTGCATAACCTTCTACCTGTTGGTGGAAGGTTGCAACCGCTGCTAAATGAACCTCTAGAGAACTAACAGAGAGTCCCAATTTCTTGAGAGCCAATAGGTAGTCCAGGACTACTGGTAGGGTGGCTGTATTAGGGGTGACATCTTTAGGCTGGCACCAGATCTGGAATCTCTTCCATTTTTGCAGACAGGTATGATGCATAGTTCCTACTCTACTGTGTAATAGCACCTCCTGTACCTCCTCAGAGCAAGATATCTCTATGTGCTGGAACCATGAAGGAGCCATGCTTTGAGTCACAAACTCTAAGTTGGGATGGAGAGTCATCAGTGGATATAATGTCAGCTGTGACAGGTAAGTGTACCACATCTGCCTGGACCATGTGGGATCATGCTTTTTCTCTTGTCACTTTCAACAGTATTTAATTAATAGAGTGAATGGGGGAAAGATGTAAAGAAGGCCCTTGTCCCATGGGAGGAGGAGAGCATCTCCCATGGTGTCATCTGATCCCCGCTCTGGAGCAATACTGTGGACATTTCTTGTTCTGGTAAGTAGAGAACAGGTATATTACTGGTGTCCCCCATTGTCTGACTATGGGGAGTACCACCGACTATCTCCCATTTGTGATCATCATGGGCAGTGGGTATAATAGGCCAGCCTCCCCTGGTGCTGCCACAGCCGCCGGACCCCCGTTGCGGGGTTTGGGGGTGAAGTTTTTGATTTCTTGAGCCCCATGTAGGTTCTGGGGTGGCTGAGGAGGCAGTATGGGCTATTCAGCTTCCTAGGTTCATTGGTAATCTCCCTGGACCCAGGAAGCTGAGTAGAAAATACTGCCTCCTCAGCCGCCCCAGAACCTGCATGGGGCATAGCAAAAGCTTCTTCTGGACCTGAGAGACGCTTTTCCCCGGGCAGCTTGGGGTCTGGTGAGGGGAGGCGCAGCTACAGCTGGCCCAGGACTTCTCCGGGCAGGGGTGAGGGGGGTGTTGGGAGCGGGTCAGGACTTTGGCTGGTTCGGTGCTCCCCCAGCCAAGAGGGGAGGCGCTCGGGGCTGTTCCGGGCAGGGGGTGCAGAGGGGTGGGGGGGGGTGGGGTCTCGATGTTACCAGGATAGGCGGGAGGCAAACCCTTTCTTCTTCGTTTTTTTTTCTTCTGTTTTTGTTTTGTTTTAAGGCATGGCTAAATAAAATGTAAATGAAGTAACATTTCTTACAGTAAATGAAGTAAGAAAAAAGCTTCAAGGGAAGCTAAATTTAGCAAATCTAAAGGGAGGTAATGATCCACGCATGGACAGCTCTAGTTCCGTCTCTAGCTGGGGTGACTGAGAAGGAAATGACGAGAGTCACCTGCTAACTCTGGCTAACCTCATGGCAGGTAAGCTGCAGCGCATTCACGGGTGGGACAGACTGCTACCAACGTTCTCCGATCAGTAGCACAGGGACACAGACACGCCTACAGTGGAGTAACCATAGGGACACCACTCAAAGAACATATGTTTCTCAACAGTAACATACTAAAGGAAGATAAAATGGAGCTGATTTCACCTGTCCTCTATTTAATTCACTCTGGGAGCATAAAAGAGAGATAAACAGCCTATGTAAGAGGGTAGCCTAGGCAGCATGGAGTTGTCACAATCACTCTATACTACTCCAGAAGTATGGAATGCGCAAAGAGTAGGGAGTTGGAGAGGTGGTGTAGCCAGAGTATACTGCATTCTAGCTATCCTGGGCTGCCAGGAGGCTACCGCAGCCAGAACTCAAAATCAGAGCAGCCCTGAATTTCCTCTGAAGTACAACAAGGGCCTGGCAAGCCCCTGGACAGCAAATATATAAAGGGAGCATAAAGGTGGTTTAAAGCCACCTTTGCTTCCCTCATTTCTTTCCCCACTTCACTGGCAAGAAGCAGTCAAGAATCAAGTCACTGTTCCTTTTTACAGTAACACTAAGCCAATATAAACTGTACCTTTTGAACTAACACACATTTTAAAAAGTTTTAATGTATACAGACCCAGGCAGAAAAAGTGGGATTTACTTTGAACATCACACTAGGGTGCACCATTATGAGCTATATGCACATGGATGGCAGGCAGCTATTTCACAACAGCACGTACTATTCCTTTCTTATAAATTGGTTTGTGCAAAATCTTTCTGAATATGGGGTGCAGTTAATATTTTATGGGATTCAATTTCAACTGGTTCGAACAGTTTTATGAACTATTCAGGTCTTTTTAAGCAACGTTTTCATTTTCAAGATGTGTTCCCCAAAATATTCCACTCAACCCACAGTCAACCTGAGCCAATACTGCTCTGGGAGTTATGCCTGCAGTGTTATGGCTTACTACAAGAGGTAGTATCTGGGTCTCGACTAAGAAAGCAGCCTACATGAGAAGAGAAAAAAAAACAGCTATATGTTTAAGAACACATCTATTTTCCCACCTGTATTCCAGCTGGAATCCAGTTGAATGCTGAAAAATTTCCGTTTTGTTTCTCCACCAGCATTGCTAAACAATCTTTTATACTAATTGATTTAATATTGCTATTGAATTTAGCTTGTAACTTTTCAGTAAGACTATCTTGACGAAGTTCTGTATGTGAATAATACATTCTAAGTTCTTGCACCGATCTGATTCGCCACTGCCTTGGTTAGTCATTTATACCTGTGCCAAGTGGGTGTAAAAGGGTATTATAGGTGTGAGTGCAGAATTCTGATTTGGTAATGTTTTTATAACTACCTTGCACAGATGTAAGTGACTGCACAAAACATAAGGAAGAGGAGAATCAAGCCCAGTATCTGAAATACCAGTACAGTCTCAATAGACCAAAATAATCACCACTAGGTGTCACCCTTTGATACTGTATAAAACACTATACATACGAACAACTGTTTCACTTTAAAATTATATGAGAGCAATTTTACTACCACACTGACTGCAATGTGGTATTTTATTCAGCATCTCTTCACTTTACTCCTAGTTTTGATTTTTAAAATGTATCTCGGGTAAATGAATTAAGGAATTTGCTTCTACATCAGCTAAAAGGAATTCTTGTAGTCACAGTTTTACAGAGAATGTCAGTACATGACCCTTGCAACATGAACATATGTTGCAATATGCTACAGGTATCAATGTATCATTCTTAGGTTACTTTTACAAAAAGGATTCTTAAGGAAAAAGTGTAACTAGCAACAAAATAATGCATTTTTGAAGATGGGTAAGTAAATTACATTCTCCAATAGTCTGAATTCCTCCCACCCCTGAAAAGACAATTAAAATCTTTATTTGCAAAGAAGTAGGATGCAACCATGCCCAGCCCTGCACAGATTCAGAGGGAGCCTGCCCACGAGTGACTGATCTGAAGTGAGAAGGAGCTATGCATCCAAAAAGTGATGGAGATCACATGCTCACTGGGGCACAATGGCTGGCAGTTCACATCTGCACCACTCCCTACTGTGGACTGTGCCTTAACGCTACAACGAACCATTAGTCTCAGTCTGGTTTCAGAAGCAATTCTAAACAATTTGACTTCAAAACAATAGTTTTGCAGATTAATCTCAAAATACAGTGGTACCATTTTATCTAAGGCTACACAGAGGTTTGTGAATGATCAGTACTTGCAGTTGTTACTGTTCATTTTTCTTTTTATTATTGTACCACAACACATTTTTATTCTAAATAAACCTTACCAACTGTGCAGCTGTCTTCAAGTACTACATCCACATTTCTGTCTCTGTATTCAACTCTGAAGTCAAGCATCCGTGGTTGTCTTTCCACTATTTGTCGGGATGCCACTACATGTCGAAACGCTGAGGATGAGGAAGGAGTTGAAGAAGATGCTGTAGGATGATTTGTGGGACCATAGGCTGGTCCTTGCAAAGTCTCTCCACCATATTCACTGAAAGATATATAGTTTAGAGAATTTAAACAGAACAGACTGATAACTGAAGAACTATTTGAAGAAACGCGAGGCAAGCGAGATGAGCAGTATTTTCCCTTACTGTCATCCACAACTTGCACTTGTGACTGCTATACTGTATCACGTATCTCACATACAGGCTGTTTTACTAACAATGTAAGAAATTATAGTATCTACAACATTTTCTTAAATATTAGCAACTAAAAAGTTCAAAAGCAATTGTTTAAAAGCTGGTCCTACAGTATTTTAACAGTCTTTTGGGCCTCAAGTTTAATATATGTATTACAAATCACAGAATGACTTGTAGAGTAAGGAACACAATATTGCAACCCCATGGAAGTACTACATATCCATACCAGAATCCCAAGGGTATCCCAGGCTTAAAATTCTACACAGCAGCCACCATTCCACTACTACATCAGGCTAGTGTCATCCCAAAAGAGTCTGGGAGAAAGTGCAGCAGAGATGTATCCCATAATCTTAGAGACAAACCTATTTGCAAATTAATCAGACAGGTTAAAGAGGAAAATAAATATTTTTTTTGCTTCAGGCAGTTAAGGGAGATTATATAGACATCAGTGTATTCATTTAAGACCAAAACCTAGAAATGTATGTTAATTACAGAATGTTGAATTCCAGCTTCTCCTTGAGCCTCATCTCCCTCCCCACTACACCTGAGCACTTGCATATGGACCACGGGATAGTGAAGTGAATGTAGCTTTGCACAGATTAATTTGGAGAACTCCCGCTACAGGCTCTTCAGTTAGCCTCTCTCCAAAGAGCACGGTGCTGGAGATTAGTAAGCAGAGTGATAAAACAAGGCATATTAAGAAACACCATTCAGGCCAAAGAGAATGTGGAACCACTTTGACAAAATGAGCATTTTACATACTAAAATGAACATTCCACCAAAGGAATCCAGGAAATAATGTTTGTAGAGTATGGCTGGAGTTCTGCTTTGCAGATGTCCTCAAGTGGAAGACAGTGACTACAAACATACAGTGAAATCTGTATGGGAAACTATCCTTACTAGGCAGCTCCAGATGTCCTGATGGTTGGTGCACACTAACAGTGTGTGCTTCAAGGATGGAATTTGAATGAATGATACTTTAATTTTTTTAATAGGGCTGCTGAAATTTGGGATCATGCCAATTTCCTTTTTTTTTTTTTTTTTTTTTTTTAATATATATATATAAAAAGGGACCTTATTTAGAAGGCCATATTCCACTTTCTTAAAAAAAAAGTCAAGTGTCTTGATGCAAAAGCTTTATAAGAAAAACTGTTAAACTCCCCCTCTCCTCCCTCCCTCCCCCCCCCCCCCCCGTGATGACATGAACTCAGTGAGCATAGCCAGTTGCTACACACACATGCTATATAATTAACAAACACTGTCTACATTCCCAACTGTCTGCTGGTGCAATTCCTATCATTTTACCTCCCACGTTCTGAAAAGAAAAAATTAAGTGTTATGCTTTTCTGGTAGTACAAAGGTCTCTTTTCCTTTTCTCTAGTCAGCAGACACACAGAGAGGAATTCTCAGCTATGTGAAACCTACAGGGATTTCAGAGTTCTAAAGTACACAAGGAATCTGTTTTGTTTTGTGCAGCTTTTAATTACAATATTAAGTACCACTAGGAATTTGTTATGCAGAGTTAAACAATGACCATATATTGATCCAGATTGTTTCTTTAAAAAGGCGGGGGGGGAGGGGAGAGATTACTGAATGTTAAAATTAAAAAGTGATACAATCGTTTCTGTGACAATAATTTTATTAGTAATCCTAAATAGCATTCTCAGGACATACTTCTTTAAATCACAACTGTATTACATTTGGTGACCGAGAGAATATTTGTTCTCTGAAAATATTACTTGCATCCTGTTCACCCCTATTAAATAACATTAATTGCATTTAAAAAAAAAAAAAAAAAAAGACAGCCAATAAACACACTTAGCTACCAGCAGCTGGACACTCACATAATGATTCAATTTAGCAAAACCTTTGCTTTAGGAGATTATGGGTGAGATTTTCAAAAGAGCATAAGGGAGTCAGGTGTCCAACTTCCTTTGAAAGCCAATGGAAATTGGGTGCCTAACTCCCTTAGGCCTCTGAAATTCCACCTTATATCATCAGGGGGGGACGGACCCCACAACAGCTTGACACACATTCAACTGCCTAGAATTTTTTTTAAAAGAAAGAAAGAGATGCTGAAGAAACTACAGAATTGACTTTTATCAAAGCCTTCACTTATTGCTGAACCAAAAGAAAAAAGTACTGCTAATCAGTTTGGTGAGTATTTAGATTGAAAATGCTTTGTATGCATATGTTCAGGGGGTCTCTGGGCCCTACACTAATACAAATAAAAAGTAAATATCCACTCACTGCACTGAATAAACAAGGATTTAATTCTGAGTGTAAAAAAGTGACCGTTGACAACATACATTAAATAAGTTAAGACCTAATAATTAAATACAGCCTAGCTGCCAAAATACTGATTTACTTACATTATAAGTAGCATCTACCATAAGTTAAGAACATTTTAAAACATCATATGGAGTATTTGTCCTGAATGCTTTGTATCACAACATTCTACTGGCTCTCCCAAACTGCTGAATTCCTGTTCTGCTGTTTCCGATTGCCTCATCAGCACTTAGCAGATCATGCTTCAGTGACTTAGAATCACACAAGCCAAAACTGAATTCAAAAGTTTGAAAGAAAACAAGTGCATTGACTTTTTGAAGTGAGTAATCTACTTCCTCTGACACAGTATCCTTTACCTGCAACCCACTGAAAGGACACCAGTAACTCTAAGAGAGAAAAATTGTCACCACCTTTCATGCACGTGTGTGCATGCATCAAAACAGAAAAAAAAAAAAAAAGTTAGCCAAGGATACGGGGGCAATTCCCAGCTGACAGAAAAAGTGCTTTGGGATTTTTTAGGTCCATGCAGAACAGATGGGACCTCACTTTTAGGGAATTATCTGACAGACTCAGACTTAGTCAACTGTATATCCTATAGGGACTGATCCCACACCTACTGAATCCAGGGGAAAGAATTCACTGATGTTGATGAGGGTTGGATCAGGTCCTTAATCAGTCTTGGAAAGTTGAGGGGTTCAGTCAGCCCTCCCATGAGTTGAACTCTTGGCTCTTGGGAGTCTAACTATTTCAAAATGATACTTACAGTATTACATCTTCCTCCTAAGGGATAGAATTGGAGATGAAGAAAGAAGAGGTAGGGGAAGAGAAAGTAAACCTCCCACCATGACTACTATTACACAGTACCTCTTTCTACAGATTATTGCTCCAAGCTTCTTTACTTACCTTTGTAGAATGCCATTTTCTTGTGGTATTACACCATTTATAGCTGCCTGTAAACAAAAGATATACAGTAAGTCAAACAAGCCAGGCAGCAATAAGACATCAGAAAAACTTGAGATATTTCTGCAAAACAATTCAAATGGGCTTATACAAAAATGACTCAAATTTGCTTAAACAAAATCCCCAATGCTCCCTAAGCACATTGAATATTCTCCATTTGAGTTCATACAGAAGCATCTGACAGTGCCACTAAAGTACATTCTTGTAATAAACCCTATTTCAAAGGAGACAGGCCTGAAACAAGACTTTGGACCCAAACTGTATATATCTTTAACAGGTCAAAATAAAACTAAAACTTTCTAAATTTAAGGATTCAAAATGTTAGGGTGGTTAGATTTGTTTGATTACAGACATGTTTGAATTACAGTTTCAGAGCCAACAGAGATCTGAATGCAAGATGTTTGTTTACGCACAGTACTTTTAACACAGAGCGGACACTTAACATATCAAATCTCTACCTAGAAAGTATTTTTCCTCTTTAATATTTTTGTATGGTTCTTAATTTGCTATATGAATTTTATGGGTAGGTACCATGATTTTAGTTTGAATTCAGTTTCAGCTTCTATACCTGTTCCAAAAATTAGTTTATTGCACACTATCCTAACTAGGTTAGCTCAATTTCACTGATCATACATGTTTATTGCAATGAACATTTCTCAACATTAGTAGTAATGTTTAAAAAAAAAAAAAAAGCCACCCTCAATAGAAAATTTAGTTTCTAACAGTAAGAATGCCAATTCTAGGATTCCTAGTTCAGGGAATGTTTGCAAAACATCATTAAGAAAAACAATACAATCTAGAGAACAAATGTGATTGAAAGGGGTGACAGCACAGGACTGAGAGCTAAGAGTTACAGTAAAACCTGAAAGTTATAAACACCTCAGGAATGGAGACTGTTCGTAACTGTGAAATGTTTGTAACTCTGAACAAATCATTATGGTGGTTCTTTCAAAAGTTTACAACTGAACACTGACTTAGTACAGCTTTGAAACTTTACTATGAAGAAGAAAAATGCTGCTTTCCTTTTTTTGTAGTAGTAGTTTATGTTTAACACTGTACTGTATTTGCCTATGTGTTTTGTCTCTGTTGCTGCTTGATTGTGTATTTCCAGTTCCAAATAAGGTGTGTGGTTGACTGGTCAGTTTGTAACTCTGGTGTTCATAACTCTGAGGTTCTACTGTACCAAATTCTACTCCCAGCTCTGATACTGACTCTCTTTACAACCTGGGGTAAGACTGCCAAATTTTAAAACTAGCCACTAATTTTGGGTTCCCAAATTTAGACACTATGGGCCTAACCTTCACAATTATTGAACAGCCAAAACTGCAAATGAATCACTAAATGATAGAGGTGGGTGTTCAGCACTTCAGGGGGGGGGGGAGAATCATGCCCCAGATACCTAAAGGACAGCCCTTAACAAATGGGCCAGCTTTCAAAATCTGACCCTTAACCTCTTTCCTTCAATTTTCCCACCTGGAAAATAGAAATGATAATACTTACTCCTACAGTCCTTACCTACTTCCAACCCATTTGGATGAATTTTTGTAAATCACTTTTAAGATTATAAATTATGCAGTAATAAAGTGTCTAAGGTATCCATCACCATGATATCTGGGTGCAGTATTATTCGTTATTATATTATCATTAGTTGTCAAAGATTCTGATGTACATGTTGTGGGGATAATTCCCTGTAACAGTCTAAAAAATTCTATACCAGATGGAACGGTAGTATGTTTAAACAAGGAGAGTAACTAAAGCCAATTACACTACACTACCTGGTTGAATTATAAATTGTCTTCTGTCATGATTATAACATTATTCCACTCTATAGTAGCGAAGACACTATGTTCCCAAAACATCTGAAGCCTAGTATATGTAGGAAAATAATACTTAGAAAAGATTGGTATTGCAATAAGTGGATTTTGGGCATATCTGCATATAGACTTACTTTTTCTAGGTATGTTACAAGTTGATAAAAACAGAGCATGGGATCTTATGCTTGACCAAAGCTTTCGCAGTAATTAAAAAGGGGACAACTGTGTTGGAACTGGATTCCCAACATGGCTGTAACTGTAGCATAATGGCCCTTTAGATATAGTCTGCCACCATATGTGGCTATGGATCCGATCTAACAAAGAAGGGCCCATTTTCCTGAATGTTGGGCTAGCCATCATTTCTTAGCATGAGATGATTCAGGGATTGGAGGGTTATGTATTAAACAATACTTAGCATTTCGGTAGCATTTCAAAGCACTTGTCAAAGTCAAAATTAGTCCTCCAAACATACCAATGACATAGGTACTATCCTAATTTTTAAGATGGGAGACTAAAACAGTAAAGATAAGGAAATGTCAAGGGCCAGAGTGGAAGTCACCATCAGAGTCAGGTCCAGAATTAGAAAGCAGGAGTTCCTGGTTCCCGTCCCGTGTTCAGCTATTTGTGTAAACTTGTACACACACAAAAATTAAGACAATAGGCAGGAGTGCCAAGAAACTCCTCACATTATGTACCCACTCAAGAACACAATCCGTTCTTTACAAAATAAAGTACTGCTATATAAGTGGCTCCCTGTACTTTGATTCCAGTTAAGACAAAGGTTTTTTTGTTTTGTTTTGTTTGTTAAGCTGGTAAGCCTGTCACTTGCCAGCAAAAGTATTAGCCAACAAATATGCAATCATGGCACTGGACAAGAATTTTATAAAGTCATGCTATGATTGACCAAATTAGCTTTTTTGATGTTGGCCCACATATGCAAGAACCCCTAGAAAATATGCTGTTCAGACTCCACACTCTACAGAAACAAACAATCCGGAAGTCACTATACTTTGGATCAAGATTCTAGAAGAACAGACTTCTGGTCAGTGTGTGGAAGATATCTGGTTTAGGACTGCTTTGCACCACAAAAGGGTGCACCTTCAGGCCATCTCAACGCAAGGATTTTTCAGACTTGACATTCCCAGTTGTTGCACTGACAGATTTTGAAATGTAGACAACACTCAGGCATTTTACTACTGAGTTGTTCCTGACCCTGCTCTGAGTAGGGGCAGAAGATATGGTAGTAAAAATGCCAGAATCTTGTCTACACTTCAGTCTAGCGGACACATCCTAAGACAGTTGAGTTACAGTGGATCAGCACAGGAGAGTTCACCAATTCTAATGGTCTTTGGTGAGGAGGAGAAAAATGTGTCTCTTGGAATGTCTTCATACCAAGCTGCTTCTGTACTTTATTGGTCTCCGTCAGGCTGAAATTCAGAAGTTCATTTTCAGTCTGTTGTGCATTCAGTGCCACTCAATTCACTGGACTCTGGGAAGCCAGTGTCCATCAAGATGGCTTTTACAAACTGGTAGCATAGCTAGCCATATACTTACCACCTCTTTTTCTGTATTAAAGAGACGTTCTATGTAGTACTGTAGTTGGCTAATGAATCATACAAAAACTATGAACTAAGATTTAAATGCTAACTTGCTTTATTCCAATAAACCTCCAATTTTGAATTTTTAATATATATTGTGTTATAATTACCTTAGAATATCAACAAGCCATAATCCTATGATGCTCTTAACATTTGTCATGCATCTTTTTAAAAAAATATACAAAGAACAATACAGTGAGTCAACTAGCTTGCCATCATTTAAGTGGTGGTGTTTTGATAACCATAAAATGCTTTGTTAACCATGTGTCTTGCACATGTACATGGAGGGTTGCAGCTGTTTACAGCTACTGATCATCTTAATCTAATAAACCATCAGGAAAAGGTCTCACAATGCTCTTCAGCAATAGTCATTTTCTCCATTGTCACTTAATAGGACTGATATATTCTTCATTCTGTATCTTGTGAATCCAAACACAGCAAGTGCAATTCTTGTCTCATAGGAACAGTCACCACTGATAATGATAATTTGACATCCTGGAATTCTCTTTACCTTGAGAAAAAAGTTGCATTGGCAATGAACATCTAGTACAGTCATTGAGATATTTAGAGTTCAGCACTTGCATAGTTTGTCTGGTAAAACCTAGTTTTTATAAAAATCTCTGAGGATGAAACTAGCTCAAGATTTCCCAAATTCAAGTACAAGAGCAAAAATTATTAGATGAGGTGGGGGCTCCAAGTTATTTGGTCAAAGACTGAACAACCCTTCTAAGCCTTCTCTTATGTCCCAAACTATATGATCTAGACAGCATTGAAGGGTCAAAGAAATGAGAGATAATAATGGCCATATTACATAATTTCTTGGTGAGGTGGCCTGCACTCAATAACTACAATGTAGAGTAAAACTGCGTAAAGAGTTTGGGCAATGTTTGTTAAGCGAGATAGAAATTGGAAAGATACAAGAGATCAGGAGAGGGGTGCACGTGTCTCTCTTGGTGTTTTGAGTAGACAATCATTTCTGAGTCCCAACCTTGAAAATGCTGATAAAGGACACATGGACAGTCTAGGCTCTGATGCCTGAATGACTGTAACACAAAACTAAATACACACAACTGATTAACAAAAGATTTTCCTAACTAATTTTTTGAAAAAATTAGTCTCCTCTATTAGAAAATTAAGTCTTCAAGGTTAAGCAAACATTTGATATACTGAGAGGACTCTCTAAAAATATTCTTAACTTGTGTGTCCATCCAAATAAGAATAGCGATACATAATTTAAAAAAATTAAACAAAAACTGCTTCCCTTGAAACGATTTTAGTAAAGTTATAGTAAATCCATTCATTGCTATCTTTACATTAAAGTTTAACCAACCTTAAGCAGAAACATAGACACTTATAGCAGTCAATTCATGAAGCCAACAACCTCAGTAGTGTCTAAATCAGTGGTTCTCAATCCGCAGCCCACGGGCCCCTTGCCGCCCAATCAGCACACAGCTGCTGTTCGTGTGACATACTCAGGGCCATACACGTAGTATATATATAGTGTGTGGATGCAGCCCACATAGCACAGAGAGCTGCATATGTGGCCCACAATGGTAAATAGATTGAGAACCAGAGACCTAACTGCTATATTCATATACAAGCTGTATCCATTTCCATTTAATATTCTCATTCAAAATGCAATCTAAAATTTCAGCTGCTAACTTGCTTATTAAAATAAAAAGTAATGTCTCCACCACAAATTCAAAACAGGTAACTCACCCAAAGAGCTACCACCTTTGTCTTTGGAAATTATAAACAAAATGTAATTATTATTGATTTGTATATTTTGTTTCAATATATCAGTGATATACCCAGAAATTGATATGATATAAATTAGGAGCATCTGGCAATACAGGCACTGAAAATACATAACACCCAAAACAGGGGGTGAAGAAGGGGAGAACATACGGCATCATAAACTACAAGTGATCTATAAGACTATATAATTGCATTATCAAATTTCAAGATCCACAGTAATGCTACTGCTATGATTATGAACTCTCAGGCTATGAAACAATAAAATAGTTATTTAGAAACAGTACGTACAATATATTTATTTGGCCTCTATCATGCCAGAACTGTTTCCTGGGAGAAACAACAATACCAAAAAGCTGCCCAACCATTCTAAATATCTGTTTAGTTTGAAACAGTGAAACACTACAAAAATATTACAATTATTTAAGATACCTATGAATCATTGTGAAGCATAGGGTGTTAAATTTTGAGTTTTTCCCTGGGAAAATACTGCCTTAACGATTGAGACTGTTCTGAAAAATTCTGCCTGTCCCCTTACAAATACAAAATAGCATATGGCTTGACTCAAAATACACAATTCCAACTGGTCACCAACAAACACTTAATTATTAACAATTACCACATAGTGGAAGGAGAGAGAGCACGTTTTTTCCCTTTACTTAAAATAGAAAACAACTGTGGTATCTCTGATACCACTATGTGGTAACTGTTAATTTATGACATTTAATGGAAACCACTGTAGATTTCAAAACTGTTTGGCTGCACTGATCATGCTTACATAGTTTTAAAGCTAATACAGAGGTTTTATTTTATATATTTCATTCCTACCAAGTGGCATCCGCTGCACCACATGCACTTTCAAATGGAAGACTGAGGATTTCACAATCTATAAATGGGATGCATTATTTCTAGATATCAGGACAAAGGCTTAAACTTACCTTCTTAAGAACCAAACCCAGGTCCATACCTAAAGCCAAATTTAAGGGCTTTTGCACATGAGAATTCCTGGGATAAGGAAGCTTCTCTCCTAAGCCTTTAAATACTGTTGTCCTCCTGCCTCCCCACATTAAGCAATGAAGTTTTGGCTGGTGCCATGCTAAAAACTACACCTCTACCCCGAAAAAACGCGACCTGATATAACATGAATTCGGATATAATGCAGTAAAGCAGTGCTCCGGGGTGGGCGGGGCTGCACATTCCGATGGATCAAAGCAAGTTCAATATAACGCGGTTTCACCTAAAACGCTGTAAGATTTTTTTGGCTCCCAAGGAAAGCGTTGTATCAAGGTAGAAGTGTATTTCTCCATGCTAATTTTTTCCCCTACTGTTACTCACACCTTCTTGTCAACTGTTTGAAATGGGCCATCCTGATTATCACTACAAACATTTTTTTTCTCCCACTGATAATAGCTCATCTTAATTGATTTGTCTCATTAGAGTTGGTATGGCAACTTCCATCTTTTCATGTTGTGTGTGTGTGTATGTGTGTGTGTGTATCTTCCTACTGTATTTTCCACTCCATGCATCTGATTAAGTGGGTTTTAGCCCATGAAAGCTTATGCCCAAATAAATTTGTTAGTCTCTAAGGTGCCACAAGCATTCCTCGTTCTTTATGCCAGGGATAGTGGCCCTATACAACTCTCTACATTCAAACCTCCACCCCATGCACAACAGAAAAATGCTGGTCCCACTCCAATGTGTCAGGAATTATGGATTTGACTTGAGAAGACATATGGGCATCATGAATTAAGATAAACCAATCAGTGGTCCATGTAGTCCAGCATCCTTTCTCTAATAGTGGCCAGTACCAGATGCTTCAGATGAAGTTGCAAGGAAATGTGATGAAAATTCCCTGTCCACAGGGAAATTTTCTTCCTTACTCCCATAGTGTAATGGCTGGCTTATGCATATGAGGGTTTATAGAGTTTATAATTTTGCTAATATTCTGTAACCAGTAACTGTGGAGGTTCTCATTATCCATATAAATGTTTAATTTTTTTTTTAATCCTAGTAGGACCTTTCTTCAAGAAAATGACTCATTTTTATTAGGGCTGTAGAAAACAAAGGTAAAAAAAAAAATCAAAACCATCTGATTAAAAACAAAACCAAACCCTGAAGCTATACTGTAGCTCTTCTACTCTGCCTTAATTTCAAGGAATTTTTGGTGAAAGTTTTGAGAAATACATACTCCTAAGAACGGCCCTGTTTTCTTTGGCTCTCTAGCCTATTGAACAGAAGGTCAATCTTAATTTCCTTTTCTTCTACATTTCAGTGCTGCATCTGATTGTGCAATAAAACAACACCTTCCAGAATTCTACTCACCATGTTTTTATTGCTTAATCCCCATTTCGTTTATAATCCAATACTACCAAATGTATCTGATAGTTACAGAAAAAAACATTTGGAAACTGAAAATGATTATGCAAAATGCATTCAAACTGCCTTATGAAATCCAGAATAGATGAGAGAATATCACACATCAGAATATATATTTCAGACAGATATGAAGAAAATGAGGGTTGGAGCAGGAGGGAGGGATGTTCATGCACTCATCCAACAAATTTTGTAAACCAGTGATGCATAAAAAAGTTTCACATGGTCTTAAAGTTTGCTTCAGTTTTGACATCTGCACAAGGAGGCTTTGAGCTAACACTTTATAAACAAATTACCACAGAACCAATCAAAATAAAATATAATGGAGCAAGAAAAAAATTTAATGGTGGAAGTTGCATTTAAAAACTGTAGCCAATATGCATATGGTGTGCTTTTCTTTATTTTTTGCCCCCCACAGTAACTCCTCATTAACTACACCTCTACCTCAATATAACGCTGTCCTTGGGAGCCAAAAAAATCTTATCGCGTTACAGGTGAAACCGCGTTACATTGAACTTGCTTTGATCCACCGGAGTGCGCAGCCCCCCCCCCCCCCCCCCCCGGAGCACTGCTTTACCGCAGTATATCCGAATTCGTGTTCTATCGGATCGCGTTATATCAAGGTAGAGGTGCACTGATAAAAGGTCTATTAAACATTTACCAACACAAAGTCTCAAGTTTTATTTTAATTTAGGGCTGTCGATTAATCGCCATTAACTGACACAATTAACTCAAAAAATTAATCATGATTAATCGTAGTTTTAATCGCACAGTTAAACAATAGAATACCAATTCAAAGTTGTTAAATATTTTTGGATGTTTTTCTACATTTTCAAATATATTGATTTTAATTATAACACAAAATACAAAGTGTACAGTGCTCACTTTATATTACTTTTGATTACAAATATTTGCACCATAAAAATAACAAAAGAAATAGTATTTTTCAATTCACCTCATACAAATAATGTAGTACAATCTTATTGTGAAAGTGCAACTTACAAATGTAGATTTTTTTTGTTACATAATTGCACTCCATAATAAAGCAATGTAAACCTTTAGAGCCCACAAATCCATTCAATCCTACTTCTTGTTCAGCCAATCGCTAAGAGAAACAAGTTTGTTTACATTTAAGGGGAGATAATGCTGATTGCTTCTTATTTACAACGTCACCTGAAAGTGAGAACAGGTGTTCACATGGGACTTTTGTAGCCGGCATTACAAGGTATTTATGTGCCAGATATGCTACACATTCATATGCCTCTTCATGCTTCAACCACCATTCCAGAGGACATGCTTCCATGCTGATGCTTGTTAAAAAAAATGCATTAATTAAATTTGTGACTGAACTTCTTGGAGGAGAATTGTATGTCTCCTGCTCCATGGTTTTACCCGCATTGTGAACAAGAAGCGGGCAGCATTATCTCCTGCAAATGTAAAAAAACTTGTTTGAGGGATTGGCTGAACAAGAAGTAGGACTGAGTGGCCTTGGAGCCTCTAAAGTTTTACATTGTTTTATTTTTGAATGCAGTTATGTTTTGTACATAATTCTACATTTGTAAGTTCAACTTTCATGATAAAGAGATTGCACTACAGTAGTTGTATAAATTGAATTGAAAAATACTATTTCCTTTGTTTTTTACAGTGCAAATATGTGTAATCAAAAATAAATATAAAATAAGCACTGTACACTTTATGTGTTGTAATTGAAATCAATATATTTCAAAATGTAGAAAACATCTAAAAATATTTAAATAAATGATATTCTATTATTGTTTAACAGCACGATTAATCGCATGATTAATCACGCTTAATTTTTTTAGTTATGCAATTAATCAGGATTAATTTTTTAATCATTTGACAGCCCTAATTTTATTATACATAATTACATTATTTTGAAAAGTTTAGTCATTGTTCTGGGAAGTTTTGTTAATATTTGGATTTTGTCTCTTCTATTTCTGGCCATATTCATCAATTTTTCCCAAACCCAGTGATAGACTGGTATTATTCTCTATGGTACAGTTTACTTTCCAAAATGGGTCCCTCTGCAGCACCATTGCGTGTCCGTGCGCACACACACATATACAGTCAGAACTTGGAGGAGTCAAGAAATTCAAGATGTGGGCAGCAAGAATTTCTGGAAGATCTACTTTATGAATACCTAATAGAACTGGTAACTTTAACAGGCATACACGAAAGAATGTCATGCTGTGCACATGTCATTTGACAATGAAACTCATGGGATGCAAATTCTAGAAGTTTTCCTGAGAACGAGGTGTCAAGTCAGTTGCAGAAACTGGTAAAGGCTTTGAATCATAGAATATCAGGGTTGGAAGGGACCTCAGGAGGTCATCTAGTCAAACCCCCTGTTCAAAGCAGGACCAAATCCCAACTAAATCATCCCAGCCTGGGCTTTGTCAAGCGTGACCTTAAAAACCTCTAAGGAAGGAGATTCCATCACCTCCCTAGGTAACCCATTCCAGTGTTTCACCACCCTCCTAGTGAAAAAGTTTTTCCTAATATCCAACCTAAACCTCCCCCACTTGAGATCATTACTCCTTGTTCTGTCATCTGCTACCACTGAGAACAGTCTAGATCCAGCCTCTTTGGAACCCCCTTTCAGGTAGTTGAAAGCAGCTATCAAATCCCCCCTCATTCTTCTCTTCTGCAGACTAAACAATCCCAGTTCCCTCAGCCTCTCCTCAGAAGTCATGTGCTCCAGCCCCCCCCAATCATTTTTGTTGACCTCCGCTGGACTCTTTCCAATTTTTCCACATCCTTCTTGTAGTGTCCAAAACTGGACACAGTACTCCAGATGAGGCCTCACCAATGTTGAATAGAGGGGAATGATCACGTCCCTCCATCTACTGGCAATGCCCCTACTTATACAGCCCAAAGTGCCGTTAGCCTTCTTGGCAACAAGGGCACACTGTCGACTCATATCCAGCTTCTCGTCCACTGTAACCCCTAGGTCCTTTTCTGCAGAACTGCTTCCTAGCCATTCGGTCCCTAGTCTGTAACAGTGAATGGGATTCTTCCGTCCTAAGTGCATGATTCTGCACTTGTCTTCGTTGAACCTCATCAGGTTTCTTTTGGCCCAATCCTCTAATTTGTCTAGGTCCCTCTGTATCCTATCCTTACCCTCCAGCGTATCTACCACTCCTCCCAGTTTAGTGTCATCTGCAAACTTGCAAAGAGTGCAGTCCACACCATTCTCCAGATCATTAATGAAGATATTGAACAAAATCAGCCCCAGGACCGACCCTTGGCACATTCCGCTTGAAACCGGCTGCCAACTAGTCATGGAGCCATTGATCACTACCCGTTGAGCCCAATGATCTAGCCAGCTTTCTATCCATCTTATAGTCCATTCATCCAGCCCATACTTCTTTAACTTGGCGGCAAGAATACTGTGGGAGACCGTATCAAAAGCTTTGCTAAAGTCAAGGAATAACATTCATGGCTTTCCCCTCATCCACCAACCCAGTTATCTCCTCATAGAAGGCAATTAGGTTAGTCAGGCATGACTTGCCCTTAGTGAATCCATGCTGACTGTTCCTGATCACTTTCCTCTCCTCTACGTGCTTCAGAATTGATTCCTTGAGGACCTGCTCCATGATTTTTCCAGGAACTAAGGTGAGGCTGACTGGCCTGTAGTTCCCCGGATCCTCCTCCTTCCCTTTTTTAAAGATGGGCACTACATTAGCCTTTTTCCAGTCATCCAGGACCTCCCCTGATCGCCATGAGTTTTTAAAGATTTCCCTTTGGTTGGGAAACAAAAGTCCCAGGCTCACCTGGTGAATGGACTGAAAGACAGACTCAGTTGTCCTTCCAAGGAGTGAAGAGCACATCAGGCTATCCAGGCTACAAAGGGATAGCATCTCCCATTTTCAATACAGTGACAGGGTAAAAGAATCAAATCACATGCTCACCCCCCTGCCCCCGATTTGCTGCTTGGCTTGTACGAAGCATGCTTACACAAACTGAGCATGCTCAGCAAGACTGTTGAAGCCTGCTGCCCTCACTCTACCCCCACCCAACCCTCCCACTATCAGCGTGTTGTCTCTGCAGCTCTCTATGGCCCCTTTGCAGCAGAGCTGTTGTTATCATCAGCTACACCAAAAACCACCTTCAGGTTTTACATCCGAGGGATTAGGAGGATAAATTCAAGATTAGATTAGCACTCACTTACCTGCTTAAGGGCTGCAAAATGAGTGACAGGATGCTACAGTACAGAGCAGCTGTCCCATCATATTCACTCACTTCCTTCCACTGAACCCAATACACAGGAATTTCACTAGGACTAAAGAAAGGGGAGTGGATGATTCTGCTGAAGAACCATTCCTCCCTCTGCATTTTCTCCCCAGTAGGGTTCTGCTTTGGATGGCCCCATCGATCCACAAAGAAAGTACATGCACCGTTTATATAGTGTGATCAGAAAAAAAAACTTTTGGCAGATAAACTCAAAATTTACTATTTTTGAAAATTAAGGTGCTGCAAACTGTAAAATGCCAAATTTACTTTCATCACACCAAGTGTCACAGAACATTGAACAATTCATATGTTACTTAATGATTTAGGCCTCATCTACAGAAAGTTTTACTGGTATAGTTAGAATCATAGAATATCAGGGTTGGAAGGGACCTCAGGAGATCATCTAGTCCAGGGGTCTCAAACTCAAATGACGACAAGGGTCACATGAGAACTAATACATTGGCCCAAAGGCCGCATTACTGACACCTCCCACCCTGCTGCCCTCGGCCCCACCCCCACTCTACCCCTTCCATGAGGCCCCGCCCATTCCCTGCCCCCATTCCAACCCCTTCCCCAAAATCCCCACCCCAACTCTGCCTCCTCCCTGCCCCCAGGGGGTACAAGAGGGGTGTGGCATGGGCTCAGGGCAGGGAGTTGGGGTCTGGGATGCAGGAGGGGTGCGGCAGGGGGCTCAGGGCAGTGGGGGAAGCTGTGCGGAGTGGAGCAGGGGGTTCAGGGCAGAGGGTCAGAGTGCAAGGTGCAGCATGGGGCTCAGGGCAGGCAGGCAGGCAGGCAGGCAGGGAGCCTGCCCTGCCCCCGCTGCGCATCAGGCCCGAGCCGCTCTAGGTAAACGCGGGGGGGGGGGGGGGAAAACACGCAGGGGCCGCAGAAAATAACCCCGCGGGCCGTGTGTTTGAGATCCCTGATCTAGTCCAACCCCCTGCTCAAAGCAGGACCAATCCCCAGACAGATTTTTGCCCCAGATCCCTAAATGGCCCCCTCAAGGGTATAGCTATACTGTCAAAACCCTACAAATGCAGACACAGCTAATACCAGAAAAGAGCGCTTTTGCAGAGATACCTGAGAGAAATAAACTAAATGATTTTATGCCAGTATAACTTGCATCTACACTAGGGATTTTGCCAGTGTAGAAAATGGCACAAAACCCTACCCCCACCCCTCTAAACAACATTGCTATGTCAGCTCAAGTTTCTAGTGTAAATCTGGCCTTGGACTTCTTACCCAACAGTTTTGGGGAACTGAAAGTCAGATTTACCTGTACATTTATTTCTTCTGAATTACAATATGTGGCCATTCAACACATGGTGGGTCTACTCACTCAGAAATTTTGCAGCAATTAGAGCTTGTTTCCAGCAGATGGCACTAGGACCTACCTACCAACTACTACTAAGCATGGACAATCAAATATTTCTAAAAAGACTACAACAGATTAATAATCTGAATACTAATGATTGGGTAATATAGGCCCAAAATGCTTTCCACTGAACTATATGAACTTCCTACTCTGAATGATGATTAAAAATCCAAGGAACTGCCAAATTTACTGTTTTGTGAGCAAAGAAATGCATGGGTAAGAAGCAAAATCTCTCTCTCTCTCTCTCTCTAAAGAATGTCTGCAGTTGCATTAATGTGGGATGTAACTAGCTGTGAATTCAGGAAGATTAGGAGAAGGAATATATCCTTGTGTTTCTTCCTCCCCACCCTTAAAACTCTCTTTCTCTCTCGTGCACACACACACACACACACACACACACACACACACACACGTGCACACACCCCTTATGCTGCTTCCCCATCCCTCCTCCCTCCCCCTTCCCCATGACTCTGCTTAACAAATGCTACAACCAGCAAACCTAATATTTTCAGTTATAATGTTTGGTAAGCAGATGGATCAACTCCATATAATTGATTTCCATATTTCCTTGATTCCCATGCTCACCTTGCAGGAGTTCCCACTGATATTCTAGATTGTGCTTTGAGGTCTGGCAAAGAATTCTTCTTTTGCTGGCCTAGGAATTCTTCATAGGATTTATGAAAAATAATAAATGCTTATCCCATACTCTGTGCACCCTTTCATAATTTATTGTCACAGTAAGTTGCAACAGATTTTTCAGCCTGCTTCAGCAAGTAATTGTATAGCAATCATACATATTAAGTTCGCTCCACGGGGAAGCTACGTGATTGAATTGTACAGAAGGACGCATTACTCCCTGAGCCTTGTAGAATGAAGAATGCAGAAATGCATTTAGGCACCTTGTTTTTGTGAACTGCACATTATCCATCCACTATTGACTGTGCCCCCTTCAGACACTCCTGGCCAAAGTTATGGAGGACCAACAATGCTATTTTGATAGATAAAAAATCTAGGGACATGTAGTGTACTGGCTTCATTAAATCATGTAACACTACATATGGATTACAGGGTGGACCTTTCACCTCCAATAGATGACACATTGTAGCTTGTTTAAAAGGAGCTAGCAATATAAAAGAGGACTGGACAGAGGCTCTCGCAACATCCAAGAACTGGAATTCAAGGCTATTGTTAATTCTATCTTGCAATAGGCTGGCCTCAGGTCTGCTGACAGGCTCTTGAAGGAGTTGGTAACACACAGCAGACTGGAGGGTTCCAGTGTCTCAAACAGCATTCTGTATGCTAATGAAAAATCTGGGCATGTTCCTGAGTATTCTATTTATTTTATTTTTCTTCAATGCTGTTAATAGATTAATTTCTTGTCTGGAATATTCCTGACTTTCCGATATTTCCTTTGCAGCATCAACACTGCTAACTTTCCGCAGAATAGTTCCACAAGGTGATTCATTCCCCATTGCAGCAGGTTTGGTCTGGTTGGCAAATTTCCAGGCCTAAAATTGGCACCAGGACCATTTTGGAGAACAATGGCCTTCTTGGCCAGCATGGAAAGGTTGAGGGGGTAAGATGGAGTTGGGAATACAAATTATTAGTTACCATAGCCAGGTCTGGTACAATACTTCCATTACTACAGCTCTGTCATTTTCGTTCTGAAATGTATTTTTCTCTACCTTATTTGCTAAGCACTGATATGAACCAGTCTATATTTGATATAGGGGCAGGTCCATAGATATGACATATATGTGTAACTACTACACTGACAGGCTCACTGGAAATACAGGCAGATTAGATGGCTCTGATTATATAATCAGAACAAACATACAGTGAAAGAGACAAGTAGGAACATATACCTATAGATTTGGAGGGAGCATTTCTAGTACCCTATTTACATTACTATTTTCATGACAGGCAACGCCCCCATCACTAGTATGGATTAATGTAGGACCCCCATTTTAAAGTATTTAAGAATATTACATAGATCAGTATTTTAAGTTGATTTTGTTGCTTTCATGTGATAAATTATATTATACTTAAAAACCTAATTTTGTTTGCACATTTCCTATTCCAACAAAATAAATGGGTGATAAAAATACAAATGAATAAAGTGAAGCTTTACTACAACTCTGTACAATTGCTATCTGGTCAGATCTTGGAGACGAGAATGAAAGAGAAGCATGGATGAGAGGGCCAAGGGAAAGAGGAGTTGAAGAGGATTCCCAGGTTATGAACTTGAGTTGCAGGGAGGATGATGGTACACTTGTTAAGAGGACACCACCAAGTAATGTTCCATTATACACCTCTACCTCGATAGAACGCTGTCCTCTGGAACCAAAAAATCTTACCACATTATAGGTGAAACCGCATTATATCAAACTTGCTTTGATCCGCCGGAGTGCGCAGCTCCCCCCCCCCGGAGCACTGCTTTACTGCGTTATATCCAAATTCATGTTATATCAGGTCGTGTTATATCGGGGTAGAGGTGTATTTGTTTTAATATTTTAAGATATGCTACAAAAATATTTTAAAATAATGTTCTCTCAATAGTCTCATTTTCGATCTGTCAGATATTGGTTTTGGCCTGTGTTTTAAGCGGAACTGAGACTAACATGGCGATGGTTTAACAACTATTGCTGGGTCTTTGCCATGTCAAAACATTTGTTCTGACCAGCTGATATTACTATCCAAAAAGAGGTGCATGTTTTCGCCCGTCAGTTTATAACCATGAAGCAGGGTAAAATTTGGGGGCTAAAACCTTTAACTGTCAATGTATAAAACAAGCATGGTAGAAGATGCTTAACTAAGCAGTACTGAAATATTTACTGCAAAGAGAAGGCAAATAGCACAAGCAGCCTAGATTAACAATATTAGGATTTATTTAGTTCACCCATAATAATACAATTTTTTCCTAGTCATTGAGGCTGCATTGTTAGATTCCCTGTAACAATGTGAAATCTTTTAAAACGGCTCCATGAGCAAATAAACGTTTGTAAACAGGCAAGTCTATGAAGATCTCACTGGCACAATTCCACAAGATGCCTATTAAAAAGGCCAGTTCTTTTATATCAGAGGCTCTTTGATTTCAATATACACATAAGAATACCTTAAAACACACCAGACCCACAAACTGATATTGTGGTACCAGCCCTTTAACAGCCTGACTTTTTCTAAGGTACAAATGTTATTGTCCATTCATTGCATTTAAATAAATGTAATAACCCCTGAAGCAAAAAGAACCAGTTGTCCTCTACAAGCAAACCAACAAAAGCAAATTCCATCTCAGGCAAGTTATGCAAGGCAAAGAATCGAGTCAGCTTATTCCTGTAGCTTGCGTTATACTTTGTTGGCATTCCCCTTATATCCCAAATCTCAACACAAAGTATTTCCAAGTATTAGGCGTGAAGTCACACCCACAGTTTTTATAGAAAGCCAACATTTGTCCCCATCTTCTTTTTAAAATTCAACCAAAGACTGTAACTGAACTACTCTGAAATGCCTTCCATGCCATCTGCTGTATTTCAATTTGTTGTTTCTTCACAATGAACACACTTCATGAAAAGCTGTAAGACGAACAGAATGACTAACAAAGCAAAATTAACATTAAAAAAAAAACCCACCCCACACAAATATTTTCATATAGATTCCCTCCTTCATCCTCACCAATAGGAAAGCGCACTGGAGTAACTTACAAATAGCACTCTAGGTACAGTTTTCTGTTTTTCCCCCAACTATATTGTGGGTTTCAAACAAACTTTAGCCAGATTCTTCGGGAGTTTCTATGACATAAGCAATGCATTTAAAACATCCAGCCAATTAGAGCTACCTTTATAAACCTAAAACCAAACACATGGTTCTTAAATACCCACTGTGAATTTTATATTACCATTGGCAGTGGAATTATCCATACACCGCAACACTCTTCAGAAGACAACAAAATAACTTTTTCCCCCTTTTTCCTGTGAGCACACATACAGAAAGCCATAAGGAAATAGTAGAGATTAATCCTGTACCAAATTCTACAACTGGTTGATACATGTCTAGGGTGACCAGATAGCAAGTGTGAAAAATTGGGACAGGGGGTGGGGGGGGGGGATAATAGGAGCCTATATAAGAAAAAGCCCCAAATATCAGGACTGTTCCTATAGAATTAGGACATCTAGTCACCCTATACATGTCACTACAGTAACTCCTCACTTAAAGTCGTCCCGGTTAATGTTACGTTGATGATCAATTAGAGAACATGCTCGTTTAAAGCTGCGCAATGCTCCCTTATAACGTTGTTTGGCAGCTGCCTGCTTTGTCCACTGCTTGCAGAAAGAGCAGCCCATTGCAGCTGGGCTTGGAACCAGGGTGGACCGGCAGCCCCCCTATCAGTTCCCCACTCCTCTAAGTCCCCTGTGCTGCAGCCGCCCGCAGACTATCAATTGCTGGCAGTTCAGCGGTCCCTCCCCTCACTCCCACGGGCTGATCCTGCCCTCTGTCTTGGAGCTGGTCCCGGGAGCCTCCTGCTTGCTGGGCGGGGGGAGAGGGGGGAATAGGAGGGCTAATATCAGGGTGTCCTCCTCCCCCCTGCTCCTGCCCCCCCCCACTTACCCCCATCCCCATAGAGCGGAGGGGACACGACAGGGCTCAGGATGGAGGGAGCTACTGTCTCAACTTGCTGATCTACTTAAAAAGGCAATGTACTTAGAGTGGGGTCAGAGTACTTAAAGGGGCAATGTGCATCTCTCTCTCTCTCTCTCACACACACACACACACAGGATGTGTGTGTCTGTCTCTGCCTGCCATGCTGTCTCTCCTTCCTCCATCTGTGCTGCCTTGTAGAGTGTGAGGCTACATTAACAACTATGTGTTAACCTTTGAGGGCTCAGCCGAGTGCTAGTTCATCATTTAGCAGTAAGGCATTCCCTGGGAAATATCCCACCCTCTGACTCCACCAAGCTTCACAATCATCATTGCTGTGTACAGTATTAAATATAATATAGTCTTTTTTCTGGTGAAAAAAAGTTTCCCTGGAACCTAACCCCCCCCCTCTGCCCCCCATTTACATTAATTCTTATGGGGAAATTGGATTTGCTTAACATCGTTTCACTTAAAGTCGCATTTTTCAGGAACATAACTACAACATTAAGCGAGGAGTTACTGTATTTGGAAATAACACATGCAATATCCAGTTAAAGTCCTCCCTCAGCAATCCACTCATTGAGTTTCAAAAATGGATGCATTTTACAGAATTTTTATAGTTCTGTATCAAAGGAAGTATTTGAACATACTTGTCTGAACGCAAGAGGAAGCAGTTGACCCACCTTCACCCAAGACTGAACTCCACTTGCAGGGACTCCCTTTAAGGCCAGTACCAGCCCTTTTATCAGCCCAGCAACTATGGTCCTTTTATACAGAGGGGGAAAAGGGCAGGAGAAAAAACAGTAACACCTATTCACAACCCATTCTTACAGAAGGAAAAGTGAATAGAAGCCTGTTTTTATGTACCATGCGGAATGAACCCCTGAAGAGGGGTACCACAGCTTTTTAAGCTAATGCCTCCCCACTTCCTGGGTAAGGGAAGAAAAGGTGCTCTTATGCCACCATACAGTGATCCACTTTCTGGAATCCTAAAAAATTAAACTAGGCAGCAGTAAGAAAAAAAAAAACAAAAAACAGAGCTATATAGTGCAAAAGTGGTGCCTGAAAAATATATCTGTGCATTCAACCACCACATTTCCCCAGGCATTTTTATTTTTCCTCTCCTGAATTACTTCACATAAAATTTTAACATTTAAGTCAAGAAGTATAGAAAGGGGAGGGCTATCTTGTGACAAGATACTTTACTTTTAGCTTACAATCACTTCATTGTATAGTATGCCAGTTCTAAATAAAGATCAAAGGTACAGTCGTGCTGACAAGTTATGGCATGAGAGAACTCAGAAAAGTACATAGGGTATTAAGAAGTATCGCACAATAATTCCCCTTTTACTAAATGGTGCGACAACATGACATACAATCTATGACAATAACTGCTAAATTACCTTAACCTGGATCAATACAGTATCTTGTCAAACAAACGCACACTTAAAACCATTAAAATAATACTAAGAGTCTGGCTTCAAATCATGAAAACAAGGTAATTCAGAGTTGAATGCTGAAATCCAATCCTCAACCTGTTCCAGTCTCCCCAAACCGTGGATGATTATACATACTGTACCACATGGGGTGGGGCTGTAATCCAGAGTATGGTTGCCAAGTGTCCGGTTTTCAACTAGAACGCCCAGTTGAAAAAGGACCTGGGTAGCTCCGGTCAGCACTGCTGACTGGGCCGTTAAAACTCAGGTTGGTGGCGCAGAGGGGCTAAGGCAGACTCCCTGCCTGCCCTGGCTCCACGCGGCTCCTGGAAGCAGCCAGTATATCCCTGCGGCCCCTACGTGGGGGTGGGGGCCAGGGAGGCTCTGCACGCTGCTCCCACCCCGAGCGCCAGCTCCACAGCCCCCATTGTCTGGAAACCGCGGACAACAGGAGCTGCAGGGGTGGCACCTGTGGAGCCTTCCTGGCCTCCCCTCTGCAGAGTGGCCGCAGGGATGTGCCGGCCGTTTCCAGGAGCCACCTGAAATAAGCACCTGAGGTAAACCCTAACCCAGGGCATGTCTTCACTACCCGTCAGATCGGCAGGTAGTAATCCATCTATCAGGGATCGATTTATCGCGTCTCATCTAAACACGATAAATCAATCCCCGAACACGCTCTCCGTCGACTCCAGAACTCCACCAGAGCGAGAGGCAGTAGCAGAATCGACGGGGGAGCCGCGGCCGTCAATCCCGCGCCGTGAGAACCCGAGGTAAATCGATCTAAGATACTTCGACTTCAGCTACGCTAGTCTCGTAGCTGAAGTTGCGTATCTTAGATCGACCCAACCCCCCTTGTGTAGTAGACCAGCCTCCAGAGGCATTCAAGGGCAGATTAAGGATAGATGTTAGTGTTTAAAAA
Organism: Malaclemys terrapin pileata; assembly: GCF_027887155.1. NCBI lineage: Eukaryota > Metazoa > Chordata > Testudines > Emydidae > Malaclemys > Malaclemys terrapin. The sequence continues at coordinate 100,882,406 of NC_071512.1, read as the reverse complement.
AAATAAATCTACAAATTGAAGTGTTCAAAATATGGTATGGTACCACACACACACACACACGTCTTTAGATATGGATTTATGTGGAGTTTTGACCTGGCTGACCCACATGAGCTCTGGGCTCTGTGGTTACCAGTCATGGGGCAGTAATCTTACAAAACAGTAAGTTATTTGTGATGTAGCACAGTATCTGCAAAAATACTTTCCAAGTTTAATAACGTCAACTGAATTCATCCCATCCCCAACCCACATATATCCAGCATGATTAAGCAAGTGATTTATCACTAGTCAAATATACATTCATAAAATTAGTACCATTTTAAGTTCAAACAGAGTTACAAAGAACTATTAGTTAACTATTTTTAGATATTTAAAAACACTAATTACAAATTAATTTAAGTTTTAAAATGAGTTTTAAGACATTTGGTCCAGACTTGAATGTTGCAGGGCAAAGTAATGCTAAGTAGAAATCTTCATAGCACATGTATGAGCCACTGAAACTACGTATTAGTGATGGAAATGTTTTGGGGGGTTTTGTGGGGAGAGGGTAAGGTGAGGAGAGATACACTTAGGTATAGTACTGCTATAATCTCAGGTGCTGCTTTTGGGGTATGCTCAGAGCACAAAGAACTCTCTATTACAAGAAACAGATTAGTTTCTCCATCAAAAGAAATCTACATTTATTAGTCCTGCTGCTTGTTTGATGACTATGCATTTCTTGTTGGCAGACGTACAAGGAAAACAGAAGTAAAGGAGTTCATTTCAGTAGTCACTAAATTCCATCCATTATTTAGACAGGAGACACATGCTGCTTACATTATATGTTACATACGTTACTTCATAATGTTGATCCCAGAGTTCTACCTAAGGCTGATCAATCCAGCTGCCTTTCAGGCCACACATTAAAACTCCATATGCTACTTAACAGCCAAAACAGGCAATATGTGAGTACGCAAAACACTGTCTTACACCACCTGACTTACCTATTCACAATTCTTATGCGTTGATAATCCAGAACTAACTTGTTATTCCATGGTGTCTAAGGCAAGCTTCTTCCAGAATCTCAGGGTTACATTTAAATCACAAAGTGTGTACAGTAGAACCTCGGAGTTATGAACACCTCGGGAATGGAGGTTGTTCATAACTCTGAAATGTTCGTAACTCTGAACAAAATGTTATGGTTGTTCTTTCAAAAGTTTACAACTGAACATTGACTTAATACAGTTTTGAAACTTTACTATGCAGAAGAAAAATGCTGCTTTTAACCATCTTGATTTAAATGAAACAAGCACTGAAACAGTTCCCTGACCTTATCTAGTCTTTTTTTTTTTTTTTTTTTTTATAAACTTTCCCTTTATTTTTTAGTAGTTTATGTTTAATACAGTACTGTACTTGGGGGTTTTGTGTGTGTCTCTTGTTTTTAGTCACTGCTGCTGCCTGATTGTGTACTTCCAGTTCCAAATGAGGTGTGTGGTTCACCAGTCAGTTCATAACTCTGGTATTCGTAACTCTGAGCTTCTACGGTATACAGAAAAGGTAGTTAAATATTTCATGCAGGAAATAATCATTTTACTACTTTGGAAACTGACAAACACTGCAAAATAGGCATTAAATTACTAGATTTGAGGGAGATGGAAAATATGGAATCACTTTTAGATAGTGAAGACATACTATACTTTCAACAGGAAGGAGAAGGATGTTCATTCACACACAGGCTGGTGGACACTTTGCTCAGCTCTATGCAGCTATACCTATACATCAGTTTTCCCATCTGGGGAGAATATTTATTTACTTTCTTCCTTCATTCCATCCCTCCCTTCCTCTTTCCCTCATATGGTGAGATGAAAATTAGTTCTTTAGCTGAAATCAGTAAATCCTCAAATTTCACATGAAACGGGGGGGGGGGGGGGGAGAGAGTACCAATAAGCAAACAAAGTAGGGATCTAGAACTGCTGAGATCTTAACTGTTTTATAGGAAACTTCCTTTTACTCCTTTTCCTTCCTTTCTTATAGGCCAGCAAAATTCTTGTCCCCAGAATAACTGACATGTATTTGCAGTGTTTGGGAGAATCACAGCCTCTACTTCACAATTTACTTTTGAAATACAATGTAAACAAAAACATATTGCCACTATTCTGGGGGAAAGAACCTTTTTGATCTGCCCTATAGGCAGGGTGGAGAAAGGCAGTAAGAGGGAAGGTGAGGGAGAGCGGAGGAAAGAAGGAACAAAAAAAAAATTAACACATTTTTATAGTTTCCTTTAATTTAAAGAGAGACTAAATAATTTTAAATCTCAGTATATTTATATATAATTCAATAGTAGCAGCAATATTACAGGCTAATATATTTAAAGGCCTTTGATACCAGAGCCAATGTGAACACCTCAGATGATTAGTTACCTTGTAAACCCAGCAGCACTTTCAAATTGTTAAACAAGATATGAAAATAAGACAGACTGCATATTGCTGCCCAGTAGGAAAGTTTGAGTCCATCTATACACTTAAGAACAGCCATACTGGGTCAGACCCAAGGTTTATCTAGCCCAGTATCCTGTCTTCAGACAGTGGCCAATACCAGGTGCCCCAGAGGGAATGAACAGTACAGGTAATCATCAAGGATCCATCCCCTGTTGCCCATTCCCAGCTTCTGGCAAACAGAGGCTAGGGATACCATCCCTGCCCAACCTGGCTAATAGCCATTGATGAACCTGTCCTCCATGAATTTATCTAGTTCTTTTTTTGAATGCTGTTATAGTCTTGGCCTTCACAACATCCTCTGGCAAGGAGTTCCACAGGTTGACTCTGCATTGTGTGAAAAAATACTTCCTTTTGTTTCCTTTTGTTTGCCTAGTTCTTGTATTATGAGAAGGAGTAAATAACACTTTCTTTACTTTCTCCACACCAGTCATGATTTTATAGACCTCTATCATATTCCCCCTTTAGTTGTCTCTTTTCCAAGCTGAAAAGTCCCAGTTTTATTAATCTCTCCTCATATGGCAGACACTCCATACCCCTAAACATTTTTATTGCCCTTTTCTGAACCTTTTCCAATTCCAATATATCTTTTTTGGGATGGGACGACCACATCTGCACGCAGTATTCAAGATGTGGGCATCTCATGGATTTATATAGAGGTAATATGATATTTTCTGTCTTATTATCTATCCATTTCTTAATGATGCCCAACATTCTGTTCGCTTTTTTTGCTGCCGCTGCACATTGACTGGATGTTTTCAGAGAACGATCCACAATGACTCCAAGATCTCTTTCTTGAGTGGTAACAGCTAATTTAGACTGCATCATTTTATATGTATAGTTGGGATTTTGTTTTCCAATGTGCATTACTTTGTATTTAGCAACACTGAATTTCATCTGCCATTTTGTTCCCAGTCACCCAGTTTTGTGAGATCCTTTTTGTAGCTCTTCGCAGTCTACCTGGGACTTAACAATCTTGAGTAGTTTTGTATAATCTGCAAATTTTGCCACCTCACTCTTTACCCCTTTTTCCAGATCATTTATGAATATGGTGAATAGGACTGGGCCCAGTACAGACCCCTGGGGGACACCACTATTCATCTCTCTCCATTCTGAAAACTGACCATTTATTCCTACCCTTTGTTTCCTATCTTTTCACCAGTTACCAATCAATGAGATTCCTTTCTATACCTTCCCTCTTATCCCATGACTGCTTACTTTGCTTAAGAGCCTTTGGTGAGGGACCTTGCCAAAGGCTTTCTGAAAATCTAAGTACACTATATCCACTGGATCCCCCTTGTCCACATACTTGTAGACCCCCTCAAAGAATTCTAGTAGATGGGAAATCATGCCTCACCAATTACAAAAACCATTTTGACTATTCCCCAACAAATTATGTTCATCTAGGTGTCTGACAATTTTGTTCTTTACTATAGTTTCAATCAGTTTGCCCATACTGAAATCAGGCTTACTGGCCTGTAATTGCTGGGGTCACCTCTGGAGCCCTTTTTAAAAATTGGCATCATATCAGCTTCTGTACCAAATGACTGGAGGATAGCTAATTTAAATGATAGGTTACAGACAACAGTTACTAGTCCTGCAAACACCTTGCAGAGATGTTTCTTAAGACCCTTTCCAGGGAAAACAGGAAAATGTTGCACTAGAGGAATATTTTTAAGAAATCAAACCTGGTTTCAATAAACTCCCAAACAACCTATGAAAATAACCCCTTAGGGATTCTGCCTTGCTCTGGTTGGAAGAGATGGCAGTTAAGAAAAAGACTACAATGTAAAATTGACCAAGAATGCAAATCTATACATTGTGTCCAATATATAAAAATGTCTTTATTTTTATAAAGAAGGTAGCTTATAACCTCTCTTTTACAACAAAAGCAAAGAACTTGGAAAGAAAGTAGGTGATCAATTCCAGAAACAAAATGCCTCTCTGTGCCTAATATATGGTCTAGTTATTTATTCTGTGTTTGTATCTAGAGGTCCTAAACAAGATATATGGCAATCTAACGATGAAGATGTTTGGAAAGCAGATTACATATGGGAAAACTGAGCCAGTGAGGTAAAAATCATTTGATTGAAGCCAAAAGGATTGTTAATATAAGAACTAGATTTACAACCCAGAAACTCCTGATTCAGAGTCCAAGACTGAAGCCATTACAGTATACTTCCCTCCAATCCACTCACTAATTCTACGTGTATTGCTACACAAGATAGTGTAAATATCGAGACCCACACAAGTATACCAAATAGGCTTGCAACAATGAAAACTGTTATGGACTGCAAATATAAGTAACAGATTGGGTTTATTATTGTTGTTGGGGTTTTTTTGTGTTTGTTTTTTTTTTTTACTTCTAAAGGTATGTGCATGTATTCCACTGGCACAATATCACAATACCTTTTCAACAACCTATAAAACCATACATTGAGAATACTGGTATTTATTGATTTTTTTACTCATCACTGCACAAACATTTTTCACATTACAAAATACATTTTACAATAAGACCTTCAGTTTATGAAAGTCAGATGGCTCAAGGGATTGATAATGCAGTACAGTAGAACCTAAGACTTATGAACACCAGAGCCCCAGATTTGAGCCCAGGTTAGAAAATTCTTAATGCAGAGTTAAGAATCAGTGTAGACACTCAAGCCCTGGGCTCTCTAACACAAGTCAGCTGACTTGAGTCCCACTAACCCCGGGGTTTACATTGCAGTATAGACATACTCAAAGACCAAGTCAGCCTGTCACTATTAAAGGTGGTCCTCCCACAGCAGTGTTAATGCACGCTGTTGGGGTGACATAAAGCAGGGGTTCATGTACCCCTGGGAATATGCAGAGGTCTTCCGGAGGTATATCAACTCATCTAAATATTTACCTCATTTTACAACAGACTACATAAAAAGCACTAGCGAAGTTAGTACAAACTAAAATTTCATATAGACAATGACTTGTTTATACTGCTCTATATACTACACACTGAAATGTAAGTACGAGATTTATATTTCAGTTGATTTAGTTTATAATTATTTGATAAAAATGACAAAGTAAGCAATTTTTCAGTAATAGTGTGCTGTGACACCTTTCTATTTTTAGATCTGATTTTGTAAGCAAGTAGTTTTTAAGTGAGATGAAACCTGGAGGTACGCAAGACTCCTGAAAGGGATACAATAGTCTGGAAAGGTTGAGAGCATAAAGGAAGCTGAAATAAAGGAAGCTGTTGGTTACTCAGTACCTGGTGCTGTCGATAGAGGACTTCAGTTCAGAGTTGCCAACATGGCCTTCTCATTTGCTTTAGTTTCACATATTTGTGCGCACGCGTGCGCGCACACACACACACACACGTAAGTGATATCTACAATTGATTATACATTCATTTTGCCATATCTTCAAAATCTAAAATTATACACACATAGCATACTTCTCTACTTGTAATGGAAGCATTTAGTAGTAAAATAATACAGGAAGGTGCTATAGAGATAAGCAAAACAAGAGATAGCATACTGTGCATTGCTGCAAATGGTTAGTGGGGGAAGACAAGAAGTCTCCATCCCCCGCACACCAGCTGAGCTTAAATTACAGCACTTGCACTCCCTGGAGAACAGGCACAGCTCCTTCAGTAGTCCTAATGTGTAGGGTACTTTAAAGAGTGGAAAGCAAGCAGGGACAAAATTATTTCTTCCCCTCACACCAGCCCACAAAGTTAGCTGGGCACACAGAGGGCATATGCTGCCCTCCAAAAAAAGGGTGTAACCATTGATGTTCTCCCCTTGTGGGCTGGGGAACTCAGAGAAGAGTTCTGACGGAGTTCCTGCTAGTGATATCTCCATGAAGCAGTCATGGCCAGTGCTTATGTACTGAGTCCCCAGAAAGAAAAGTGCTTGTCAGACACGAAGAAAGGTCAAAATAGCACAAGCAGCTAATGTGGCCAATTATTTAGGGTTACCATTCGTCCGGATTCCCCCGGACATGTCCGGCTTTTTTCAGTTAAAAATAGCGTCCAGGGGGGAATTTGTCAATGTCCGGACTTCCCCCCCCACCCCATGCAGAGCGTGCGGGGCTTACAGGGCAGCCGGGCGGATGGTGCCACTCGCACGGGGCTCCGGCAGCCAAAGCCCTTCCTCCACTTCCCCCCTCCTCTCTCCTGCAACTTGACACCACTCCCCTCCTCTCTCTCTCTCCCTCCCCCCCGCCCTGCATTAACAGATCGGCCTCCGGCAGTCTGGAGCGTCGAGCCTGCTCCCCTCCCCCGCTGCCGAGCACGCTGCTCTGCAGCACAGTAAGGGGGTCGGGGGTCAGAGAAGCGGCAGGGAGGTTCTGGGGGGGGGGTAGTCAAGAGACAGGGAGCAGGGGGAGGGTTGGATGGGTCAGGAGTTCGGGGGAGGGCTGTCTGGGGGTTGGGGGTGTAAGGTTTTGGGCAGTCAGAGTACAGGTGGGGGGGGTCTCAGGAGGGGGCAGTCAGGGGACAAGGCGTGGGGGGGAGGGTTGGAGGTTCTGAGGGGGCAGGAAATGGGAGGGAGTGGAAAGGGCAGGGGCGGGGCTAGGGCAGGACAGGGGCAGGGCTAGGGCGGGGCTCCTCCCGTCCTCTTTTTTGATTGTTGAAATATGATAACCCTACAATTATTATACATCTGTCATTACGCTTGAGCCTCTAGGTCAGCAGGTGACAGAAAGACCAAGTCTTAAAAAATGGTACCCGTGCAACAAGTCATTATTGCAATAATACAAAGTGAAGCAGCTGTCATGGCATTCGGGGCTGGAGAGGGAAGATCAGATAGCTCCCCTTCTTAGTGGTCTGAGGAGAGGCAAGTGGATCAGCCCTTCCCATAATAAACAAGCAAGGGGAGCCCACAGTACCTAAGGCACACTGAGCCCTCCACAAAGATTTCACGCATTTCACAGCAGAGTGGAACCATTTAAAATCCTGGAAATCATGACTTACATCACATCACATGGAGGATTTGTAAAACAACGTTTGAAAGTGTTCTGCTATTACAACTTTAGATTAAAATTTATAATGAAACTAATTTATACATTTTTTTTTCAATGCCACTACTGGTAAGTATCATTTAAAAATTCACAAAAAAACTGTTATAGGCAACAACAAAAATTGAAAATTAAGGCCCTCATCCCACAAACACCCAGGAAGATATGTAATTTTACTCCCATCTATAGTCCCATTTTGACTACATCTGTGATTAAAGTTAAGCATGTGCAGAAGAGCTTGCATAAAAGAGGCTAAAATTGTATTTTTACTTTAAAAATTTCTCAATGATATAAAAGCTGTCATGTCAAAACACAATAGCTTCGGTACTAACTATGGAAGTAGTTTAGACTTTCTATCCATTAACTAAGTTACTGTAAACTTTCTTTAAAAAATACTCTCTCTTTCATGCCAGATTCAGAGTAACAGCCGTGTTAGTCTGTATCTGCAAAAAGAAGAACAGGAGTACTTGTGGCACCTTAGAGACTAACAAATTTATTAGAGCATAAGCTTTCGTGGACTACAGCCCACTTCTTCGGATGCATATATGCATCCGAAGAAGTGGGCTGTAGTCCACGAAAGCTTATGCTCTAATAAATTTGTTAGTCTCTAAGGTGCCACAAGTACTCCTGTTCTTCTTTCATGCCAGAGCATCTTCACAGACACAAGGAGCAGTACAGCATCGCTATTCATTCCTGTCTATGGCTCGTTCCTCTGTTAAGCCTAGCCTGGTCATGACACATAGTCCTACTAACTAGTCAGTGGTCAGCCTCCTGGTCGGACTGACCTCAAGTGTGTTTGCATTAGTTTCTTTAGTATCCCATCATCTATTTGTCTTCTGCAGTGTCCCCATTATTGTAATCTTTTCAACTGCAGCCAGTCCCATACCCTGATTTCAGTTCCTATTCTCCTTTTAACTTCTTCATTTGTCTTCAAACAATGAGTAGAGAGGAATGATTTAAAGAACTCTTATCTCTATTGCCCCCAGCCTTTTGATGACTGTTTAATTTAATGCAGCTGCTTTCAGATCATGACACAGAGTAATACTGGTAGTACAGTGGTTTGATAAGTTTTCACTCTGGTACCAAACGTCATGTTTACATCAGTCCATAATTTTGTCAATTTCTGTGCAACACGTGCCGCTAAGGCACATCTCCTTTTAACCTCATACTTGATAGAGCTGTCAGCACCAATCAAGCTTCATACGTACACATAAGAGTCCACTTGTTCTATGACTTCACCGCTACCACATTTCAACACTTTTCTGTTGCCCCTTTTCCAAGATGCAACTACTTGGTCAACTTGGAATTTACTGCAAGTCCAAGTCTGCTACCTTGGAAAACTGGTTTAATCAACAGTATCATTATTAGACAGGTTGCACCGAATATTAGGGAATAAGGTGCCGTGAACCAACAGTACCTAGAAGAAGGAAAGCTGATTTCAAAACAGGACAGACAGAACCCACTTAGCCTTTTCACACAAGACTGTCAAGAGAAGAACTGATTTCAAATCCAAGCAGTTCAAACTCGTTAGCCTTACGAACCAAGTGGACTAAAGTAGAACTATTGATACTTATTCTGAGTAGGCCTGCAGACTATGACATGGTATTCCCGTGACCTAAATAGGATGGATTGGCCTAACAAACCATTAGATCCAAAACTCACTTACTATACAAACAGTATAGCAAGCCAAACTGATTGATAGATTTCAATGCCAGCCCAACAAATGGAAAGGGTCACAGATTTTGGATAACAGCTAAACACAATATACGCATTGCAAGCTGGAATGTTAATTATTCACCCCAGGCCAGACTGAGCTAGTATCAGAGAGTTAAGGAAGTTACAAGCTCCTCTTGCTGCCATACAGGAGACATGTTGGCTGGGTAAAGGAGAGCTGACAGTTGGAAGTTACACTTCTCTTTACTTGTCATTCAAATGGACAAGCAAAGTGCAGAGATTTGGTTGCTAGAGCAGTGGCAAGAGAACAGTTATGTCAATGAACAGGTGGTCGGAGGAGATTGTCCTAGCAAGGTGTTTGAGGTTTGTTCGTTTTATTCCTAACAGGCCAAAATTTTCCAATATAAGAGCCTAAAGTTAGGCTGCTCAAGCGTGACAGAGTCATGCTGGAACTCTCCGAAACGCCATTCTGGCACTTTTTTTGGTGGGGGGGGGGGGGGGGCGGAAGAGAAAGAGTCTGGAAGAATATTCTGGTATTTCCAATACTCTCACTTACGAGTATGTTCCAACACTTCTTTTTTAGGACTGGAGCACTGCTCTAAAGCCACATTTCGGCACCTGTAAGTGGCATTTTCAGACGCAATTTAGAAACACACGTCCCACTGACTTCAAACCATGATGGAAAAGTATAGCCTGGTCGAAGCATAGACTGGTCCAAGCATTTCTGCTTTCTTGACTTGGGGAAATTCAATACACCTCAGAAGGTGGTGCTGGCTGTAAATATAGCACTGGGTCTTTGTGTTCTTCTCATAATAGAGATGTTATTGAGCCCTTGGAACTTGTCTCTTACAATACATGAGGATTATAGTGTGAAACTTCTTGGTTTTAAAAAACAAAACAAAAAAAACCCTCTCTATAAATATCTACAATTCTTCTGACAACTAGGGACCTAAAGAAACAAATTGCTAAAGTGGATTTCTTTTGCTTAAGATTATAAAGTGGGAACAAAGTAAAGAACTAGCAAATAAACATCTAATTTACAATTTTTAAATAAAAAAATATTAAATTATGGGTTTTATCCACGCTGTTTCACAGAAGAGTAGGGAAGTAAAAGCTGCTGCAACTGCCTCCAAATGAGGCAGAGAACAAACTGGAGCTGCAGCATAAGAAAGAATCTATCAAAGGTTGACAAAAATCTTCAAGTTTCTAATTGGTCAGCTTCTGCTTAGGTAGGGGACAGTCCAAAGTATGGGAGACAGATGCTACACATCATGATAGGGAGAACAGAAAAAACATTTGTTTTAGAAGTTTCTTAAATGAATCTAAAGAAACTTTTTCCTAAGTCATAACACCATGATTTAAAAGCCTGCTATCAAACAGCCTGCCACAACTAGAAACAAGAGCTGAATCTACTGGAAAGGGGAAATCCCAGATTTTAAATAAAGCCTTCATGCCCAACATAGTCCAAGGCTGAATATGGTCACACTCATACCATAGACCAATGCAATGCCGAAATAAACACATTTTTGATGCAGAGTTTCTGTTTGAGTGTTTAAAATTCAAGAAAGCTGCTCAGCGGTTTGGAGTATCTGAAGAACAGCATTAGTTCGGGGAGGGTGTCAAAGATGTAAGTTAAATCATATGGATCTCACCACCACAATATATAGATACACACACCACTTCCCCAACCACAGAAATGCAGGCAGCTGAGGCATGGAATGTAGCAGCTGCTTAATACCGCACACCTACACTGTCCCACACTAAAGAAAAATCCTGTGTCAATTTTAAACTGCACAGGTAAGTTGGGAAGGCAAAATGTAACTAACCAAACTAATATTTGCAAGAGTCAAGCCCTAGTAATCTGGGGAATGAAGGCTCAATGGGATCTTTGATGCCAGAAGTTGTTAAAAGTTTTAATGTGACCTAAAGCTACATTCACACACAGATTAAAGGCACTATTGCTTTTATTTAAACGTTTAAGTGACAGAATTTGAGGCAGATTAATATATTTCTGAAGAGAAACACAGAAAGGTAAGATGATTAAAATAACATCTGAAAGCAGCGACAGTCAGTGGAAATCTCCACTGGCAACCAATGGTGAAACAGAAAGACCACTCAAGTGCATGTTACACACCACCTGCTATTGCTGCAATTGGTGGGAGAAGACAGCAGTCCTCACAAGTCCATCAGTTCCCATCAAGTTATGCAAGAATCTATTACAAGTGGTATCTTTGGAGATTTTATAGTTTCTAAATGTAGTTATTTTTTAAGTCTCAAACATAGAAAAAAATAAATTCATAGTTTAAAAGTTAGACACTTATTTCAGAATGGTTCATTTTTTATTTAACTAGACCTCCCTCAAAATATTAGCTCGATCTTTTATTGAGCATCTTAATTCAAGCTCTTTCTTTTTAAATTGTCTACTAATGAAAAGCACTACATAAGAGTTAGCCATTATTATTCTAATAAATAGATCTATTAGGAGCATCCAGCCATCATCTTCCATTTCGCAGAATTAAAATGACTTGAAACTATACACACCCTCAAATTTAAAAAAAAAAAATATATCATACATTCCAACAGGATACACCTCCTCCAATGCTCATCAGACAAAGCTCCAGCTATCTGTCTATAAGCCATTTAAAGGGTTATTTATGCCCTTAATAAAAAGGCTAAACAAAGGCCAACAGAGAGAGCAATAAAACTTACAAATAAAGATTTCTGATAACCAGCAACAAGAAAAACACCAATTTTCCATTCAGGAATCCCATCCATAACTGGAAGTCCAAGAGAAAAAGAAGTTGCAAAATCGAAGTTCATCTTTTCCAATTCAGATCTTTTAATTCATTCCCGGTAGAAAGTCAAGGTCTTTCTCTTTAAAACAGTAAAAATAAGCTTAAGAGAGCATTCTTTATATATAGTATTTATCTGACCCTCCTACAAAGTCAGTTTTTAAAAGGAGTACTGTTTAAAAGAAAAACTGCAAAGAGAAATACTATTAAGTTAGCCATAAATATACTACAGGTGTGGAACTGAAGCATTATAAAAACAGGTGTTAAAAACCACACATTTTTTCTTTCCCAGAGCACAGAACAGTTTTTGTCAGCTGATTCTTGGAAGTCATGTAAGAGAGGAACTGCAAGTCATCACATTTACAGGTGCACTAAACCACTGTTTTACTGCAATTACACTGTGCTTTGAACCACTGCCAGCAGAAGGAATAAAAGAAGTTAAATACAGCAGCGAGGCACATATTTCTGCATATAGAAAAGCCCACTTTAAAAATGTATTTTTAAAATAGAGATGATCACTTCCATTTTGTGAGTTTTTGAAATTTATGAACATCACATTTATTCTGAAATAGCTATGTGAACTTAGAAAAATGAACCCACTATATTGATGAAACTGTAGTCTTTTTTAGAGCTAGATACTATTATGTTAAGTGGCGCATACATTACAATTTCTATTAAAAATAAAAAAAAACCCTCTCCCCGTGTTGAGATGGTATGGGTTCCACAGCACCTAATTGTACAAGGTGGTTAATTTCCTGTTGTAACAGGGTGCTCCTGAGAGGGGTCCCTAAAGAGGGACGGGGGTGGGGGAATGGGTAGGTGGGATAGAAATAAAAGGGAATGGAGTAGCCCTTCTGGATAATCTCTAAAACCCATTTGTCTGTTGTGATAGTGTTCCAGACTGGGTAGTATGGTGACAGACAGTCTCCGAATGAGCGAAGGATCATTTCTGGTTCCGGAGCCAGAGAGCATAAAGGCCTTTTGCCTTCGACCACACCTTCAAAATGACTGCCTAGAGGTGGATTGTTGAGATGTCGAAGGCTGATCTTGGTTCTGTCGACATCTGTTCTGTCTCTGTTTATGCCGTTGGTCAAACTGTCTTTGGGGCTGAGAGGATGGCGTAGACCGGAATCTCTGGTTATAAAACTTGCCTTGTTTTTTTTTTGGTTGCAGATACTTAGATGCCCAGGATTTTTAAGGTCACCCTTGAATCCTTTAGGGTGTGTAAAAACACATCCGTTTTGTCTGCAAATAGTTTTTGACCCTTGAAGCATAAGTCATCGACTGTTGCCTGGACTGCCCTTGGGAACCCAGAGAGATGGAGCCAGAATGCACGGTGCATGACCACAGCTGTTACGATGGATCGTGCTGCCGTGTCTGCAGAGTCAAGGGACGCTGTAGGGCCATCCTGGAGATGAGGGACCCTTTGGAAATGTTCAGATGTGACCCACAATGTTATGTGGGCCGCATCCAATACTACCTGTATGGCCCTGAGGATGTCACATGAGTCGCAGCTCTATGCTAATTGGGCTGCAAGCAGCCCGCATTGAGCCGCAGGCTGAAAACCATTGCCTTATATTGTTATATATTGCCCGTGACCTGTCCGTGACTTTTACTAAAAATATCCATGACAAAATCTTAGCCTTACCCATGGATTATAGATTTGCCAGGGCCCAGGCCACTGACCCTGTGGCCACATGCTTGCAGGTTGGCTCTGGGAAAATCTTGCTGGCTATCCAGGTGATGGTTGATTGCTGGTGGCCACCAACTCCTCGCTCTCAGAGCCCCAGGAGGAATGATCTTCCTCTGGTGACCACGGTGGCACCACCATAGGGTAGGCTTCCCCACTATGTCTGCCGGTCTCATGCCTGCCAATCAAGGAGTGGTATTGGGACCCCAATGAGCCAGGCCACCTATACAGCGACCAGCAGCGCTGCTCATAGGCCGGGTAATAATTCAGAGAACAATGCCACCCACTTCAGGAACTGTGTGCAGGCTCCAGTGACTGGGAGCCCGCCCATTGTCTAGGACGCTCCGGAGACTGGCATCGAGATTCCAGCAACCAGCGTCTGGGCTCTGGCAACCAGCATTGCTCCGAAGAGCGGCGCCAAGACTCCAGAGAGTGCCAAGGATGCTCTGGTGAGCAGTGCCTGGGAACCAGGGAGCGGCACCTTTCAGGTGACTGCTGCTGGAATTCCGGGGACTGGTGGCATGCCTCTGTGGCCCGGTACCGCAGATCTGGTGGCTTATATCTGGATCCCGGAGATCGGTGCATGGAGTTCAGTGATCAGTGTCGGGAACCCACCAGGTGGCCACAGGTCTGTGATTCAAGATACAGCTCTGGAGATCGTTGGCACGGTCCTGGTGAGTGGGCCGGAGTACAGTGCCGTGGGGGTGACTTCTGCAGGGGTGCCATAGAGGGCTTTCCCCTAGAAAAACGGATCCGTAGGCCTCTCTTCCCGAGGATAAAGCGACATCAGGAAGAGGAAGATGTCTTTTGCCGCTTGAAAGGCTTCTGGGGTGGATACCTCTACCACTCCCTGGTGTAGGAGGCATGTCGCGGGGCAGACTAGGCCCAATAGGTGAGGCTGCCATGTGGCTGCGCTCCGGTGACAGCGAGATGGTCCGACTTGGTCTAGGCTCCTCTTCTCCCTTACGGGACCCCAGGGAGCGCCCTCTCCTGGCATACTTTTTGTCTTTGGGCCGGTACCAGTGACAAGAATCGGCATCGAGAGGAAGTCAGTACCGGGGGCGTACTTTTTGTCAATGCCGAAGTACCCGGCACCAAGTCCAAATGTGCCGGCGCCAAGGCCAGTGCAAGAACTGACTCCACGAGGAGTGCGCAGAGCCTAATGTCTCTCTCGCCTTTTTGGTCTGAGGCTTGAATCCCTTGCAAATATGGCACTTTTCATGAATGTGGGACTCACCCAGACACTTCAAACAACTAAGATGTGGATCGCTGATTGGCACTGGCTTCTTACAGCAATTGCACAGCTTGAAGTGTGGGGAGCAGGGCATGCCCCGTTCCTGGGCTAAGTCCCTCGGGGAACTACAAATAACTAAAATATACTAACACTATTAGGAACTGTTAACTATTTTAACTGCAACTATTTACATAAGAAAATTTCGAAGAACCACTGAAAGAGAACCACTTGCTAGAACAAGGAGAGCGTTCCAGCACCAAGACTGGCGGTAAGAAGGAACTGAGGGAGGGAAGGGGCCGGTAGCGCCCCTTATACCAGTGCATACACGCACCACTCCAGAGGGCACCAGAGCTGGTCCCCTACAGATATCACTGAGGAAAATCTTTCAGCACTGATACATGTGGCAAGCACACGCACCTACAATGGAATGGACATGAGCAAGCACTCAAAGTAGTACACCTCTACCCCGATATAACACGACCCAATATAACACAAATTCGGATATAACGCGGTAAAGAAGAGCTCCGGGGAGGTGGGGCTGCACACTCCGGTGGTTCGATATAACATGGTTTCACCTATAACACGGTAAGATTTTTGGCTCCCGAGGACAGCGTTATATCGGGGTAGAGGTGTAGTACTAAATTCATCATCACTTATTTTTAAAATCAAGATTGAATGTCTAAAAGATACAGGACTCAATAGTGTTCACTTACGTAATACAGAAGAATAATTCCCTCCACTGCAGGAATCGCTCAGTGGCATTTTAGTGGATTTAAAATCACAGGCCTCAACAAAAATCAGAAGCTTCTCCCCCCGCTCCTCAAAAATCAAACAGCAATAATCAAATCATATGGTAGTCCATTTTACAAATACCATCTTTCACCACACAAAAGGACCCTTGTAAAAGCTTGTGTCAAGAGATAACCCTTGCAGTATGCCCATTAAAAAGCAAACAAAGCAAAAAACAAACTTCACCACACACACGAGCATGGGTTGTTCTGGACTATGGACTAATTCAAAGGTTGAGAGCCTCTCTGAGGCCACCCTTGCCACCAGCTTCTCTTTTATACAAAAGAGACTCCAGTCCGAGCACCTCTGCTACTAGCAACTGCAGCTGAATGGCACAGAAAGGGGGGCACTGTCTATTTATGGCTTCATAAAACATATTAAACCCCATCTGGACACGAAAAGGTAGACATTTAACCAATGCAGAAGCCAAAGAACTGATGTCACCCTATTTATCTTTAGAAAAGCTGTAAAAATACCTTCACATTTTTCTGAAGCATCTGCTCTTTGCTAGTTCCACCCACTCTGATTTAAATTCTCTCTTAGCCTCTACCAAGAAGTACTTGACTACTCCCATCTTGGGATTGTTTTGCATTCAGCCTCACTCTCAGTCCTTGCTTTCTTCTTGCATTGGCTGGTGTCCCAGAGTACAGGACACTCATGATCATAGCCTCATAGAATTCAGGAGGAAACAGGTGGCCATGAGTCATCCACCTCGTTTCCTCTCTACATAACACCTTTAGGGTGAAATGGAGCGAAGATAAACAGGTAGCCTGAATTAAGTCCAAATGAGCTTCCTGCCCTTAGACTAGAACTTCTTTGGCTTATGTTTGCTTGACTTGCATTTCTTAGTGTTGCAAGAGTGTCCTGGAGCAGAGATTGTCCATATTCTTTCATGACTCACTTGGCTTCCTATTTAAACACTTGAATTTCTCTGGATACCCTGTTGAAGTTCACCTGACAACCCACCAGGTGGTAAGTTTTGAGCACAAGACTGTGGAGAGAAGGCTGCTCCTGAAGTTCTAAATGCTGCCCATTAGCGCTATATAGTTCAGGAAGAAACTCTGAACATTTTGGAGACCTGCCTCAGAGCTGCCTTTGGGTCATGAAGTGACCTATGTAACAACTCTGATTCTATTTCTAGAGTCACAACTGGCAAGAGAATCCTTTCATGAAAGCTGATGGAAAAACTTCTCATGTGACAAGATGCTATATTTTCCTTCATCATTTTTCTGAAAACAGCCACTTTCTAAATTCCTCCCTCACCCTTTCCTTTGCCACTCTTGTTCATCCCATTGTTCCGCAAACCTAGCTTAACCTTGCGCCAGTGCCACTGAGCAACTCTGGAGTTAGCTCAGGGACCAGGCAGACTTCCTACACTACAAATTAATTCTATATTCCTTATTAATTACAACTGAACTGCTGCCTTAACCTCATAAGTCTACCTCGCCCCTTATCTCATCTCCACTTTTTACATCCTCTAGTAATCCTGCCCTTGACAACCTAACATTTGACCCTGCCTCTAACTACCATCCCATTTCCCTTCTCCATTCCACTTTCAAGCTTCTTAAACATGCTCTCTCACTCACCACCTTGATTTCCTCTCCTCCAATTCCCTACTAGCACACTTCAATTTGGCTTTCACTCCCTTCCCTCCACCAAGACTGCTCTCATCAAAAGGTAACCCATCACCTACTGCCACTGAAGTCCACGGGCCTCTTCTCCATTCTCACTCTTCTTGACCCATGCACTGGCTCAGAAACAGCTTATCACTCCTTCACAGGACACTGCCCACCTCTCTTTCCTCCCCCACCCCTACTTTGCTTCAAAAAAAATACCTGTTCTCACCCTACCTCTCCAATTTTTCCTTCAGCGTCTCCTTTATTAGCTCATCTTCCTCCCACTCCAACTTTCCATCTGTCTCCTTCAAGGCTGTCTCTTGAATCAGCTCTTTTCCCCCATAAATTTTATTTCTAGATAACTTTATCAGCCCTCACAGCTTCAACTATTCACTTCCCCCTTTCTGTTCAGTCTTGCATCTCTGACATTGCATCCTGGGATGTCGTGCCATCAAGTTAAGATCAGTTATAAGACTGATCTCCTTAGCTGTCCTTATAATTCTTCATCACAGTTCTGTCAGCCAGCCTCACAAGCACTTGTAATACACTACAGTCCCCCTTCCCCACATCCAGACTTTAGGATAAATGGTTAATGCATCTGTTATAAACATACAGCTAAGGGTAGCATAAAATTCCTTCTTTACCTGTAAAGGGTTAAGAAGCTTAAATAACCCGGTTGGCACCTGACCGAAAGGACCAATAAGGGGAGAAGATACTTTTAAATTTGTGGGGGAAGGTTTTTGTTTTGTTTTGTTGTGTTCTTTTCGGGTCAGCAAAAAATTAGGGCAGGGAAAAATATATTTTTCAAAGCCATACCTAAATTAAGCATCTAAAATTACAAATTGTAAGTAATAGAAAGAAAATGCGTTAAATTATTTTTTGGCATCAAACTTAGTATTTATTCCCTGACTAAAATGCATAGGAGTCTCCTCCTGGTGCATAAATGGTGAGGCAAACAGACATTTACTTTCAAGACAGGAGACATGATGTCATGACAACATCCTATCACAGTGTTTATTTTTCATTGCACAAAATAATCAATGTAAAGATTTCTGATGACCCTGCTTGGATATATGAAACAGCTGTCTATTGGGTTTGGGGGCGGGGAAAGGGGAGTGATCATTTGGCAAAAATCTTAAAATGTTTAATGTAAAGTTTAATTAAGAAAGGCCACTTTGTTTTATTTGCACATGTCAACGTTTGGCTATTTTACTCTATTTTGTTTTCAAAATGTGCTATCCTACCCTCATTCTCTTAAAAACCCACAACAACCACCAACAGCCCTATATCTTAATAGCTCCATTTTGCATTTTTCTCAGCTTTTCTGGACATGGCGAATCCAGATCAGTAGCTGCCTCACAGACTCACTACAAATGTGCAATTCTTCTATAGAAGGCAAATTGTTAAGTACTTAATTTTTTAAATTAACTTCTTCTTTAAAATCTTCCCTAAAATCTTATTTTCATAATGACCTACCTGACTTTACTAAGAAAAAACACAATATTATTCCAGTTCTGTGGCATCTATAAGAGAAAGGTATCAATGTCACCAGCGACAGAGAAAAGTCAAGGGGAAAAAACACCAAAAGGCCATGCCTCATGAACGGGAAAACTTCCCTGACAACATCACTGAGCCACTATCTTAGCATCCTTCAAATTCCTCCTTATGACTAACCTCTCCTACAATATTCACAGAGTACTACCAGATCACTACACCTAAGCAGGCAGTGAGCCAACATCTCTGCTTAATACACTTCGATTTGCTTACTTTACTAGTGCCTGCCTGCCTGCTCACTGCCATGTTTGTCTCATCCACACACTGAGTCTTGCTACAACATTGATTGTGACACTTGGGACAGAGTGTCTGGACACCACCAAGTCTGGAGGGAAAGGTGGGGGGTGGGGGGAGAGTAGGGTGAGCTGATTCTTGAACCAGTAGGCATTACTGTAATACAAATAAATAGCAGCAGCAAAAAAAATTGCAGTGGCAAAATTAAGCCATTCAAATAATAGCTTATTTGAAGAAAGTGGTTTACCTCCCATTTCTTTCAAGGGTACTAACTAAATCCTTGAAGATTCTTATATCTACAAGTTGTCATTTTAAAAGGTTACCTTTAATTATTGTATACATACAAAGTTGAACTTGGATCTAATCAACAGGTAGTTAATTCTCCTATGAATTATGTATTTAACGGGGGGCAAAAGTCACAAATTCAATTCAACTTTTGTTTAGACGGTACCAACAAGTATATGAACTTGTGCTACAAAATCATTTTCTTAGACATACTTACCACTAAATCCCAGTTATTTTGTTCAAGTAACGTAATAGCTTCATCAATATTTTCAATGCCGGTACATGCCTAAAAGGAAAAAAAAAAAAAGTATTAAATGGGAAGGGGGGAGAAATGTTGATTTAAACAGAATTCAGATCAATATTAATTCTTTAACAGTTAAGTAGCTGGGTACAGCCAAAGCCAAGGCATGGGTCTTTGAAGCCTAGAACCATGTGATGACAAGAGGAAAAGGACAGTTTATGTCAGAGGCTAGTGTAGAATTTGAGAAATCTGGGTTCAAGCCCCTGCTCCACCACAGCCGTCTTGTGTGACCCTGGGCAAACCACTTAGCCTCTCTGTGCTTCAGTCACACATGTTAAAGATGGGGATAACAGTACTTCCCTATGCCACAGGAGTGTTCTGGGGAGACATACTTTAAGGACTGTGAGATGCTCAGATACTACCATAATTCAAGTAATATACAGGAACCTATAATGGAGAGTTCTGCCACATCAAGTCTAAACATTTTTTAAATTCTTAGTAAAAACAAAAGCAGATTCTCCTGTGCAAAACAAAAAACACTAACCAACCAATCTGACTGTTAGACAAGGAAGTATGAAGAGAAAAAAAAATCCTTCCTGACCTCTGATCACAAAAACTGATTAACACTCCTTTAGCTTATTCAAAAATACACCTCTTCCTCGATATAACGCTGTCCTCGGGAGCCAATCTTACCGCGTTATAAGTGAAACCGTGTTATAATCGAACTTGCTTTGATCCACCAGAGTGCGCAGCCCCGCCCCTCCGGAGCACTGCTTTACCACATTATATCCAAATTCGTGTTATATCGGGTCGCATTATATCGGGGTAGAGGTGTATGTCTAGTTGAATGTATAAGGTTTAAGTACTTCATTTAGGTAAATATATATCCAGGTTGCTCGGTCCCTACACTATACCTTTCTAGACCCACACAATTTGCCTAATGAACCCATGCCTAATGATTTTTTATTATAGGGTATTATAGCAGAATCTTGGGATTGTCATTACACTGAAGCCTTCACTTGGAGAAGATTATAGAATTGCCAGTGAGGCTAGAGAGAATTATTTTACTTGTGGTTGGGGGCTAAAGGGGGGGAGAGGGAGAAAGAAAAACAGCTTTACACATACTGTATCTCCGTTTGTATAACCTTGACAGTTTCCCCTTTAAAACAGGTTAAGAGTAAATATTTTTTAAATGATGGTAATAATTCACAGTGGAATGGTACTGTAGATTTTTGCTCAAACTCCCAATTCAAAGCAGGAGCTCTGTTCTATTTACGATCCACATGCAGCATGCCACTTGCTTTTAGATACATACATTTTTCTCAACTGTTCAACTTCCAAACAGATAGGGTATCGCTCTCAGCTTTGCCACTAAGAAGTCTCTTCTCGTCATACATTGCCAAATAACTGATTAATTCATTATTTAACGCAGTCTATCATACAAGTGTTCCATGCGGGGGAAGTGTGAAAGATTTGTTATGCAATTATTTCTTTCTGGAATGAATCTCTTTACCACAATCCAGCACAAGTTAGTTTTGCCTCTCTTTCTACATACATGTATTAGCACGAGTGTTGTAAGCAAGAAACGAGAAGTAATTCTTCCGCTCTACTCTGAGTATTGTGGCCAGTTCTGGGCACCACATTTCAGGAAAGATGTGGACAAATTGGAGAAAGTCCAGAGAAGAGCAACAAAAATGATTAAAGGCCTAGAAAACATGACCTAGGAGGAAGACTGAAAAAAATGGGTTTGTTTAGTCTGGAAAAGAGAAGACTGAGAGGGAACAAGATTACAGTTTTCAAGTACACAAAAGGTTGTTACAAGGATTAGGGAGAAAAATTGTTGTTCTTAACCCCTGAGGATAGGACAAGAAGCAATGGGCTTAAATTGCAGCAAGGGAGGTTTAGCTTGGACATTAGGAAAAACTTCCTAACTGTCAGGGAGGTTAAGCACTGGAATAAATTGCCTAGGAAGGTGGTGGAATCTCCATCATTGGAGATTTTTAAGAGCAGGTTAGACAAACACCTTCAAATAAAGAGACCTGATTTTCCAGAGCTGTTAAGCACTCACAACTCCCACTAGTCAAAGTCAGGCCCAACATCATCACTTCTAAAACACTACAGTAGAACCTCAGAGTTACAAACACCTTGGGAATGGAGGTTGTTCGTAACTCTGAAATGTTCATAACTCCGAACAAAATGTTATGGTTGTTCTTTCAAAAGTTTACAACTGAACATTGACTTAATAAAGCTTTGAAACTTTACAATGCAGAAAAAAATGCTGCTTTCCCTTTATTTTTTTTAGTAGTTTATGTTTAACATAGTACTGTACTGTATTTGCTTTTTTGTTTGTTTGTTTGTCTCTGCTGCTGCCTTATTACGTACTTCCGGTTCCAAATGAGTTATGTAGTTCACCGGTCAGTTTGTAACTCTGGTGTTTATAACTCTGAGATTCTACTGTAAATCTAAATCACTTCTAAAAATGGTCTAATCCCAAGAAAGAAGTCGTCCTTGGCAGTTCTATCACAGGAGAGGACAAGTTTGTTTACTTGCCTTTTCCAGTTGAAATTACAGTAATTAAGACAAACATCTCAATAAAAAAATATTGTGTGATTTTTAAGACATTCAAGCTTCTATACTGAAATCACACCACTTAAGACTATTTAAAAAGAAAAAAAAAAAATCAAACTAGTCACGTTCAGATACTCAGAGTTAGGTGTAAAACAGGGTTGGGCAAACTTTTTGGCCCAAGGGCCACATTGGGGTTGTGCAACTGTATGGAGGGCTGGGTAGGGAAGGCTGTGCCTCCCCAAACAGCCTGGCCCCCGCCCCCTATCCGCCTCCTCCCACTTCCCGGCCACTGACTGCCCCCCTCAGAATCTCCAACCCATCCAACCCCTCTGCTCCTTGTCCCCTCCCAGGGCCCCCGCCCCCTATCTAACCCCTCTGCTCCTTGTCCCCTGACTGCGCCAACCCCGATCCACACCCTCGCCCCCTGACAGCGCCCCCGCTGGGACTCGCTCCCCCTATCCCTCTGCTCCTCGCCCCCTGACAGCACCCCCGCTGGGACTCGCGCCCCCTATCCCTCTGCTCCTCGTCCCCTCACCACCCCCTCCCGGGGTCCCCTGCCCCTAACTGTCCCCCGGGATCCCACCCCCTTATCCAACCCCCGCTGCTCTCTGTCCCCTGACTGCACTCCTGACCCCTATCCATATCCCCGCCCCCTGACAGACCCCCCCGGGACTCCCACGCCCAACCCTCCCTGTTCCCATCCCGACCATCCCCTGAGACCCTCCGCCCCATCCAACCACCCCCTCCTCCCTGACTGCACCCCAGGACCCTCCGTTCCCCGCCCCCTTACCAGCAGCAGGAGCTCGCAGCCATGACACCCGTCCAGAGCCAACTGCACTCCCCACACTGCCCAGCAGGAGCAGCGGGCCAGAGTGCGGCCCGCGCAGTGGCGTGGCTGCGGGGGAGGGGCCGGGGACTCGCGGCCAGGAGCTCAGGGGCCGGGCAGGACAGTCCCACGGGCTGGATGTGGCCCGCAGGCCGTAGTTTGCCCACATCTGGTATAAAACCTGAACTGTCAAATACAACCGAAAATTATCAAGGTACTTCCCTGGGCTACTATAAAGTATCAAGTGCTAATGATAATTATTTACATTAAAAAGTGACTAATTTCTGTTTTCTCAGCACCTTATAAATGACATGTTGCTAAATGCCATTGAAGTTCAGTTCTATTCTGTCACTTTTGAAGTCTCTTTCCATTCTGGGATTCTGCTTATGAGTCATTGAACTACAATATCAAATTTGGTCAGTTTACAAGTAAAAATGTGATTTGATTTTTTTTTTTTAAAATGTCAACCCTGCAAACTCCAGGTGACATCTGAAAGTCAAGCTGTGTTCTGACAAATGTCTCTACCAGCACTACAGAGACTTCAGGTCCAATATTGCTCTTGGATTTATGACTACAGTTGTCACACATGAGTAACTGAGGTCAGAGTTTATCATGCAGTAGAAACTTACTTACATATTTAACAGTTCTGTTGATGATATACAATTCAGAATAGAATCCTACTCATTTTCTCATAGTGATGTTTAGCCAATACAGGTAACAGGAGTACATGAGGAAGTAACAAACAGTCACTAAAATGAACAAATGTAACTCTGAATACACAAAGGAAGCAAAATCTGTCAAATAAAGTAGGGGCATTTTTACATAGGGCAGTCGTGCACATGGAAATGCTCTGCTTACATGAGGCAAATCCTTAAAGCACAGTAACTCTGTACAGCCTGTACGGAGTCTCAAGGTGTAGTGAAAACAACAAGGAGTCTGGTGGCACCTTAAAGACTAACAGATTTATTTGGGCATAAGCTTTCGTGAGTAAAAACCTCACTTCTTCGTATGCATAGAGTGAAAGTTACAGATGCAGGCATTATATACTGACACATGGAGAGCAGGGAGTTACTTCACAAGTGGAGAACCAGTGTTGACAGTGCCAATTCAATCAGGGTGGATGTAGTCCACTCCCAATAATAGATGAGGAGGTGTCAATTCCAGGAGAGGAAAAGTTGCTTCTGTAGTGAGCCAGCCACTCCCAGTCCCTATTCAAGCCCAGATTAATGGTGTTGAATTTGCAAATGAATTTTAGTTCTGCTGTTTCTCTTTGAAGTCTGTTTCTGAAGTTTTTTTGTTCAATGATAGTGACTTTTAAATCTGTAATAGAATGACCAGGGAGATTGAAGTGTTCACTTACGGGCTTATGTATGTTACCATTCCTGATGTCCGATTTGTGTCCATTTATTCTTTTGCGGAGGGACTGTCCCGTTTGGCCAATGTACATGGCAGAGGGGCATTGCTGGCACATGATGGCATATATGACATTAGAGGATGTGCAGGTGAATGAGCCCCTGATGGTGTGGCTGATGTGGTTGGGTCCTCTGATGCTGTTGCCAGAGTAGATATGGGGACAGAGTAGGCAACGAGGTTTGCTACAGGGATAGGTTCCTGGGTTGGTGTTTCTGTGCTGTGGTGTGTAGTTGCTGGTGTAGTGAGTTCACTATGTACTGAGTTAGTGCTGACTAGCATTCATGTGTACACAATGCTCTTTCACACTATTTTGACAGGCCTCCATCTGCCATTCCACACTGCTTTACGTGCCATCATGACCAATCCGTCTGTTTACCTGTGTGCTCTCCACTGTACCAGGGTCAAGCTGACTGGATGTAGCATCCCGTTTAAATGTTGGCATGCAGCCAGGACTGGTCAATTTGCTCCTGAATTTGAATACTTTGGCATTAAAGTAGTATTAATATAGCAGCATTACACCATACCGCATGCATCTGCTTGGAGCCAAGTAGAGATCCTTGATCTCCTCATCATCTCAGGAGATGCAAGTGTGCAGGTAGCGCTTACCAACAAGCACTGAAAGATGCATTCACATCCATTGCTAAGTAGATGGCCATGAGGGTCACAGCTGGGATGCTATGCAGTGCTGCATCAAGAGTGAAGAGCTCAGAAACCTTCATAGGAAGGTCAGGGATCAAAACCAAACCTCCACTAGCATGCAGCTATAATTTGAGGCAGGTAGTGCTTTGCAGCCTATAACCTTGTCATGAGACAGCACCATCTACACTTCAACCTGCCAAATGCACACTCCACTGTCATCCTACAACTGCTCAGGCGACAGTTAAACAGCTCCTTTCGTCTATCCAAGTGCCCTGTAGACGGCTTCGACAGCCAGGGAAGCAGATAGGATGGGTCTCCCAGATTGACCGGAGTGATCTCAACACCATTCACGTCCATAGTGATCCTGGAGCAAATCTTCCATCATTCATTAAGGCAAGCAGCTATGAATATCAAAAGATCCTAGCATCATGGATGCTTCCAGACCCCTCTGCATTTATGCATGTTACCCTGCCAATCAGGCCATGATGCACCATGGAGAAAAATCCCATCCTGTTTATAAACTCTGAGGCCTTGAGTGCAGGGGGCACATGGGTCCCATCAACTGCCCCAAAACAATTTGGGAACCCCATTTGTGCAACATAATCAGTAACCTCCTGCCAAGCTTTATGACAAGCTGCATCCGTAACTTTTTCATAACAGCATACACCTGTATCACCAATGGCCCCGGTCAGTCAATCCATCCATGCCAAATTAACTAGCTCCTGACCAGTGAGGCGGAAGTGGCCTCCGGATGGTGATGATGACTTGTTTCTGAACGGTGATAGGAACTCGTATGTTGCTATGCTGCCTCTACAGCTTTGGGATGGGCTCAGCACTGATCTGTAGGAAAGTTGCTTTTGTCAGCCTAAAATTCTGGTGTCACTACTGGAAACCACGCCAGGTCTACAGAACAATCCTTTCCCAGTCATTGCTTCTTTCCCAAGCCCAGAAATGGCACTGCACTGTGCGAAGCTGCTCCAAGAAAAGTTTGTGCAGGAGCACTTGCTCAATATCCTCCTCCTCCTTCTGGCACAGCCACTGTTGCAGGAAGTGCTTGGTTGCATGGTGGCTGAAATCCAAAACCAAAGCCACCCAGTGCAGAGAACTCAAAGAACACCGCCCCACCAACAGTTTCTGCATATTCACATTAGACAGCAGGAGTGGAATCATGGGAGTTTCGGAGTTTGACCTCCCAAGTCTCAGAATACCATTGGCTTCCAGTGCATATCCCACAATGGGTCACGAGAAAAGTCTCAGAATACACAAGCCAGCTGCAAAGCAAAGGACAGTGGAATACCCACCCAGAATGCCACACACTTACTTCACACAAAGTCCCTGTTGTGTGTACACAATTATACAGATTGAAACAGGAAACAGCTGTCTGTATGTATGCTACCATGAGAGTTTATCTACTGCAGACTAGCCAGTGCGCTACAATTCAGTGCATATTAAAGCCCCCATGTAGACAAGATCAAAGTCACTTTTCAAAGTAGAACCTCACTTTTGGAAGTCTTAAGATTGAGTTTTCATGGTCTATAATAGCAACACAGCATTTTTGAAGGGCCGTAACATAAATACTGATGTAACAATGAAACGGGTAGTTTTGCTTAACTTCTGATTTAGACTTGCACCAAGTGAGACTTCAGAACTGCTCCCCAGCTGAAGAGACAGTCTGTGAGATTACTATACTAATACCCAGTTTGCTTCTGTCAGAAATTCCCCTGGAAAGGTTTTCCTCCACCTGCCACCATTCAACTATTACCCAAGTTTCCATTTAGCACTGTAGGTGTGTGTGGCACTTTACAAGGAAACAAAAGCATTAACCATGACCAGATTATCTTAAATTTTATATGACATGATAATGCAGGCTCAGATGAAAACATAAATCATAGGGAAGAATAATTAAATAGAGATGCATAACATTGGGAGTCTACTTCTTTATTTGGTTAATGTGGTGGTAGTCAGGGTCATTGTTGGAGAGATTGTGGAAATAAGTAGACTTGGGTGAAGAGGAAGTTATGCAGTGTACAGCATCAGGAAGGACAATGCAGGAATAAGCAGAAGGGCAGGAGAAAACTGATGGGTGCTTATGTGATGATCCAAGAGTACAGCTGCGGTCTTGAGTTAAATCACTTAAAAGTTGGTCTGCCAAAATAGTTACAAGGTCATTCTATACCTCCTTTGATCCTGAACACCACCAATTACAGTGTTCCCACTGACTAACCGTCAAGATGGGGCACAGAAAAAAAAGACCATTTCTGAGATAACTGGGGACTAGCTTCTTTATAGATCAGGACCAGGAGCATGAAGGATTTGACATAGGTAAGCCCCTTCGTTTTCAGTTTAAAGCAATTTTTACTGAAAAATTCCCGGGTTTTACAAAAAGTATTATTCAGTTTTTGCTCATTTTCACCCTACTTTTGTATCATTCAAATATATAAAAAGTAACTTGTTTTATTAGGAATCCATTGCATGAGCTATAGGTATTACGACAATACATTAGTCTGTGTGTATATGCAAAGCTGCCCGTTGAAGTAAGGCTATGTATTAGTCTAGAAGATACACACAATTAACAAACAGGCAGGCAAGCAAGCTCTGAAGTGCGTGCGCATCTGAATCTACTGATAAATCTGACGCCCTCCACATACACATTTCAACTGTTAGCAGATAACAGTTTAAAGATTTGATACACTAAAATGGAAAGAAAATGAAAAATCTGTATCAGAATACATTTCAGAACACAAGGAAGTATTCAAAAGTTTAAAAAAAACAGGAGAAAAAGATGAAGTTGAGTGTATGCACTGCAAATGGTGTGGCCAATTATTAAATGTAAATATTTATAGGCTAATAGTTCTAAGTCTACAACAGTGAACTGTTTATTCAAATGAAAAGTTTTATTTGGGGATTAAAGATATATTGTTTTCTTAAACTCAGAGGTGGTGTGTTTTGAGTGCTGTTTTTGTTCTGCAGCAAACCACATTGATGAACACAATTCAAAGCATAAATCTACTGAATACTTCCCCCCCCGAGTCTTTCTATTCCCCAAAATGAAGCCCAATATTTACCCCAAAAAATTAATCGTTTTTTTGCACTGATTTTCACCTGTTTTTGTTGTGGTGGTAATAAACACTGATAAATTCCCAGAAAAAAAAAAAAAAGAATTAAAACTGAAAATGCAGCGCCCTAAACATAAAATAGAAGTCAGCGAACTGCACCATGTAGCACTATAACGTGCTCTCTCCACCTCCTGTTTGATCCATTTAGGAAGTTGTTCACTTTGTTATTAGCCATTGCAGTTTCTATGTGAACTCTGCAGTCAAACCCAGTTAGGGCATGTTGTGGTAACCCAGTCTGGAGGTGGAAAATAAGCAAATTAATGTGGCTAAATCTGCGTTCGAGAGAAAGGGCAGTTTTCAAATAGCAAGAAAATGAAAGGCATTTCTGGCCACAACTGCTATCAGGATATCTACTCCTGAGGGGATTCTGCATGACTGAGTACCTGCAGAAAACAGCCCCGCCCCCCCAGAATTCCTGTGCTTCCCTGCAGGCACGGGGGTGGGGGGATTGCCCCCTCCAAACAGAGATGAGGCATGGGGGGCACACAGAGTTACGTGACACTCCCCCCCTCATTTCTGGAAGCTCAGAGCTGCCCAGCTGAAGGAGGCTGTCTGGGCTCTGCTGACTCTGCAGCTGAATGCTGCCTCCTGGGTCCTAGTGCCAGCCATGCTCCCCTTCTGCGTGCTGGTAGCCTTCCTTTTTTCTGTGCAACAGTGAGTGCCTGTGGTGGGGCTGGGAGTAAGCAGGGGGAGGGAGGATGGAGAAGAAAAGGGGCTAGGGGAATCACAGGGAGAAGCAGGAGCCCAGCATGCAGCATCCCCTCGGCAGCAGCTGGGGCTCCCCCGTTAAGCATGCCCATCGAACCTTCACCCTGACAAGCCCTACCCCCCTACACCTGGACCCCTCTGATGAGCCCCCCCCACCAAGACCCCACCCCACTGATCCCCAACCAACTGCACCTGGATCCCCACACACACAGCCAGATCCCCCCTCCCCCCGCCGAGACCCATCTCCCCACACTCAGACCCTCTCCCCTTCCCCCCCAGCACTGAGCCCTAACCACCTTCACCTGGATCCCCTCCAGAGTCCCATGGGCCCTGCACCCGGAACCCCTTCTCCCCCCATGAGCATCCAGATCTCCCACTGAGCCGCCCACACCCAGACTGCCCCACACAGAAATCTCTCACCCCACACCTGGATCCCCCCCACACTTGAATCCTGCTGGGCTGAGCCTGCCCACCCAGACCTGGTGCACCCAGTGCAGAGGGGCAGGGCCCCAGGGTGTTTCTGGGGCAGGCCCAACCCTTGCACTGTGTCAGGGTCAAGTACAGCCTCACTGCCGAGTCCCTTTGAGGTGGGTTTTCAGGGTGATCTCCCATCTCAATGCAACCTGTTCCCTGTGCTCCCCACTGCCATGCTGGAGCCACATTTATTTATTTGACAAATAAAATTTGAAGAATTTTAAAATATTGTGTGTATAATTTTTTGGCACAGAATTCCCTCAGGAGCAGGTATCCAGAGCAGCAATGAATCCAACAGACACCCTTAAGGGTGTGGTCATAACGCCTGCCAATTGCTCAGCATGTTTTCCTCTCCCTAGCAAAATTAGCTTCATCTCAACCAGAATACACTTAAGCCAACTTCCTTCCATCCTGACTTGGATTTCCTTCGGACACTTGGAATACAGCGCTGTCTGTGCTAGAGGAGAAAAGGAAGAAGAGCGGTGTACAGTCAGCATGTTTTTGGCAGTATAGCCCAGGGCATTTCACAATCTAACTTCTAGTCTTACATAAACGTTGACTAAGAGGCAACAGGGCTGAGCCCTGCAAGACTCCAAAGAGGAGCCTGCTTGGGAAAGAGAAGAATCTGTCCACCCTTTGGGATCCATCAGAAGGGAATGAATGAAGTCAGCTTTAGTACAGCTCCATCCACTGATGCAAGATCTGGTTGACGAGCCAGCAGCATTTCATGTTACACGTGTCAGAAATCGCTGATAATTTGAACAGAATCTTGGGCGGGGGCAGGATGTCTTGCTACGGCCATCATTCATCAATGCAACCAGCAATGTCTCATTGCTATAATCAGGTCGAAGTGGAAGTGGTTAAAAATAGTGGGAGAGAGCAAAAGTCTGCTCACCCCAGCTTTCTCAATAAACTTGCCCCTGAAGAAGAGATTAGTAAGCAAGCAGCAATTAGAGACCAAAACATTAAAACGGCTTCTTGATCACAGTCCAGTTGGCCATAAAGGCTGGTAGAATTCCCTGACTAAGGGTGGTATTATTGGTCTTGGTCAAGCAGCAAGCTCTCACTAAACAAGAGGGACGTGGCTTTTATTTCACAGATGATTTCCCTGAAATGCAACCTAATAAATACAGAGTCTAGGGCAGTGGTTCTCAAACTTTTGTACTGGTGACCCCTTTCAAATAGCAAGCCTCTGAGTGCAACCCCCCTTATAAATATATAAACAAGTGTTTTTAATTTAACACCATTATAAATGCTGGAGGCAAAGCGGGGTTTGGGGTGGAGGCAACACCCCCCCCATGTAATAACCTCGCAACCCTCTGAGAGGTCCCAACCCCCACTTTGAAAACCCCTGGTCTAGGGACAGAGTACATCAGTTTGAATCATGAAAAAGTTGAAACACGTACACCAGATTTCGGTTCTTCACTGGACCTCTCATCTCCAGTAGGTTAGCAACATGGTCTGCTTTAGGATCCTAGCACTATACAGATGACTGAACATGAACACTTGGTTACAGGATCCATCTATTAATGAGCCACTAATGTTCATCACAATAACTTACTAACAAAATCCCTTGCAAAATTCAGCAGACTGGAGGGTTCCAATGATTCTATCTGGTTCTATATGCCAATGATAAATCCAAGCTGTATCTTCAAGTATTCTCTATTTACTGTATTTAGGTAGATGGTAGTCCCACACTCCCTGATGCTGGTAATATTTCTGACTTCCCTATATTTCCTTTGGACCAACCAGGAGGCTAGCCTCCTGAAGAACAGGCTCAGATGGCAAACTGATCCCTGTTGTAAGAAAGAGAGCATATAGTTTTCATATGACCTTTGGTAGCAATGAGTCGGTGGCAAATGTAAGTCAGCTGGCCATGTCTCGTACAATGCTTCTGCTGCCAGAAACTTGTGATCCCTCATTCCAGAGAATTATTTCTGCACCTTCCTGAGGTGAGCTGACAGGAACACATCTATCTTTGGTTCTTTAGGACAGAGGCTATCCAGCAAACGGTGACGTTCTTCACACTCCATAAACTTCACTTATGGATTGCCAGCTCAGCCAATTCACTGTAGTTTAGCAAGAAAAGGCTTGCTTTTATTTGTTGTCCCCATTGCCACCCTCCCTTATCCATTTCTATCAAACACATCCAACGCATTGCATTCCCTGTTCTATCTCTAAGGTCTGGGGAGAAATCTGCTCACTTTGAATGCCAAGTGCCTCAACTGTTCTGTGACCTGGTCTCAAACTTATCAGGAGGCAGAGATAAAGCTCTTTTCTGGGACTTTTTCCTGGGCTCGTTGTGTAATATCAACTGTCTTCTAGCCAGCCTGGCCTGATGTTAATATCAGAGTCAGACAGACTCAGGAATCCAGATTGGAAAGGGCTATGCATGTCCATTACGGTCCTTGTTACTACCCATGGTCATCAGGAGTGATAGGAGACAACAAAAGATATAAACAACTGTCTCTCCAGATATAGCAGATGACTGAAAATCTGGGAATTCTTGATAGCCAGACAATGGATCACTTACCCTTAAATGCTCGTGAAATTCACATCCAGTAGCTGTCGTGACTCTGCTTGAGCCCCTGTTGTCATCTACATGAGTGGCTCCACTATTATTTGCATTGCAGAAGCACTTAGAGAGCCCAACCAAGATTGGGGCCTTACTGTGCTTGGCTCTGTACATTCACATAGTGAGAGACAGTCCCACCCCTGGTCCCAGAGAATTTACAACATAAATACACAAGACAAAGGATGGCAGAAGAAAACATAGGCACAGAAAAGGGAAGTATGTCATCCAGGTCACATGGGAGGTCAATGACAGAGTCAGAAGCACAACCTACTTCTAACTCCCAGTCCAGGGCCCTGCTCACTAGAAAAGAAGTTCTCAGTTTTTTCCATACCAGGAATCCCTTCCCATCTCGGGAGGATGTAGCTCGAATCACTCTTCCACTTCCTAATATGGGAAGAACAGAGTGGTCACAAACCCCAGACTGAGAACCCATACACACATCTCCCCTCTGGAGGTATCTTTCTAGACAAGCGATATAGGACCTAACCACTCTACTAATCTATCTCTTGGTTCTGGGGTGCGTCAGGATAGCTACACCAAGCATGCTGAAGGGCAGAGGCGCTGTTTTGCATTGGGCCAAGTCTCCTGATGTCTCTGACTCTGTTTTGGAAAACTACTCAGCAGAGAAAAGAAGAGCTCAGCACTGTGGCATCACAGCCAAATAAAGTGGTCTGTGAGATGTCCAAAAAGTACCCTTTTATAGCAAGGAGACAGTGAAATCTGGTGAAGAGTCCCATTCTATGATGCGAATTCACTGTTATAAATGCTCAAAAGAAAAGAAAAAAAAAGGCTCAGCTTCCTGGAGACCAGATTTTAGAAAATTACAAATGATTTACATGGTTTGCTGTACTACTAAAACAACTAGCTACTTACATCTCCGTGAGATATAGGAGAGGAAGTCAGTAACAAGGCCAGTAATAGCAAGATCTGGAAGTTAGTCAATGGGCAATTCCCAATGCCATCTACTGGAAGTCAACTGTAACTACCTCCAAATCCTAAACTGGAGAATACCCACCCATATGCACCAAATTGCCAAACATACTAATAAGTGAGAATCCCTGCTTTCGGAGTCCCTGCACTCATTGAAACAATGGTTTTGCAACAAGTCAACTAAAATAAAATAAAAACACAACTGACATTTTACTAAAGCAAGTAAAAGCAATGAATTATAGTAATTTGCTCAGTCAAGCAAGTTATTATGAACAACTTTTAAGTCCTAGTACTGGAATAAAACATATTTCAAATTAATCACTAAGCCCACATTTTCAAACTTGGGTTTGAATTTTGGGTTTGACTATGAATTTATTCTCACTCTCTCTCTGGCCCAATGATTCTTTAATTATTTATCCACAGTGGAACAGCTTCAACAGGAGAGATTGAGGGAGCCCCACATCAGAATATCCCATAGCCCAGTGGTTACAGCATTCTCCTAAGAGGTAGGAAATCTCTGTTCATATCCTCTCATCCAAGCAGGCAGAAGGACAAATTAATCCTGGGTCTCCCACATCCCAGGGAAGTGCTCTAACCACTGGGCTAAAAGGTAGAAGGTGGGCACTACCATTGCCTCCTCCAGACAGATTTTGAATGGGGCCTGGTCTGGTAGGCATGCTCAGAGCCGTTGCACAGAGCACACCTACTGGATTGAGCCCCGCAGGCAAGATAGGCACTCCTCCACCTATCTTCACCAGTTTGTGGATCATGGTGGGGCTTAGGCAGGAGATACAAGCCCAGAAGCCTACAGTGAAGCAACAGTGTGCATGTCAAGGCACAGAAACCCAGGTGTCTAGGGAACTTTTACAGCAGAAATGTAGGTGCTGAGTAAGTGTAGGTATCTACAGGGTTCAGTGGCAGCTGAGGTTTTGTGGATCACAGTGGCACCTAAAACTGGCCTGAAGTTAATCACATAAATAAAAGTGGCCTGACTGGAAATCAGTGAAGTATGGATTTAATTGCCCAACTTTAAGTACCAAGTTTGAAAATTGCGGTCTAAGAACATTTAGCGAGTAGAATAGCTAAACAGAAAGTTTGTCCTTCACAAACAAAATTTCAATAGAAATCCAACTAAGGCCTCAGAGTGGAACTGTTATTCTTGCAGTTGTAAACCAAAAACCTAATTTGTAATTCCATAGATTTACAATTACGTTTTGTATTGCAAATTTTAACAAGCCTACAGCACACTGAGTCCTCTTCAGTAATAAGTTCTCCAAGGTCAGAGCAGCCACTTCTCCGACTGGTCTAGGCAACACACAATACAGGCTTCATTAAAGAAAAAAAGAAAGGGAAAAAGGAAAGAGATGAATCCTGGAATAGACTCCATGAAAATAAAATGAAACATTCTTAGCACACACGAAGATGAGACTTACCAAAAAATATACTTTGCTATTTTTTTAAACTAAAGTTAGACACTAATTTATCAATATCCACATGACTTAACATGTAGGTACAGCAAAAAAAGTATTAGGTGGCTGTACATTGTTTCCACTGAAGAACATGACAGTAGGATTTAAGGTTTTCCAGTGAGTACTCAGTTACATTGTACCCAAGAGAAGCAAATAAATGACAGGCCATTGCTGAATCACAAGTTGTTAGCAAGAACAATCATGGGATCATCATAAGATTGGTATAATTTCTTAGGTACCCCACAGGTGATCAGTACGCTGGATCTACCTGGAACTCTTTGTTCAGGGCAGCTTACCATAGAAAACATCTCTTCAAGTCATGGTCATGGCATGGGTATGGGGAGTGTAAAAAGATTAGAAAATAAAAGCACACACACTCCAGCTGGCTGTCCCGTTATCAGAACACTAGAATACCAAAGCGCACCAAATTTCTATTTTTAATTTAACCATTTGAAGAAGCATACATGAAAAAGGGGGGGAGGGGTGTTTTGTTTTTTAATTTGTGTCACCAACTACATTCAAAGACTCCGATTGCCTAATAGTTATTTAAGAGTTGAATCTGTTTGATAGCTCGACATGTTAGTAAGCAAAAAATGGAGGAGGAATTCACCATTTAAGACATTCTCTGAACTCCAACATTTTATTATATATAAAAATAATATATATGTAGGGGGCTGTTTGGCTGGTTTTGTTCAGGTATTTTTTTTTTAAAGATTTTATTTTTATCAGATTTATAGAGCTTGCATAACTTTTTTCTAACCAATG
Source organism: Malaclemys terrapin pileata (assembly GCF_027887155.1). NCBI lineage: Eukaryota > Metazoa > Chordata > Testudines > Emydidae > Malaclemys > Malaclemys terrapin. Next base: position 100,847,345 of record NC_071512.1, on the reverse strand, counting down.
CTTAGCAGGTGGATTTCAGCAGCACATACAGAAACTGTCTGATCGTAACTGCTATGAATTATGTGTTTAATGTAGAAGCTTTTTTCCTTCTTGTCTAAGGTAAACATTAAAAAAAATTCTTCGTGACACACCAGCTTTGAAAGTCAAATTGAAGAGTCATCTATCAGAAGCACCCAAATAAAGGGATCTGTGAATACAACAAAAGAGGCAGTTTGAAAACTGAGTCATCTGGTAAAGTAGAGACAGATTTGCAAAGTGTGCTTTAATAAAAATATACCAGCATACCTACCGGTATCATAAACACTGACATTCTGGAGAACTGTGAGAGCGCCTGGAATTTATGCCAGGATAAAATTTTGCTTAGTGCTGCTCTTCTGCAACTGCTTACAAAGCTCTCATCACCACAACATCTGAGCACCTGACAATTATTAATGAATTTTACCCTCACAACAAACCTGTTGATTGGGGCAGTATTTGCTCCATTTTACAGTTGAGAAACTGAGGCAGTTTATGGTACTTGCCCAAGGTCACACAGAAAGTTTGTGGCTCAGCCATGAATTGAAGCCACGTCTCCCAAGCCCCAGTCCAGTGCTGTATACTTTAGACCATCTGTCCCTGCGTTAATTGAGTATAATTACTGCTATGCCTGCTCAATCTGGATTTTTTTTAAAGACCTTCAGTACATAGTGATCAAAGTCAGAATCTGGAATGCTGTTCTACATCTGAAACCTTACATCCAAGGGTTGCAAAATGCTTTACAAGAAGAGGATAGGTATTAGTATTTCAATTTACAGATTAAGAAACCAAACCACAGAAAAGTGAAGTGTTTTGCCCAGTGAACTTGAAGTGACAGTGGTAGAACTTTAAACAGAATCTAGGTCTCCTAACCTATATTCTTCTCCTCTAACTAGTATACTACACAGTCCATCATGAAAAGAAAAATAGATGGAGAAGACAGTAGAGAAACTGTAGTAGTTCTGATAACAGACACTCAAGCACATTGGATGGTTCCAGTAGTAGCAAAGATGATAAACAAAAGAGCAGAACTCTACAAACAATACCGTGAAAGGAATAAAAATAATTTTTCCAGACAAATCCAATATTTTTTCCACTCTTAAAATATATCTTAACCAATATGACATTTCAGCCACTGTGGTATTTTCAGTATAATTTAGGGTAACAATTACACTGGTCTACAATTTTTGAGAAGTCGTCTGCTTCAGAGATAAAATGTGCTATTTATTATGTATTTTGATGTGCTGAATTCAAATATGACAATTAAAACAACCGATTGGCTACTGTTTCTAAGATATTTAAGTTTTTACATTTTATGTCTATGTATATTGTGTAGACAGTAGAGTTTTAATCATAAATTGTAAACCTAGGTCTTTTCATGTGTTTATGGTTGCTTTACATGATAATATTTCACCTGTCCTGTTTACGTAACACTTTAAAAATCAGCAAAAGGGTTATATAAATAAAATTTATTATGAAACAAAAGGCAAAAAACTATTATGTACATAGTTTAGTCCTATTCAGTGTCTACTCAGCGCTTCTTGGCTTGTCTCTTGTATTCATTAAATGGAGCATCTCTTGTCACTGTCCAGCAATAGTCTGCAAGCATTGATGGGCTCCATTTGCCCTGATAGCGTTTCTACATTGTTGCAATCAATGAAATCACTGGTGAAATCACTCGCCATGCTCGTCGCTCACTACTCCGCAGTTCGGTGGAAAAAAATCTAGATGAGAGTGCAAAAAATGTAACTTTAGTGACATGTTGCAACCAAGGCTTTTGTATGCCTTGAGGAGGTTTTCCACCAACAACCTGTAGTTGTCTGCCTTGTTGTTTCCGAGAAAATTTATTGCCACTAACTGGAAGGCTTTCCATGCTGTCTTTTCCTTGCCACGCAGTGCATGGTCAAATGCATCATCTCGAAGAAGTTCACGAATCTAAGGACCAACAAAGACACCTTCCTTTATCTTAGCTTCACTTAACCTTGGAAATTTTCCACGGTTGTGGAAAGCTTGAAAAGCTTGAAAGCTGCTTGTGTTTTGTCAATGGCCTTGACAAAGTTCTTCATCAGATCCAGCTTGATGTGTAAGGGTGGTAACAAAATCTTCCTTGATTCAACTAGTGGTGGATGCTGAACACTTTTCTTCCCAGGCTCCAATGACTGTCGGAGCGGCCAATCTTTTTTTATGTAGTGGGAATCTCTTGCACGAATATCCCATTCGCAGAGAAAACAGCAGTACTTTGTGTATCCAGTCTGCAGACCAAGCAAGAGAGCAACAACCTTCAAATCGCCACAAAGCTGCCACTGATGTTGGTCATAGTTTATGCACCTCAAAAAGTTGTTTCATGTTGTCATAGGTTTCCTTCATATGGACTGCAAGACCAACTGGAATTGATGGCAAAACACTGCCATTATGCAGTAAAACAGCTTTAAGACTCGTCTTCGATGAATCAATGAACAGTTTCCACTCATCTGGATGGTGAACGATGTTGAGGGCTGCCAGCACACCATCGATGTTGTTGCAGGCTACAAAATCACCTTCCATGAAGAAGAATGGGACAAGATCCTTTTGACGGTCACGGAACATGGAAACCCTAACATCACCTGCCAGGAGATTCCACTGCTGTAGTCTGGAGCCCAACAGCTCTGCCTTACTCTTGGGTAGTTCCAAATCCCTGACAAAGTCATTCAGTTCACCTTGTGTTATGAGGTGTGGTTCAGAGGAGGAGGATGGGAGAAAATGTGGGAACTGACATTGATGGTTCAGGACCAGAAGTTTCATCCTCTTCCTTGTCTGATTCAAGTGAGAATAGTTCTGGTGCATCAGGAACCGGCAGTCCTTCTCCGTGGGGTACTGGGCGTATAGCTGATGGAATGTTTGGATAATGCACAGTCCACTTTTTCTTCTTTGACACACCTTTCCCAACTGGAGGCACCATGCAGAAGTAACAATTGCTGGTATGATCTGTTGGCTCTCTCCAAATCATTAGCACTGCAAAAGGCACAGATTTCCTTTTTCTGTTCAACCACTGGCGAAGATTTGTTGCACAAGTGTTGCAGCATATGTGTGGGGCCCACCTCTTGTCCTGAGCTCCAATTTTGCAGCCAAAATAAAGGTGATAGACTTTCTTAACCATAGTGGTTATACTGCTCTTTTGTGATGCAAAAGTCACTTCACCACAAACATAGCAGAAGTTATTTGCACTGTTCACACAAGTACGAGGTATCTCTGCTCACTTTGGCTAAACAGAAATGTGTCCCTTTGCAAAATCAAACACTGACAAATAAGAGAGCACGACACTGTATGATTTCTAGAGCTGATATAGGGCAATTTGTTCAGCAGACTGATGTAAGTTTCGTTATGATTGCATTATCCATGACTTCTAGGAATAATATGATGCAATTCATGTCATGTAGGACGCAATACCAGCTTCAGATTGCATCATTCATTGTTTTGCCTAAAAAGCAAGTACTGTCCAAACCCAGTCATAGATTTATTCATAGATCCAGTCAAAGATGTATTTTAGTCATTTCTGGTTTAAATTGAGATCCCTTCCCTTTATAACTCACTTATCCTCCGCCATTCCCAAGTCAAGGGTCGTGTATACTGACCCAATAGCATATCTTGAAAAATAGAGCCAATCAACAATTTTAAGCATCATTTTCGTTCTCAGTGACCCAGAATTAGTAAAGTTTGACTATATTTATTTCAGAAGCATTTTGGCTGTAGAGCAGTGTTACCTCATTCCACTAGTATCTCATGAGGATGTTAAACATCATCTAATAAAGTTAGACAGTTTTAAATCAACAGGTCCAGATAATTTGCACCCAAGCATTTTTAAAAGAGCTGGCTGAGAGCTCGCTGGATCACTAATGTTATTTTTCAATAAGTCTTGGAACTCTGGGGAAGTTCCAGAAGACTGGAAGAAATCTAATGTTTTGCCAACATTTAAAAGGGTAAATAGGATGATCTGGGTAATTATAGACCTGTCAGCCTGACACTGATCCTGGGCAAGATAATGGAGTGACTGATACAAGATTCTATTAATAAAGAATTAAACGGAAGGTAATATAATTAATATCAATCAACATGGGTTTATAGAAACCTGATTTTTAAATGAGATAAAGTTTGATTCATACAGGTAATAATATTGATGTCATATACTATCATTTCTGTAAGGCATTTGACTTGGTATCACATGACATTTTGATTTAAAAACTTAGAACGATATAATATTAAATCACTGATAAAGTTTGCATACGACACCCAAACTGGGGGAGCGGTACGTAATGAAAAGGACAAGTCACTGATACAGAGCCACCTGGATCACTTGGTAAGCTGAGAGCAAGCAAACAATATGCATTTATATACCACTAAATGCAAAAGTATATATCTAGGTACAAAGAATGGAGGCCATACTTACATGATGGGGGACTCTACCCTGGGAAACAGTGACTCTGAAAAAGATTTGGGAGCTGTGATGGATAACCAGCTCAATCTATTTAGCTTAACAAAGAAAAGGTTAAGGGGTGACTTGACTACAGTCTATAAGTTTTTATATGGGAAACAAATATTTGATAAAGGGCTCTTCAATGTGGAAGAGAAAGGTATAACATGAGCCAATGGCTGGAAGTTGAAGCTAGACAAATTCAGACTGGAAAGGTGAAAATTTTAAACAGTGAGGGTAATTAGCCATTTGAACAATTTACCGAGGATCACAGTAGACTGTCTATCACCAGCAATTTTTAAAATCAAGACGAGGAGATATGCTCTAAGAATGATTTTGGGGAAGTTCTATGGCCTGTGTTATACAGGAGGTCAGACTAGATAAGGGGTGGGCAAACTTTTTGGCCTGAGGGCCACATCGGGGAATTAAAATTGTATGGCGTGCCATGAATGCTCACAGAATTGGGGTTAGAGTGAGGGAGGGGGTGAGGCCTCTGGTTGGGGGTGCGGGCTCTGGGGTGGGGCTGGGGACAGGGCCGGCTCCAGGCACTAGCCGACCAAGCACGTGCTTGGGACGGCTCCTTGTAAGGGATGGCCAATCTTGGGGCGGTGGGGGGGCGCTCGGGGTTTGTTTTTGTTGTTGTTTTTGTTTCAGCCGGGCAGCGCTCAGGGGGCTGGGTTGTTTTTGTTTCGGCGGCATGGCATGGTGCTCGGGGGGTTGGGGGGGGGGGCGCGTTTCAGCAGCACGGCACTCTTTTTTTGCTTGGGGCGGCAAAAAAGTTAGAGCCGTACCTGGCTGGGGACGAGAGATTTGGGGTGCAGGAGGGTGCTCTGGGCTGAGATTGAGGGATTTGGAGAGCAGGAGGGGAATTAGGGCTGGAGTAGGGGGTTGAGGCATAGGGAGAAGCTTAGGGGTGTAGGCTCCGAGCGGCACTTACCTCAAGTGGCTCCCGGAAGCAGTGGCATGTCCCTTCTCCAGCTCCTACTCGGAGGCGCGGTCAGGTGGCTCTGCATGCTGCCCCATCCGTGGGCACCACCCCTGTTGCTCCCATTGAAGTGCTTAGGAGCCGCGGGGCCATGCTGCAGCTTCCGGGAGCTGCGTGGAGCGGCCCTCGACACTGCGCCCCGGCTGGAGTGCCAAAGCAGGGCCCAGCTGCATAGTGCACCCCCAACCCTGCACCCCGGCCTGAGTGGGGCCGAGAGGTGTGGTGCAGCCCCAAACCCTGAGCCCTGGCCAGAGCAGGGCCCAGATGCATGGTGCGCCCCCCAATCCTTTGCCCTAGCCAGAGTGGGGCCATGCTGCGTGGAGCAGCCCCCCCGACTCTGTGCCCCGGAAGGAGCAGGGCCGCACCGCGTGGAGTAGCCTCCGACCCTGCTCCCCAGCTGGCATAAAATGGCTTGTGGGCTGGATCTGGTCCGTGGGCCGTAGTTTGCCCACCCCTGGAGTAGATGATCACAATTGTCCATTCTGGCCTTGGAATCTATTAAAATTGTTTTAATAATCTGATCTTTTTAAAAATAGTTTTTAAATAAGGAACTCATTTTCTGAGATCCTGCTCTGTGAAACATTTATTGCAGGTCTGAAGTCTGAAAACCATATACAATAGTCTGAAGTGCTAATACACTCATTTTTACAGTTTCAACGTGCTTTGTTTTTCAAAAAAAAAAGAAGGGGGGGTAAGTTTAAGATTATTTCCATCCTATTTACCAAAATTGCTTTTAAACAATACCGGCCCGAAAAATGGAGGCTATATTTAAGCTAAGCCTTCACATTTTGCATAGGTAAGACTACAGGACTGGGGCACATGTTTGTCGAGGTCAGTGTGACATGCAGCTCATTTCTCCTTTTTAGGTTTACGATTCATTTTTCAGAATGATTTGTAAGGCAGCATAAGTGATCACAGACTAACAATTGTGGTTAGAGTTCTGTTTAATTTTTCCCCCCACGTATTACATTTAGACACAGTTGAAGTAGTAAGATTCAGAGACACTGATCACATTTCTCCCACTTAAGTTCTCCCCACTGAACCCCTAAGCTTAAAAATGTGAGGAATGGTTATTTCCAGATCCTAAACTATTTTGAGAAATCCAGAATGTCAACTGAGTATGCAATATTACTAACTTCAATTCTCCTTCCCCTTTTGTGTGTTGGATCTCACTCTGCCCATCAAACTCTCTTAATAGAGGAGTCCAATCCTGCAATTGCTATACATCTAAATGTCCATGGGCTTCAATGGGAGCTATGTGTACAAAAGGACTGCAGGATCAGATGTGCTTGTGAGGTGGACAATACATGGCTCAATTTTTCCTCTCTTCTTTTATTTGGAATGTTAATTAAAAACCCAAAAGAAGAAGAATTTTCAAAATCCCATTAGCAAAGAAGATTTGTGATCCTCTCTCTGTAGCCCAAGCTATAATTGTCCTGCTTCAAGACTTCTTGCCTGGACACCTTGGTATATTATAAAGTCTTTAAGGTGTACTCTTACCTACCTTCAATTACCTGAGTATTTGAATAGTTAAGATAAGAAAAAAATATTTTAACTTTACACCACAGAAGGACAAAAGTAGGAGATACACAACAGACAGAACATAAAAGTAGGAGATGACTGGATATACCCACTTTTCACGCCATTATCTTTCATAACTATTTCTCTCAATATTTGAAAGTTTCTTGATTTAATTTTAAAGTACAGTTGATACAATACAGAAGACTATGAAAAAATAGCCAAACAAGTTGTTCAGGAGGATTTCCTTCTAGAATAGTGTTGTATTGGCATTTCTCTCTCCATCCGCCCCCATTTTTTTGTAGTCTTGGCTATTTTTATAAACTCTTTGGATTAAAGATTTACCCATCTTCCTGAGAGATTTACAGAAGACATTTAACAACCTTTTGGGTTCTCCATAAACAAAACAAACATTCTACATTTCTCTTCCCTTATCCTTCATTAGATTTACTTGGGTTTGATCCTGCTTTGAGCAGGGGGTTGGACTGGATGACTTCCTGAGGTCTCTTCCAACCCTAATCTTCTAGGATTACTAACAGTCGTATAAAAAGAGAATATGTTTTTAAGAGATCTTCTAATTCTTGGAATTTATTCTCCCTGTAAAATTATGCTGCTGTATATGATTAAATTCCCACAACCACTAATTGTTGTCACCAACAGTCCCAAGATTCCCAGTTGAGAATAAGAAACAGAGGAGGATTAAATAAAGACTGAAGCCGAACTGATGCTTTCCATATGCAAGTACCCTTTGCAATGGAGAAAAAGTATTTTTAAAGAAAGTAGAATTATTGTGAATTAAAGTGTCAGCTATTCAGTTACAGTACTGCAAAAACAAAGTTATAACAATACCATTTAAGGAGAATTCTGTCAATCAATTTTAAAGTTTCGCAAACATGAATAGGCTATAACTGGTAAAAAAAATCCCAGAAGCATGGTTGTGATCTGCTGAGGAGATAATAGACAAGAACACCCCGACTTTAAGAAGCAACTGCTGCTCTACCTGTGCTTCAGATTCTAATTTGGTGGACTGTAATGTTTGATATTAATTTAAAAACTATCCAATACAAGACAAGCAAGGAGTTAACTTCAAAACAAGAATGTAACTTTATAGTACATCTCCCACAAACTTCAGGATTTGCCTGAACATTTTCTGAAGGCCTTCTTGCACCCATAGGAGAAAGAGAGCTGCTCAACCAGCCAGGCACACAATAAAGACTCAGATGGTCTACTCTGATAGACTGAAGATGTGTGACCAGTGTAAAAGGCCTTTGATTTCTGCAGGTCATGGTTTGGTTTGAACCGCACGTTGTCTATTCAAATCAATTCATTCTGAAGTTAAGGATAACTTATGCCTCTCTAGTCCGGCCAATTGTTGTGCCATTTCCTTTCAGGCTATGTGGGACAAGTAACTACCTGAGGCTTCCGAGCCTTTTCATGCTGGCACTTTGTGGTAGTCATAAGTTGAGGTTCACCTAATGGTTCCACCCATTAAAAAAAAAAAAGTGGTTCATGTCCTGCGACTACCAGAGAGAGGCGTGGGCTTCTACAGAAAGAAGATGAATTCATGGATTAGAGGAACTTACTCCTGTTATACAATAAAGGCAAGAAACAGAGGTATGAAATGTAAGCTGAACCTTAAGTACCACTCAAATATTGAGGAAGTCACCAGGCTCACAAGATACAGAACTTGGGTTGAATCAAAGAGGACTAAGAAAGCTTTCAATACTACATACAAAAATCAGATGTACTTAGCCCTTTCAGAGTGTTGAACAGGGCTCAAAACAAAGTAACAAGTTCTTTTCTTTATTTAATCAGGAATTCAGCCAGGGTAAGGCACCAATTACTTGAAACACAGAGTCCTGGGTTATCTATATGGTTGGCCCAGTCTCCAACCAGGTGCAGTCCTACTTAAATCCTGGACTCTGAGAGATACTGTCACCACCTTAGTGGCATTCCAATGCAGCATCACTAGTTATGAAGATAACAAAACAAGGCTCTCTCTCAGGAGTTTATTATGAAATTCCAACCAGTTCCTTGGCCAGCTCTTATTTTACACTAGAGAAGCTTTAGAGGCAAAGAAAGTATCAAGAATTATGTTAGCATCATCAAGTAACTAAATTTTATATAAGTAATGACTGGCAAAATGAATACAGGACACTAAATGGCACAGTTTTAGGGATAACTAGACATCTGAAAGATGGTCTGCAGTCCTGAGATATTTCTCCTAGGTGTTAAGATCACATTGCTGTACTCATGGGCACTCCCAAGAATATGCAAATAGCATCCTTATAAATCTCTGCTATAAAGTCCCTCCTGTGATGTAATTTGTCAAAGGCCTTTTGAAAGTCTAAATAAATTATGGAATTAGGATGTGAGATACAAAGTACTGTCATGGATCAGAAACTGGCTAAGAAACAAGTTCTATGCTAGGACTGGTGTATAATCTTTTTATTAATCATCAGAAAAGGGATTAGTGAGGAGGCAAAATTTGCAGGTGACAAAACTGTTCAGGTTAGTTGAGACTAGAGAAGACAAAAGCACTTCAGAGGAACCTAACAAAACAGAATATTGTGGACAATGCGTACACCTTATTGGGTTATTTACTGATATGTTATTAGAGCAGACTCTCTAAAGGCTAAAAATCTTTCCCATAAAAGCAAATGTGACCCTTTGCAACTTTCATTTACCTTGGAATTCACTCTTGGAACATTTTGCTCACCCTTCAATAAGTTCTCTCAAGCTTCAAACATACGGAGAGAAGGAAATACAACCTTCTATTAACCCAACATTCTGTAGTTTCAAAAGTACATTTATAAAACATTTGTCTGGCCCCAAGCTTGGCTTTTTCAGAATGAACAACAATGTAATTAATCTGACAAGAAATACAACTCATCTAAATGTTAATGTAGGTTAACAATTATATATTGGAAAAGAGAGAGATGAACCAAGCAACTGATTATGTAACACACCTACATGTAATCACCATTGGCTCTGAGAAAGTATTTCAAAATTTAGACTTTTCCCCCAGAGCATAGGAATGGCCATACTGGATCAGACCAATGGACCATCTAGCCCAGTATACTTTCTTCATACAGTGGTCGGTGCCAGATCTAATGTTAATGCAAAATAGGACATATGTGAAGTGGGGCAACAGTCATCACTGCCTGATGTGACCACACAGGTTAAAATATAGTCTGTCTGATTAAGGGCTTGATCCTAGTCCCATTGAAGTAAGCATCAAAATCCCCCATTGACTTCAATAGCAGGTCTCATATTCCTCAATACTTTTAAGTCCACTTCGAGCCAGAGGTATTTGACTGTGCATATTCTGGTGAGATTCTGCAGATAGTTATGATTAAATGCTGTGGTTTGTACAATTATATAAGTGTTTTTCTTCACTTTCTTGTACATTTTCCCCTACAAAGAAAGGGACAAGATTTTTGTTTAGACGGGTGCTTTACTGAACATGCAAACCACTTAGCATGCATATGAACTGCTTAAGAATGAAAAGATTGACATTGACCACCTATTGTACACTAAGACAATAACATTGTCTGTAGCCAATTAATCCTGTATCAAATCCCCTCTTCCTGTTTCACTCGTGCCAATATATTGGGTAAGTGCTAGTAAATATGAGACCAACCATTTTCAGACACCACTGCAGGGAGTTTGATTGAGACGCTGTTGAAGCATTTAACACTTGTGGGAGAGAAAATTAAAGTTCATTCTTATGTAAGTTGAAACCAGTTCTGGGAAGAAGAATTGGTCTTTCCTCAACCAGTCCCTCAAGGGACGAGTATATATTATGGAATTTGAATTTTAGAAACACAAAAAAGTCAAAAGAGTAAATTTTACATAGTCACAAGCATATTTCCTGTTCCTTTAAGATAAAACCTGGTGGCCTAGTGGCAATGCCCCAATTTATTCTTCAGCCAACAAAGGACTTCAAATGCTATGGAAATTAATCTCAGTCCTATGGGAAAGGAGTGCTTATACTTGTAGACAGTTCTCTTTTTTAAGAGTATAACCTTTTCCGTCTTCCTAGAAGTAACATGGGATATTAAAAGTGGAGAAAGTCTCAGGACTCCAACAGTGATGAAGTAGGCTACCTACCCTGCCCCAGCCAAAAAAAAGAAATAAGCAAATTTGGTAAGTGTAGTTCCTTCACATGACTGATAGTTTCCAAAGTACTTTTCATACAAACAAAAAACACTTACCTTGTATTTTCCATTACCCAAACAACCCCCCACCTCTTTTCACTCAGCAAAAATGCATACCTAGCTCCTATGTCATGGATATAATCATGATATTTCTTTGTTGAAGGAATCAAAGCTAATTTCACTAATATAACAAGTGTTAATGGACATAGCATTTGAGAAAAAAAGCCTACCGCTACCACTCCTAAACCAGTAATGATAGCTCTGTTTCAGTGACCTACTGCCCCAAATACCTACATGAGTGTGCTGGCAGACCTGATGACATGATTACTGTGGTGTGAAGAATCTCTTCAAGCACGTTTAGTAAGGAAGCCACCATAAACTTCTTTCTGAAGTTGAATTAGTGCTCCAGAGTGAATTACTATGGTTCCAATGCACACAAATCATGTAGCATTCTCATTCATCTCTATAAACGTCAGATAGTATTTCTAATTCAATATCTACCATTGCATGGGAAACAATAGCCAGCCTCACCATGAATAGTCCAAGTTGTTACAGTACAGTAACAGATTAGCATTCCAACTGCTCAGGTTTTTAAAAAGGACACCATTCTTACTCTCAGCCTTCTCCAATTTGTTACTCTTCTGGTTCTGTCTTTCAATTCATATCCTGTCTAAAGACCGGAGAGGTTACAAGTAAATCATACTAAATTTGTTCTGAAGAACATGAACTTTAGGACTTCGGCCGAATAATGAAAGTATCTAAACAAGTTAAGTGTTCATTCTTCAGAAAAGCATGAAAAACAAAAGATAATACAAGCAAGGTTTTGGGAGCAGACAGTGACAATCACAATAACCAAGCCAAAGAACACTAAGCGTACAATATGCTTTTGTAGTCTCTCTTGATATTTCATTTCTAGTGCTAATTATATCAACAAAACCATTTGTGCTGCAAACCAAAACGTTCAGTTACCAGTCCCAATGCTATTCCTGTTCCCTAGCAGCACCAGAGCTGTAAAATGTAGGGCTGAAGCAGTAAGCAGGGAAAGAAAAGCTATTATATATGTTAGACTCATAAGTATAAATTTCAATACTTTAAGATTCTCTACAGTTCTTTCTTTTCAGAAGTTCTAAGCTTGTGCTGTAGCTTTTAACCTTAAAAATAATCTTTATACACACAGGAACTAATTAGAGATCAATTTTTTTCATCCATAGACAAAATGTAATCTGTACTATCATCCCTGAAATCCTAACGAAAACACTTTAAATGGTTTGTTGGTGTGGGGTTAAGTTGATTTTTAAAAAAGGAAAAGTCTGGTTTCTGACAGCACGCCCTTTAAATACTATGCTCTGCATTTTATTTGTGTCAGGTGTTTTGTTTTTTTTAAATGTATAAGGATTTTTCCAACTCCGCTTTTCATTTTTATAAGATCTTTTCAACAAGGGAGAATCTAATTTTATAGGGCAATCGGTAAAACTATACACAAAGTGCTATCGAATGCACAAAAACTGAAAAATGGAAAGAGGGAGTTTACTATATTTCTTTCAGTTTTATTAATATTAGGTGTCACTTGTAGCAATACTAGGTTCAAAGTTTTCAGACAAGGGTGACTTACAAGGTGTCCCTTTTAACAAAACTGGAGTTTTATGGACAATTGCTAGAGTGCTAAACTGTAAACCCTGGCAACTGCAAAATTTTTGAGGGAATAATCATTTGTGTATATATAGTATATATACTAATATAATATATATATATATGTATTAGTCTCTTCAAATGATTATTCCCTCAAAAATTTTGCAGTTGCCGGGGGGGGGGGGGGGGTGTTTGTGTGTGTGTATACACACACTCTACTCCAAGTAGAGTGACGGTTTAGACAGCAAACTCTTGCCCCAACTGATTGGAAAAATAATGGATAGTAAGCCACAGGAGAAACACACCACACTACATTCATGCAATATTGTGGTTAGAAAGTTTCATGCACGTAAAAATTAGGAAAGAAAGAATGTGCAGTTATGATTCTACAGTAACTAATTCAATCATACTGCAGATTCTGTATATACTGAGGCAGCATAGTTATCACAGATAGCAAAAGAACAACATAGTGTAAAATGAAGGTAATAAATAATGATCCTCCTGTGAGGTAAGGATAAGAAGCTCTGTGTATTGGATATTATTATTAGGGAGGGCTATCTTACAGTTGCTGTAGGAATGAAAAATATGAGTAGTCTGGCTTGTGTATAGATGGTTGAGATTTCAGGGAATGACTATTTACAGAGAACACTTATGTTATTGTATATGTCTGATGAGGAACATTGGTCTCATCCTGCATGTTGAAGTCTCTCCTTCTCATACTCTGGCTCCCCTTCCAAGAGTACTGTGACAGGAAACCCAAAGAACTCCCTCTTGTGGGGATACACAAAAACATGGAAAAGGGAGGCAAAAATGGGAACTGGACAAGAGGAGGATCTGCACAATGACAAGAAAGAGGTCTTCGGTGGATTTGTCATCTCCAAGACAGCTTCATGGATGGTAAGCAGCTTTTTGACTCTTTGCTAGATCTAGACAGAAAATTCCCGGGGGCCTTTCTGTTTTTCCAATATCCTCACTGGAGAAAATGTACCTAGGTACTTCTATTGCTCTCATGGCCTGGTAGATGAGCACGTCACAAATGTTAATTAATTTATATTCACAATATCCTTTGGAGGTAAAGAAGCATTACTCCCACATCACAGTTTAACTGAGGTGAAGATTAGGTGACTTGCCAAACATTACACAGAAAATCTGCAACAGAGATAGGAATTGAATCCAGATATCCTTAGTCCTTGTAATGTGTTAAACATAAGACCAATCCTTCCTCTCAGGAAGGAAAGCTAAGGACGCCAATTCTACTAGGTCTTCAGTGTCCTTGGTGGAAAGTTTTTTCTGCAGGGCTGGGATTGAGAGGTACTGTCCAGCCCCCACTATAAGCAGCATGGTAGGAGTAGGAGGGAGTATGTCTACACTCCAGTTACTTTTGATATAGGAGGCGGTTTCAGCTAAATTTACGTTACAACAGCCCTGAGGTAGCTCAAATTTATACCAAAGGCTGGTGTCAGAATACAGGAGGTGCAGAAAATGGCTTAAAGACATCTCTTCCCACCTTTCCTCTACCCCAGATTCCTGCACTGATGATAGCTTGACTGTAACAGAATCTGGCCCAATGTGTCAATACATAGAAAGCTAATTAAAAATAAAGTAAAAAATTCAAAAACCAGCATCTAGTCTTCTTTTAAGCTGAAAACACTGTTTTGAAAACAAATGTACTTTCTCAGTTATAACTTCAGCGTGATACAGTGTATGTGGACTTACTAGTAAAACAAGAAAAGGTTCTCTGATTTTATTTTTAATAATCCCAGCAAGAAACTAACAACGTGGGTTTCAGTTAAATTACGTGAACATACTATTTGTCCTTACATAATTATCCAAGACCCATAAGAAACAGTTTAGTAATCTAAGCATCATGTTTATCTAGAATATCGTCTAAGTATCTAGGATCCATGGAATTGCAGGTTCCAATTCCATTAGGATTTACTCAGCCTTTTTTTTCCCCGTATCAGCCTCCAGCTAATAGGAGACCAACAAATTTGAAGACACCCACCCCTTCCAGCTGCTGGTAGGGAGGAGAAGCATTCTCTCCGCATGCTTCCCATTCATGCCCTGCAATGTCCTGGGTGCTATAAGGGTAGGTTGTGGATTTCTGTTGCTCTACCTCCATCCAAGAGCCTTTCATCTGCTGACATACGAGTTTTCAGAGTAGCAGCCGTGTTAGTCTGTATCCGCAAAAAGAACAGGAGTACTTGTGGCACCTTAGAGACTAACACATTTATTGGCGCATAAGCTTTCGTGGGCTACAGCCCACTTCTTCGAAGAGAGTGTATTTCTGCTATTCCAACTTTATTTAAACTTTCTCAAGCAGCAGCACCAAAGTGAAATTTACCTAACACTTTCACTGATGCCCCTGGGGTTCTGAATAGCTGCAGTGAAACTGACAAAATTCTGAAGCTTGAGAAAAGTTTAAGAACAGCAACAGAAGCACTGGATTTGTCTTGTCTGCAGATTTTGGAGGTAAGCACTGCTTCAGTTATATGTGATTCACCTTTGGATATTTATCTTTGCAACCAGAAGGACTAGAATTCTATTTTATTTAGCAATAGATGAGAGTTTAGATTCTGAAGAAGTTGGGGATACTTTCCCAAAATATTTTTTTTACTCAAGATGGACAAAAGGATCTTTTAAGATTTGCTCAATTACAACTGGTAGGACTAGGCCCAGTGTTACACCACATCTTTTCATAGAGAGCAAAAAGTACACAGAGACTTCAAGTACGCCTCTACCCCGATAGAACACTGTCCTCGGGAGCCAAAAAAAATCTTACTGCGTTATAGGTGAAACCGCGTTATATTGAACTTGCTTTGATCCGCCGGAGCGCGCAGCCCCGCCCCCTCGGAGCACTGCTTTACCGCATTGTATACGAATTTGTGTTATATCGGGTTGCATTATATCGGGGTAGAGGTGTATATTGGTTCTGTATATGAACTTCTAGCTGTGAGGAACACAGGTAACACCAGCTGCTCCCTACAATCAAACCTAGGGTGACCATACGTCACGATATCTAGGCGTTTGTCCCGATATTTCGCAGTACTCTGTTTCGTTTTTTTCTCCGCCGGTGGCACTCCGCTTTTTTTGTTTTGCTCCGCCGGTGACCTTCCCCCCACATGTGTCCCGTTATTTTCTTCCTCTCATCTGGTCATCCTAATCAAACCACATATGAAAGAAAACTTCCATATCAATTTGTGACAGTTCACAAATATCAGTTTGCACAGTGAACACAGAATAATAAAAAACAAATGTAGAAAACTATCAAGAGGTTTGTTTTTCTTTGAGTGTAATAATAATAATTATTATTATTAATAGAGATATCCTATCTCCTAGAACTGGAAGGGACCTTGAAAGGTCATCGAGTCCAGCCCCCTGCCTTCACTAGCAGGACCAAGTACTGATTTTTGCCCCAGATCCCTAAGTGGCCCCCTCAAGGATTGAACTCACAACCCTGGGTTTAGCAGGCCAATGCTCAAACCACTGAGCTATCCCTCCCCCCTGTAATAGTTTGCAGGGGTTTAATCAAACACAATCTGAAGTCCTCTTATGCTATATGTAAATAGCAGTGTTCTCTCAACACATCTTACTTCAGTCAAGATGAGAGACAACAAGAAACCTCAGGTCCATCAATGCCCTCCTCCCATATCATCACGTGGTAGTACATCCTACGTAGCATAGGACCACCTAGTACTAATTGGCAAGTCCAACAATTCTCCAGGGAACATTTAAAAAAGACAACAGCCAAGTCCTGGGTCAGGTCTACATTACCAGCACTTTATTAGTGTAGCTATACTGGTACACCTCTACCCCGATATAACGCTGTCCTCGGGAACCAAAAAAATCTTACCGCATTATAGGTGAAACTGCATTATATTGAACTTGCTTTGATCCGCCAGAACGCGCAGCACCGCCCCTCCCCCCCCGGAGCGCTGTTTTACCGCGTTATATCCGAATTCATGTTATATCGGGGTAGAAGTGTATACCATATAAACAGAACACTCATAGCCGCTCCCCCACCCCCAAGCAAAATAAACTACACAAGTAAGATCACAGTTTTGCCAATATAAGTATGTCTACATCAGGGGCTTTTGCTGGCACAGTTATGCTGGTCAAGGATCACATCTCTTCACATCCTTGACTGACGGAGCCATGCCGGCAAAAGTTTGTAATGCAGCTCTAGCCTCGGTTACATTAAAGTCAGTGGGAGTTTTGCAACTTACATTAAACTAAAATTGGCCAGTGTGCTTTTGGAGCAATTCTTTCTAGACCCCAAATTTCAGAGATGATCAACAGGGATGGGCTTGCATTTGTGTCACTCACCTACTTGCAAACAGAGTCAGTAGCTGAGCTCCACAAGAGGTTCAAACTGTTTGCCGCTTAGATCACACTAATGCTATGCAACATCCTACCCCTGGAAACCTAGAGGAACTCTCTCTGGGGCCAAAATGGCAGACCTATCATTTTTTTGCTGAATAAAGTTGTTACACAGAAATACTGAATACCAAGAGAACCATATCACCCACCAGCACCTGTGCTTTTAGATTCAGGACATTCCTTTTTAATTTGATTGTAAATTCTTAATTAAACTATAAACTATTCAGAAGAGGGACCAGCTTTTACTCTGTGTTTATATGGGGCATCCCAATTCTGACTGAAGACTCTAAATTATATTATTTGTGTTATTGTAGCTCTTTAGGTAACCCAGTCATAGATCAAGGTCCTGTTGTGTTAGGCAATTTAAAATAATATTTTCCATTTCCCACATGAACTGGAGATATGCCCTGTATTAGCTCCTTTAGCAATGCATATCCAATTCCCTCTTTAATGAATTTATGCTACCTACTTCAAATACTAACTTTTTGCAGTTTGCCCCATATTCCAGTCACATAGTGAGTGAAAAAATTCTGAATTGCATTTATGACAGTAATTAACGCTGGTACATACTTAAATTTACTACCATGCATGATCCCACTGAGGTCAATGGTACTACTCACAGCATATAAAGTTAAGCATATACTTAGTCTTTGCAGGAACAGGGCCTAAAAGTACACCTCTACCCAGATATAACGTGACCCAATATAACACGAATTCGGATATAACGCGGTAAAGCAGTGCTCCAGGGGGGACGGAGGCTGTGCACTCTGGCAGATCAAAGCAAGTTCGATATAACGCAGTTTCACCTGTAACGCGGTAAGATTTTTTGGCTCCCGAGGACAGCGTTATATCGGGGTAGAGGTGTAACAGGCTAGGCAGAGTGCTTATGTAGCCTGTTTGCATTCATGCATCCTTTTCATTCACCCTGTGATGTACAAATAACTTCATTTATATCTTCTTAGAGAATTACAAGTTTAGATACTTTCTCTTCATAACATGTGCCTTCTAAAACTATTTGAGTAGTCCTATTCTTAGCTACTGTTATCAGGTTTTAATCTAACCACATGTAAATCTCACAATCACGTAACTAAAATAATACAAAAAAATAGTGCTGTAGGACACAAAAGTAGTTAGAACAACCATAGTCAAATGGAAAATTAAATGTAAAGTATCGGGTGCTCTTCCCATTGAAGTCAACAACACAACTCCCATTGACTTCAGTGCAGCAAGATTACGCCCTATGTGTCTCATGAAAACACCCAATGATAAAAATTTCTGAGTCCAATGGAGAATTTTTGTGGGGATGGGAGCCCTTCCATGTTAAAAATAATTATGATCGTGACCTCTGCTTGGTAATTTTTTTTAAAGAGGTTTGAAAAACAAAAATCCCCTCCCAATTTAGCAAACACTAATTGAACAGAATTGCAAATAATTGTTTTAATAGTTTCCAGTGTATATAATGTATTATAACTAAATATCTTGCACTACTATGCTCAAGGATGAGAACAATATTTGTTAGTTACAAAACAAAGAAAATATAGCAGACAGCATACAAGATTATTTTGGTAAATCCCCCCCCCCCCCCCCAATGGCTTCTGTTTTGTTTTTTATTAAAGTTGTTGGTGAATGACTAGCAAATTTAAAACAACACTAGATATTTAAAACAAAGCTGTCTCACCAATTCCTAGCATTTTAGAGATGCAGGTCAAATTTGGCATAAAAATTATTGACAATGTCCCTTTAACTAATGTAAACAGTATCATGCCATGGGAAGCAGGAAAAATTAAAAGAGGGCCAGAAACACAGTAGGTGGCTACTGAAATACAAAAGACAAATGAGAGGCTAGGGAAGAAAGGGTGATTTAAAAAAAAAAAAAAAAAGGAGGTGCTATATAAGTGCAAAGTAGTAAAAGTAGTAGTATTAAAATCTGCAGAGTGTATATGAATTAAGCGTTCTGTTTTACGACTCTGGTAGGATGCACAAACCAAGGCCCCAATCCTGCAGTTCGATTCACACACATGATCCTCGCAGCACCATGGAGTTCCAGCAACATCAATTAGGTTCTGAAAGTTTCTGCCTACATGGATATGATAGCAGGCCTGGGGCCCAAATTCATTTTCTGTGGTATGTGGGGTTACCAGAATCCTTTGAAGGAATTACAGCTTAATGACATATAATTGGGGGTATGTTATTCCTTACACTGTACTGTTCACTCCAAATATCAAAAAAATTGAGGTTACCTGTAAAGCTGTTTATTAAAATTTCAAAGTAGATAAACAAGTATCAATGTCACATAGTCAAAGTCCTATGAAAGGAAAATATCCACACATCATCCCTTTAAGAACATGACCCAACATGTCACAGCAATAAACAATAATAGATTGCTTACTCTTATTGTTATTACCACCATAGCAACTAGGAGTCCTACCCCAGGACCAGGTTCTCATTGTGCTAGGCACTGTACAAACAGAGAACAAAGAGATAGATTGTAAACTCTTTGGGGCAGAGACTAAGTATAAGATAAGAGACAGACAGAGGAGTACAAGGGAACAGTGAGACAGAATTGGTCAGCATGACAGGCAGTGGTCTCAGCACACCAGCAGCCTATTCGTTATCAAGTTTTTTTGTAGGTATCTCAGCAGAGGAGAATATTTTTTAAAGACACATTAAATTATATTTGTTATGATCAAATAATTCTTATTAAGGAATATCTTTATGAATGTATGTGTGTACACATGTATACACACGCATTCAAAAAGAAGAGGTAAAAAAAGCTTTTTTTTTTTAAATAAATAATAGATATAATCACCAATTGAAGCTATGTTCCTAGTGAACTGCTTGATCTTTTTAAATTTAGAGGTAAAGGCCTAGGCCCCAATCCTGAGAACTAATTTAAGGTCTTTCCATGCACCAAACAATAGACATGGTTTAAGAATTTTTTTAAAAAAACATACACGAAACAAATACATGCAAGACAATGGAATCAGACACATTTACAAGTTGTTTCACACATACACACACACACACTCAGAACCAATTTCAGTTTACTGTATCCTTTAAAAGGAGAAGGGAGAGAAGTAAATGCCTGTTTTCTTGTTCATGAGGAAACAATATAGAAAAATAAAGCTACTACACTGAACTGATTAACTAAATACCTGCAAACCTGTTAAATATCACTTTCAATTGGAAACACTTGCTTTGAAATTGAGATTAAGGTATTCTGGGGATTTTTTTTAAAACTTCCTTGTATGGTGAAAGACTTCCCAGTGAACATTTCTCTCTCTACAAATATATATATTTCTTCATTCTTATTTAAAAAAAAAAAAAACTTCCTACACATTAAAGCTATTACAGGTGGAGCCAGCCATGGTCCCAGTGTGCTTAATGTTTACTTTATGATGGAAATTAGTACCCATCTCCAGCACAGCAAGTGGCCTATTGACAGCTAAGAGGTTACACACAGTGACCATTGGGAGAAGAGAAGTTTTGTATCCTCCAGGATTTTGCCTGGACTGGGCGAACTGGGCTATCGCTTGTCTGAGGTTCGGGAATGGGGGCAGGGAGGAAGGTGCCTTTCTTAGCTGCGCGTTTCAAAGGCGTTTCAGAGACACCCCTCGAGTTCTGGGAGCAGGGCAGATGTTACAAGGTAAAACAAACGAGCGAACAGCTGTTGGGGGGGTGGGCTCCCCGCCCGCAGAGCCGAAGCCTGGCACCAAGAAGGGGTGCCACAGACATAGGGAGAAAGACAAGCAGAGGGGCGGGAGACTGGGGCAGCGGGGGGGGGTGTGAAAGGTACCTGAAAATCTGCCAGGATCATTTCTCTGTCCATGTTGGACGCCATTGCAGCCGGCCGGGTCCCCTGCTCTTGTCTGCACTGTGCACCTGGAGCCTGCTGCTGCCGGGGACCGGGGATGGGAGGCTAAGAGCTCATGTGAGCTCCGAGCCGAGACAATCCCCCTGCTGCTCCCCCGCTCCTGGGGCCGCTCCTCGGGCTCGCTCGGGCGTCGGAGAACGGGGGGTCCCCGGCGGGCGCGGGCGGGAGGGAGGAGGGGGCTCGGCCGGCCCCTCTGAGCAGCGCCCTCCGCTGCCGTGCCACAGAGAGGAGGAGGCAGCGCTGCTTCCTCCCTGGCTCGCAAAGCGTCTGTCGCACATTTTGCCTGTCATTGAGGTCGCAAAGAGATGCTTTGCGGCTGCCACGTGACCCTCCTGTCAAGCGCCGGCGAGAAGAAAAGCCGGGGGGGGCGGGGGGGAGAGCGGTTGGGTCTTTCCGGCTGTCCGGCAGCGCCGAGCCCTGGCGCTGCTGCTGGGCCGAGGGGAGCTGGGGCCCCGGGCGTTGCGCAGCTGGGAGCGGGGCGCGGAGCTGCCAGGCCCGGGGAACGCTGCAAAGGTGGCCCGGCTTTGCGCCAAGCCGCGGGGGGAGCCGCGAAGGGATTGCAAGGGTCTCCCGTTGCAAAACACACCCCGCAAACTCGTGCCGCGCCGCGGGGAGTTTAGAGCCGGCCTTAAAACCAGTCCCCATCACAAAGGAGGGAGTCGCTCACTCGAGACCAGGGAATAAAGCTTGGTGTGTCTAGGGGACACTTGGCCCACGTTTAGGCCTTTCCTGAAGTCATGATCCGCTTCGTTATACAAGGAAACGTCGCCCTGCAGTCCTACGTCTCAGTCGGCACTGTTGAGGGAAGCCCTGGGGGTGCCAGGGTTTTAGAGCGGGAAGCTGGATGAGGTAAGAGCTTGTATTGGACTAGCTTCTATAGGTGAGAGAGACAAGCTTTGCCGCTACACCGAGCTTGCTTCAGGTCTGGGAAAGGGACTGATAGGGTTACAGATACATACAAGATGATACAGCTAGTTCAGCGTCTGTCAATCTTGAATTTAGCTGTGACGCTCGGAGGACCTTTCCCAGACCTGAAGAGGAGCTCAGTGTAGCTCCAAAGCTTGTTTCTCTCGCCTACAGAAGCTGGTCTAATGAAAGCTATTACCTCACCCATCTTCTCTCTAAGTCTCGGTGTCATTGGAGGGTTACAAGTAGCTCCCATTGGTTATGAATGACTGCTTTCTTTTTCAATGAGATTCAATATCTTGGTTTATTTTAACTTCATCCATTCTGCTTGGCATTTTGACATAGCTCTATATTAATGACAAATATTATTTCACTTTTGAAACAATTGCTCATCGGTATGATGATTGGGATATTTCTTTATACATGTTTTCTGGCAATCACTAGTTTGACCTGGATTACCTGTTCCCATCTAGCATGACAAAGACCTAGGTGTATTTATGTTGTGAACTATACTGTGTGTTCCTGAATTAAGGTGTAACTCAATGAAGCTATGAGTCACAGGATGAAACATCAAATCATTATTGTCCCATTGAGGCCTAAGCAAGATACCATTTCTCCCTCCAAATACACTCCCATATGGAAATATCTCTCTCAAAGAGAACACCTATAGAAGTGTTTTAGCTATCTGTTGTGTTTATAATTAATGCAGGACTGAGATAGTTTTGCCTTTCTGTAACACAATATCTGGTTGCTTTGTATATAAACAGATTGTTACTGATAAACAAAACAGGTGCTTTCATTGTGACATATATAAATATAGTGATTCAGCTCCAAGCCAGATTAATTGTTCCTTAAACATAATTTCCTTTTCCTTTGATAATACATGATTTTTTTTATACACTGGGCAAACAGTGACTTCCTTTTAATGAAAAAAAAATACAAGGGATGGCTAGATGTGCAAGATTCATTTCTCAGTCCTTGTAACTCCTCTCATATGGGAAACAATCAATTTGTCATAGGTTTATGATCCAACAGATGTTAATATGCATAATAGCCCTTACTCTTAGGTTTCCCACAACAGTACTTTAGGTCTCCGCTCCATTACATATAATCACTAAGCTTGTTTCATAATATTTATGCAAGTCCTAGTTTTCAGTGTTAGTTATTTTTAAATATATGTCCCCTAATGTTTTCCATCTCTCCTCTGGCTATATACACAGTTTGACTCTAACTTGCTAATTAATCCAACTTGTTTTATTACACGCCCTACATAATTTCTAGTTACTTCGCTGACACCTAAGGTCAAACACAGAATCAATCACACAGCCTTCCTAACGTTAAACGATAGACAAGATCTACATTACAACATATCTACGATTCTAGATATTCTTTTCTATTCTAAGATATATAGAGTTAGTTCTTGACTGATTTTATTTTCGCGTTTGTAAGACGATATATACAAGCCTGTTCGGAATAGATGTGCTTCCTGCTGATCATCGGAAAAATAATGGCAGGATTGATACTAACAGGGAGGAGAGGGGAGAGGAAAACAGAGAAAGAATAAGTCACAATGGAAGCCAGTAAAGAAAAGAAGGGTGATTTAGGGAAATAAACATTACATGCAAGTTACGAGCTGCAGACGAACATCGAAAAGTTTAACTGTATCTATCTACAGGTTAGACCATTTGCTCACAAGAAAGCGGTAAAATAGCAGGACATAGAATTATTAAGGCACATTGCGAGATGCTAATAAGAACGGTAATCTTTATGATACATTTGGCTTGTTTCATATACTAGACAATCGTTTTATAATTTCAAGGTGAACTATGACAATATCAAAGCCCTGCTTGTGCTGGAAAGCAAAATATGTCATTCAAATTGGATATTCTACTTTGTCCTACTCCTGTTCCAATTCATGTTGGCTGGGTTTGCAGTAAAGATTTACTCCACGTTGTTCATGTAATAATTCTAGTTTAACTTTACAGAATTTATAGATAACACAGCTATTACTGCCACACTATCTCCTTTTTCCACTGCTTGACATTACAGACTATTCTGTACTCTATACGCTATGTGGTTCAATACCAGAGACAGTATATACTCAACTATAAACCAATCTACCCACATATTACGACAGAGTAACTATAATAAAGGCTGAAAGGCAAGTTTTGTAAATTGGATTAAAGCCAACTATTTTCTGTCAGTAATTTAAAATTGTGGTTTAGTAAATAGCGCTGCAATATTACTCACGGCCATCAGCTGTAGTCAAAGGTTAGTTACCTGGTACTTATCAAAGCAATATTTGAAGCGAAACGTATCCATCTTAAGTTAAATAAAGAGCAGGATCGGGGCCAAAATGAGAAAAAAGATTAAAAATACTAAACCTACGTTATGTCACATGCAATCCAGATTACAATAATATAAATAACTTAGTTTATTTCCCTCACAACTCTTAAATGAGCCCCAAACTGGGCGTTTCCTATACCTACTGGACAAATTATAAATGGTACTTGGAAGGTAGGGAAGTCAGGTGGGTACATGTTTGCAGTACTCCGTGCGATGTCCGATTATGATATCTGTGTGCAGAGGGTTTGGGGGTTTACTGTTGTGTTGGACTCTGATACAGCTCTTTCTGTTTTATAAGATATGTCTCTTTATAATTGTTAACAGTAATTAATTACAAACAACATGCTCCTTCCTACAAACATTTTAAAAGGACATACAAGGCATCAGGTGGTATGGTGCAACTTTTCTGGTTGGTCAATTTCAGCTGCAAAAGAAAAAGAGGCCTTCACTGTCTCAAAGTAAACTATTTTTGTGACTATGACCAGTCACTTCTGTTAGCTGAAATTATTAACAAAAGAAGGATTCTTCTTCTTTGTGTCGTATGCAAAGATTAGTAAAAGAATATAATATCTATGGGTCAACTTCTGCAGTGACTTAACCTACATATAATTCAATTAAAGTTAATAGACTTGAACCGGGTGTAAGTCAGCGCAGAATGTATTTGCAAGCTAGCTAGTGCAACACCCTATTCTAAATAATATTGTAATATAATGCCTGTTTTCAGAAAACCAGTGTTATTGAAAACATACATTTCTGGAATTAACCGTGAAGGTAGTTAAAAATCACACTTCTGCCTAGAAAATTGTTACCCCCTATTGTTACTTATAACACGTAGGTTTATTATAACAGAATTTTAATAAGTATTTGCTCTTTTTTCATCTTGTTTGCTTTGTGCATTTGACAACAATGTGACGATAGTCAATTTGACTATTTCCTGTGCTATTCACTGTAACAGCCCGTTCATCAGCTTCCCTTGTTGCTTGTGTCAGTTTTTCACAAAACAATAGGGAAAAGAAAAACATTTTCATCATATTTCTAGCATTGGGCATCTTAAATCAGGCCCTGGACTTGCGCTGCCTACGCATACAAAGCTTGCATTGCTGTCAATGGGAGTTTTGCCTAGTAGGGAATGCAGGATCGGCTCCTTGAATGATCTGATATTGTTTCTAAACACTTCCATTTAACAACATCTATTGAGTTAGCCAGAGTGTGTATTAAAATGAACGTTTTGCTTATGCATGGAAAATAGATTGACAGATTATTTATCAAAGGAACATATTAGGTATACTTATGTGGGAGTCCGGAAACTGACGCCGAAGTACAGCGTACTTTTCAGAGCGGTGACCTGTGTGGAATTCAGGCTTCTCAGGCTCACCGATTTTAGAGCAATTCAGTATTTAAAATCATTTACAATTCAAATTATTTTAGTCACCTCTGGCAATAAAATCCTCACGCCCTCTCATCGCTACTTCTTTCTCCTTTGACATACAAGTGGATCCCGCATTTCTTCCATTATAGTCATGTGTATTTTTCACTGAACAGGGCACTTTTCAGTTTGTCGAGGATGCTAGAGACAAGAGCAGCAAAGGTTTCTGCCCTGGATTATTGCAGTTCACAGTTAGAATAATTTGACATTGACCCTTTAGCCATGACCTTGTCTTGTGAGGACCTGGAAACTGCCTCCTTTCGGGATGAGAGCTACACTGTGTTGGCCCGATGCTGCTCTCATTGACTTCAGTGGCAGGTCCCACATTTACCTGAATGAGAAAAAGGACCGGGCCCGGTGACCCTTCTATGGACTGCGCACTTGAAGGCTGCTATGAACATGAACCTCTGTCCTTAACTAGTGTCCTGATATTACAGCAAGAGAGTGTGGCAAGAACGGTGCCTGTTGCTACTTCAGCGGAAGGCAAGAGACTACAGCGTGGGGTGCCAGCCCCCAGACACATTTCCACAGCCCTGGGGTCCTACACATTGGCCCTGCAGCAGTGTCAAGGGAAATCTCCTCTATAGGCCTCACCAGCGGCCCTCTTGCAAGCAATCTGGGGGTGGGTGGGGGGTTGTTCCTCTGGGGCATGATTTTAACCTTGGCTGCCACACGAGAAACAAGAGGCTGAGTGTGCAAACTGCCGCTCAACGCTCTGCCCCGGGCTGCTGGGGCCTGCGCGGTGCGCAAAGGCGAAGGGGAGGGTGTGCGCCGACACAGGCCTTCCAGCTCGCCTGGCGGCGGCACAGCAACTCCGCCGGGCCTCCTTAAATCTCTGCCGTTAAAATGTGGGCGGGTATTTCAACTCAAAAAGCGCTCAAATTTTTTTTCTTTTCAAAAAAAGCTGATGAGGTGAAAACAGGAGAAGGGGAAAGACAGAGACAGAAACCGGCCGGGTGTCGGGGGCGCCACAGAAGCCGCGATTGTCCGGGCAGCCGGCGGCGGGTTTGGCGGATCCTGGCGAGGAGGAAAGTAGCTGCTGTCACTGAGGCGGCGGCTGCTTTGCAGGGCTGGGACCGGGGCACAGCCGGTGAGCGGCCGCGGCAGCCGCTCGGCTCAGGGGAGCCGGACCTGCGCTTCCCTGCTTCGGCGGGGTCTGGGTCGCATCGCAGCCCAAGCAGCGCCCCGGAGAGCCGCTGCCTCCCCCCGCTCGCTGCGGAAAGCGAAAGAGGAGCACCCCGATCCGCGGAGCCCTGCGGCACGGAGAGCCATAGGCGGGAAGGGCTCACCCCGCGGCTGGCAGCTGTAATGCCGCCGGGTACCTCGGAGATCGCCCCGGCCGGCTAGATGGAGCAGACGCCGCTGCTGGGCTTCTCCCCCTTTCCGTGAGCCCTGGCGGAGGCGCTGGCACCGGCATGCAGCCGCCCTCAGACAGCCACAGGACCCGGTGCCCTTCTGAATGCACCGAGCCACCATTGCTGGGGGCTGCCGAGCCTCCGCCTAGGGCGGCAGCCGCTGGGGACCACGAAAGCGTCCTCTGCCGAGGCTCTGCGAGGAAGATTTGTTCTGCTGCTGAAACCGAGACACGTCAGGGTGAAGGCAGCTAGTGTGTGAGCTGTGCCACGGATCAGCCTCCCGCTGTCTCCCTTTGGCTTTTTCTTTTTCTTTTTCTTTTTTCTTTTTTTGCATACGTGGCTTGGAATAAACGCAGCTGCCTGCGAGGAAGGCGGGAACCCCAACCGATAACGGAGGCATACGGCTTAAGAAGATTTCTCTGCGAAGTTGTTCCCGCTGAGTCTCAAATCTCGACTTGAATAAGGGTGGGTTGTTTTCTTCTTCAGTCTGAGTTAGTCTCCTAGGTATGTGTATATATATGTTATATGTAACACATATAAGATATTACATATTAATATATTTCCCCTTTAAAATGGCCAAAGTCCATAATGTGAGTTACTCTACGTGTAGAAGCAAAGAAATATTCTTTCAAGTGGAGCTGCAGTTTTGCTGAATAATCACGTGTGAATTTAGGGGCGGGCTCTTGGCAAGCAGTTTTTTACGAGTATTTACTACAAGGTCTACTCCAGAAGATTAACCATCCCAGTCCTTCTGTCAGTCTCCGATGTCATGCCTGGTTAAAAAAAACCCCAAACTCGCCTTTTTTTCGATCGTCAGTCACCCTAAAGAATGGCCGAGCCTTTGGGGAACGAGTTGGCGTCCGCAGCTGCAAGGGGGGACCTAGTGCAACTTACTAATTTGTTGCAAACGAATGTAAACGTCAATGCCCAAAATGGATTTGGGAGGACTGCGCTGCAGGTTGGTATCCAGAGAGAGAGAAAATATTTCATCACTGCTACCTACGTGACCCGGGTTGCTGAAAGACAACGTTCTAAATAGGCTGGTGTAACAAAATTTCTGTATTTTTTTAACCTAGTTGGTTGCCATATTTTATAACTTTAGTGGCTCTAACTCCCTAAAATGACGTACTTGAAATACAACTGGCCAAAAACCATTATTTTAAACGGGGATCATCCCCAATATCAAATAGACTGTGAGTTTAATCCAATTTGATTATTGGGGGAAGGGGAAGGAAGGCAAAGAAAAGGTTGGCGAGATGAAAAGAAACCATCCTAGCTGAGCACTGTTTCATAGATTTGTAAACACCTACGTATTATTATTTGAGGTTTTGTGTTGTTTTTAAAAAACATACGGTAGAAAAATACATGAATGTTCTCGATTATTTGTTCTGGAGTGGATGGTACTTTTCCTTTATACGGTGTTTGTGACGAATGACCTTTCTGCATTTGGACACATGCTGCACAGGCACTGAGTACCTTTTAGATGTACATTAACAGTTAGACGAATGAGTTAGAGTTAGTCTGAATCACTTGCCTATCCATTCATAATTAAGGCTGAATAAAAATAGTATTTTCAGACCGGACACTAGTGGATGAACTCAAGATTTCATTTCGGAGGCTATATGATTGTATGTCCTAATTTACAGTATTTAGATTTAGAGGCAGTAGTTGGAACTGATCCAACCGCTAAATATTGGAATTGGTTAATTTTTTTTCCTCTTAGGACCATCATAATGATGGTGAAAATGTTAGAATACAGACGAAAACGTGAAACTGGCAATTTGTAACTAGGGTGAAATTCTGTGGCTATTTATACTGTACACTGTGTAGGGAAATGTGAAACTAGAGTCATAGTTTTGTTTTTCTAAGTTCACACTTTTAAAAACATGTCTTTGTTTTAAAATACGAACTACTGTTCAGTTCTGAAATGTTCTTTTCAGGCACTGTGTTGTTTGCGACTGAAATCCAGGCACTTACTGGGTCTTTGGCTTAAAATCAAAATGCAGGATCTGGAAAAGAGGAAATTCTTGTCTGAACACAATAATCATTCTTATTTTTCTGTTTCAGTTAAACTCAAGAACTATACGATTATCATTGCACTATTATTATTATTATCACATAAGTAGGGGATTGTGTGACACTGCAGGCACCTTATAAGAGAATGAAATAACTTGTATCGAAACCTCACACAAACTAAGTTCTGTAGGAAATCAGGAAACGTTTAGCCAATTTTTTTATCCTTAAAATTAGGCTGAAAAATTCAGTTGCGCTGCAGTAAATATAGGGCTTTAAAAAAATAACAATCACCGGACTTACCTTAAGAAATATTTTACACTGGTATACTACCCAGCTATCTTAAACATAAGCATTCATCTGATAATATCCATTTTTATTGCAGCTTAATCATCACCGATTTAATGAACCATAACTCCAGTCAAAACAGAGTTGTCTGTCTACTTATTTTCAGTCCGCATAAACCTGAAACATGCTGTGGGTAGTTGACAGAGATCAAGAATATTGTCAATCAACATTTTCCAATATTGTTCACTCGGTAATGAACCGGATGAAAGTGAAATTATATTCTCCTATGCAATTATGCTAATGTAAACAACTACTTATAAATATTTTCCTCTGCACTTTTTCTTTTTGATGATGAGTACTCATGCAGGCCTCAGATATTGAGTTTTCAGTATGACCTCCTTCAGGTTTGTTCCACAGGTTTCTCTTACCCCACCCCCCTCAACGTCCCCCACCCCCAAATTACAATATCACTGATATTTGAAGCCACAATTGTATCCTAAATCCGACTAGCATTACCTTTTATATCACACTGAAGTTTTAGGGTGCGCAAGGAATCGAGGATGGGCTCCCCAAAAGAATAACAGATACGTCCAGGATTTACCAAACAATAAGAAAAAAGGGGGGAAAAGAGGACCATGCCCTCAATTATTTTCCAGAGGTATAGCCGTACCTCTTACAATCTCTATCCAGAATTGAAAGGGACGGCAGGTAATGTAAAGGAAACATTCAGTTATCTCTTATCACAGATAACCTTTCCCCAATCCCAACTCTATCCTATCCTATAATAATATGTATTTTACATGTGCCTTTTTCACAAAGCCTAATACACATTTATTTTTCAATAACGGCAGATTTTCAACAAATGCCGTGTAGAATTTGTAATTTGTGGTGACTAGTGTAACTGTAACCCTTGTTTATGCTAGTAAAAGAAAGCTTCTTTGCAAGATTTTCAAGATATCGGTTGAAAATTTCTAAAGAAGTAAAGAAGGTATTTTTCCCTTATCTGATGTTGATAATAAATTTGTCTCCTGCTAGAGTAGTTGAATACTTGGTCTTGAAAAAACATAGACTGTAACATGGGAAATTATAAACGATCTATCTTGTTTCATTCTTTTAAAGGCTGAAGGGACAGAAGTTCTGGCGAACTTTGGGGTCAGGCCAAGCCACTCAAACGCCTAATCAGAGATGTCCCTGTGCTCAGTTATAATAGGTTAATGATGTGATCAAACAAGGTTAAAGAAATAAAGTTTTACTTAACAAAAAGAATCATTAGGAACACTGATCGCTCTTCTGAAGACGGTTATTTTAAACAACATACATTGACAGATTGCTTATACAGAAATTCTGAAGCTCTGAGATAAAAATGTTTGTTTTACAAGAACTTATGTGAACTTTAAGTCATCGCTCTTAAGTTCTCCATTTTGGGCAGCACACAATGAAGCACAGATCTTGCAGAAAACGTTGAAGGATTATTTTCTTTATATAGAGAACTACGGGACATTTATACGGTCAGACTGACATTTAATGACAAGAAACAGACAATTTAAACACTTATTGGAGAGTTTATCCTACATTTTGTGTTACTGAAAGCATAAATATCAGTCTCAGAAAGTCATCCGTCTTATACTTAACGAGTTTAAAGAAGTTAATGAAAGTTTCTCAATATTTATGATAAGTAAAACCGAATTATATGTAGATTTTAGCAATGAAAAAGTTGAGATAGAAGGCAACATTATAAAAAAGCATGATAACCTCAATATTCCACACTAGCTCATTTTGATATTAATCTCCTGTGAGATAGAAAGATATTTCTCACCGAAAGAATAAAATTCTTCGTAAACTTATTGTGGCTAGTGTAGAAATTGGAAAGTTAAGTTTACCCTCACATCAATTTTCTATCGGGGTCCCGCTGCATAGGTAAAATAGATCTCTAACAGTGACAAAGCTCAAATATAAAAATGAAGATTCTAAAACAAGTGAGTGAAACAAGCAGTTCTAATATTATTTGGAGTATTATAACTCTTATTTTTCCTCTTTAGGTCATGAAACTTGGGAATCCTGAAATTGCCAGGCAGTTGCTAATTACAGGTGCTAATCCTGATCTGAAAGACAGTACAGGGTTCGCTGTAATTCATGATGCAGCCAGAGCGGGTTTCCTGGACACGCTGCAGACTTTACTGGAGTTTAACGCTGATGTTAACATTGAGGATAATGAGGGAAACCTGCCATTGCACTTGGCAGCTAAAGAAGGCCACCTCCCAGTAGTGGAATTCCTTATTAAGCGCACAGAAAGCAAGGTGGGACATCAGAACAAGAAGGGAGAGACTGCCTACGACTTGGCTAAACTGTACAAGAGGAACGATGTAGTTAAACTAATGGAAGGCAGCACTTTAAGTGCAGAAGCTACAGACATGAATTAAATCAAACACGGACAGCTTCTTATTTGGACATTAAAGCTTATAGTCCTTGTTTTTAATAACATTTATTACAAATTTCTTCTTCTTTTTTTAAATAAGTAGTGCAAGTCTGGTGAAACTGCAAAGGTGTAGATTTTGTGCAAATGAATATATTTAAAAATCACACCAATAGCATTTTCCTGCACCTGCCATCCGCACAATGCTAGAAGAGACACAAATGGACATATGTTGATCGCTTTTGCTTAGTTCCTGCAGTGTATAATTTTACACTTTCTTCGTTTGTTTTAGGTCACTAATACTAAAAAAGATAGATGCTAAAATGCTTTATGTTTCTGACATTTACGTTTTTAAAATGTTTTACTGTGATATTTTTTCTTAAGATCATGCCTAGCAATTTGAAGCATTGCTTCTGACAAAACAGGATATTAAGGGGTGTAGCCCGTGGTTCAGGCAAAGCTTGGATTTAAAGGACGTTTGGCCTGTAAAGACAGCAGGACGGGGCCCTACAAGTGTTAGGAAATAGCTGCATTTGGACACTAATAAGAGCTTGTAGAACTAGGTAATTTGCTTTCTAAATTGAGATTATACTTTTGTTTTTCACTGTATTTAATCTTTCACAAATCTGCTTCTGAAATTGATGAACAGAAACAATGTAAGTGGCTTTTTTGTTTGCCAGAGGTTAAAACAGCTAAGCTTGGTTGTTCGTGTTTTCTGTGCACTGAACAATGCACTTTCCTAGTTTCAAAACAAGCAGCAGACAACTGTTGTCAGAGGAAAGGGTATAATAAGGCTGTGATACCAACAGAGAGAGCCTAGTTTTCTGGTCATTCCACAATCGAAGAGAAGGTAGACGCTATTTAAGAAATATTTGCTTTCCACCAACTTTTTATTTTAATTAACCATTTTACTATAGCTGCATCTCACAAAACGTGGATATTTGAATACAATGGAATTTAGAGGGTATCACGTTTGCTTTTAATAACATTATATTATCGCTTGCACGTGAAACGCAATACAAGCCTGAATATTCGAATTGGCAATACGGTTGGTAGTATTTCGGGGACCCACAGTCACTTACCATTTGATGCTGCGCGGTGCTGAGCGCCTTCTGTTTCTATGAATGCAATGGGCGCTGACGATGCTCAGCACCTTGTGGGACTGAATTTATTGTCAACATTTGATACCATGTTCTAGGTGTTAGTTGTTTGGCAGATCAGCAGTTTGAAGTGCTTTATTTGTAATATTCTAAACATTTTGACTGCATTAAAGAGATGGAATCAAATCATTGTAAAATAAACACATTTACAAATATCAACAACATAGCATCGAAAGGGGGAATATACTTTAGTTACGATTATTTTAACTTTTCAGCAAAGGTTTTACCCCCCAAATCAATAACCATTGTTTGGAAAAAAATTTTTTTTTCAGAAACTGTTTATCACATGTTTAGTATACACTCGCCGTCACATTGCTGTGTTCTTGATTAAAAACCTCTCTGACAGACGGAGCTGTGTGCATTTATTTTCAATGTTATAATTTTTGTTCATAAATAATCTGTAAATCAATCCCCTAAATAGGACGGAGCATGTGGTGCACGTTATATGAAAGAATCTACACGATAAATTACACGAAGATTAGTAAAAGAAACATATTTTGAGTTATTAAAACCTTGGAGTGCAATTCACAATCCGATAGGGTTACATGGCCACAAACAAACCCCTGCTGGTCCTCACAAAATGGCCTTGTCACTTTGCCACTCAGCCTAAAACATTGCGTGATGTCCTCATTCTTTTCCCATCTTTACAACTAGTCATTCACATTATTCATCGTTACACTATACAGCTGAGTCTCCACTATGTTTTCTCACTTTCTCCCCCACACCCACAGGGAAACATTCTCTAAATCTAAAGGCAAAGTTCATCTGTGGAGCTGTCTTGCTTCTATGTCATCTGCTATATCTCCCTCCGGAGCTCTACAGACATCCAGTTTTAATTTAAACCGATCCGGTCTAATTAGTTCCTTACTAAAAACAGCCTCGGCTCCAAATCTAATGTCCCTGGGTTCAAAAATAGTAGTATTCATTGCAAGGAATATGGCTGAGTTACAACGGACTTCAGACCCCTTTTTATAGATGGAGGGTGTTTTCTAATGAGACAAGCTCTAGCTAGCAATGTGTATAAATAAAATACAAAAGCACTCCCCTGATTTAACATTCATTTTGTTTACTCTGACATTTCAATTGTAAACAGTTCTTTATTTCTCAGAAACAAGATTGAAAATTAAACTTCTCATTCTGATACTTCTAAAATACTATTGTTTTCCTTTTTTTTACATCACGAAGTTTACAATAACTACAAAACGACTACTGGAAGGTAAAGACACATTTTTGCTACCTTAGTGGCACCCTATACACTCTAGTTGGAGATAGCATCTGACTTGGAGAAAGGGGGTTGTCAGTTTATCTTTTCTAAAAAACTCTAAAGTTTACTGAGCATAGACAAAAAAAAGGGCTGTACATTAATAAGGATCCTCATATTGAGAAAACATTGCTAATGTAATGTGGTTTCAGAAATGACTTGTGGTTCCCTACCAGTAGTCTACCAACAAAAACTACTGTTAAAAATTTCCACGTTTGTGAATGTATCAGTTTAATATTTGCTAAGAGATCCAAAATAGGGTAGTGTACAAATTAGAACGAAATAATATTGAGATAGTTTATTGGGTCCTGCTGATAGAAGCAGAGATTAATATAGCATTTGCGGAATGGGGAATAAACAACGTAGCACTGAGAAGAGCACACAAATAGTAACACATTCAGCAAGCACAGACTAAATATAATGAAAAGAGCACAAAATAGAGAACTATACAGGGATAAACAAAGAACAGGCAATGTACAAATACAAATTTGGGGGGCTGAGCCTATCCAAAGGGATTACACTGCTTTTAGCAAGGTTGCTAGATTTGGCCTTTGTTTTGCAATTGACTTCAGGACAATGACAGTGACTGCTGAATTCCATTTGAGCCAGGACACATTTTAAAGTATTGTTGTATGGAACCAATATAATTAAAACTATTTTAGCATCTTTGTAATAGAATGAAATAACCAGTTTTATGTCCTGAGATTAACAGAGAATGAACTGTCCAATACTAATGCAGATAAAGAAACCCATTATGTGATTATGCTGGAAAGGTATAGAATCAATTCTTAGCATTCGGCATATTAAAATGAATTCAGCATCTCTATTAATATAGTAAATGACTGCGTATTTAACTAAATGAATGAAATTTCTTCCTGTGGTAATCTGTGCAACTAGAGGAATAAAATAAATTCAGGAAAGGAATAAGTTTTATTCTATGGTGGGATAATAAATGAACTTACTATTAAGTACCAATGCAAGGCTCATTAATGCAAAGTCGCAAGAAATCATTGAAAAATATAATTTTCAAGCTTTTAAAAATATAACGCACAGAAAATTATCTAATTTTAAGAGGTTTGGGCATATCACTGAACAACTAAAAGCAGACATACATTGTTATTATTTACTTACTAAACTGCTGAAACTCCCACCAAAAAGCCAGGAAAGGAAAAGCTTCTGTATTTTGCTTTGTAGAGACTGTTGTATTTTACATGATGGAGGGGGAGGGGGGTGAAGACATTTCTCACCATGGAACCAGAAGCCAGTCTGAACAATCTGCCCCACAACAAATGCGTTCAAAATGTCGGATTTGCTTACAAACCCCTCGGAAGAGAGAGTTAGCTAAAGTCGGGTCTCAGAGGGGTATCCTGGCTGAACCCAGCCACCCGGGTCTGCCTGGGG
Organism: Malaclemys terrapin pileata; assembly: GCF_027887155.1. Lineage (NCBI taxonomy): Eukaryota > Metazoa > Chordata > Testudines > Emydidae > Malaclemys > Malaclemys terrapin. The sequence continues at coordinate 100,811,768 of NC_071512.1, read as the reverse complement.
CAGGTCTGAGCAGCCCTTCGGGGCGGGCCGCGGCAGGCGAGCAAAGCCGCGGGGGAGCGGCGGGGGGAGACGCGCAGCTCCAAAACCGTTAGCTTTGCTTCTACGGTTTCTTTTCCCTTTCTCTTCCTGTCCAAATATTTTAAATTTCCGCGCCTTAAATAACAGTCTGATTTATTTATTTAGTTTCCTCCGCGGGCCTTTCTGCGTCTTGGTTTCAGCCCCCCCCCCCCCATGCCTGAGGGGCTCAGCGGTCACCCCTCTCCCGCACGCCGACCCCCTTTCTCAGTGGGCTCCGCAAGCCAAGCTGGCCGCGCCTGCAGCCCGAGGGAGCGGACGGGGCGACCCCAACCCCCGGCACCCCCACCCCGGCTTTCAGACAGCGCGTGTTTATTTCTTGTAAGCGGCAATTCACGATTTTTTTCCGCCGCCGAAGAGAAGGTGCTGCGTCTCCGGTTTCTAACCCTGATGCCTCCGCAGCGAATTAGTAGGGTGAGTATTTTAAGGGGAAGCTGTACACGCGGCGGGAATGCTGATGACACTGGGAGGGTGCAAATGGGTCTGCTGCCCTCCCTTCTGCAAGTTACAAAGCCCCGGGCATTTGCGAGCATCTCCCACGGTCTCCTCTTGAACGCTGGGTTCCCACCCACCTACCCCCAGATTTCGAGGCGGCAGAAACATCTCTATTCAAGGTACCCTTTATGCCACATGGAGGTAGTAAGGAGATGGGTTTGGGTTCAGATTTCCATAGAAGTGGAGACTGACGTGTGTTTTCCTGTTCCTGGTTTTCAAGACCTTCCATAATGTGCTAAAATCATCTGCCGCCGAATGAGAAAAATATTCCCTATGTTTCTTAGTCTCTTGACTAGAAAGTAAAAGAATCGACCTTTAGAAAGAATGTTAACTTGATTTTATTTGACTATAACCAGACGTGCCAAATCTTCCCCTGGAGAAGTAACTTCCATGGTGCTGCAAGATAAAATAAACCTCTGAGGTGGCACCGAAAGAAATCTTTAGTATGATTTTAACCGTGGAAGAAAGCTACAATAATAAGGCTTCGCTTATTTAAAAGGACTATAACTACAAATCCCTATGGATAAATTATAACGATAAACGCGGGCTCTACGGTTTGTGCTTTTAAGACTATTTTAATCGCCTTCTTTAAGGGCAGGATCATTCACATTTTCTGCGAAGTTGGTCTTAATAAGCAATCAGGAACACTGGATATTTTTAAATAATCTTGACTTTTCAGTGTTGCTTCCAGTAAAAGCGAAGAAGTACTATGAGAAAACTAATCATGGCACCTGCAAAAGCACAAGTCAAATGTATTTATTTTGTCACCTGTGCTGTAAAATGGCTTCAGAACCATACAAAGACACAAAATGAATGGAGAAAAGGCAGTGTGAGGGGGATGCTAACTCAGCTCTTTTAGTACAGATAGGACATTAAGTTCACTGATTCAGCCCCAAATCCACTTTATTAGTCCATCGAGTCAGCTCTAGCCAAGTAAGTACTGCCGCAAAAAGGCACTGTTCTCCCTGAAAAAAATATTTAAAGAGTATAATATGCTTTTCGGGTGGAAGTAGAAAACCACTGAACCTGATTACCAAATGCATTTCTTTGTTCCCCTGTCAGTAACCAGTTAATTTCTACACTTACAAAAAAATTAGCAAGCTCACTACACTTAGCCAATGAGTAGTTTTAATAAACTTATTTTCACATAAGAAAGGACTAGATATTTCTGTGTTACTATCACTAAGAGGTTAGCATTAATTGATGGCATTTGAAAAGTTCTTCTTTAGTAGATACTGGCTAGCAAGATGGTCCTGTTCCTTGCCCACTACATCTTCAAAGGCAGAAATTCAGGCAGACATCATAATGTTAGTTCATTCCTTAATAATATTACTATCAGCAAAATGATATTTTAGTCAGTTTTGTCCACACAAATAATTAAAACACAGATAATTAAAGTGCTTTCACACTTATCTTTGTACAACACAAACCACAGTAAAATGCTGTGTGGAAAAGTTCTTTTCAGAGTTTAAACCTTATGGAACTTCAGGACAAAACATAAAACACATCACATTTATATTTAGAAGACAGGGCAGGCCTGACTACAAGCTTTTACCAGTCTGAGTAAGGACTGTAGTTTCGGGACCCCTCATTCACTTCCACATTATTATGTGGTGTACATATTATGTGGTGTATTATGTGGTTTACAGTGATGTAAACAAGTCAGTTTGGGCCCAGTTCATATCAAATCAAGGGCATTTTCTCTCAGGTATGCTAATATAAAGGGGATGTAACATCATTTCAAATGCCTTCAATTCTAACAGAGATGTAAGACCTTAATATGTTGGTAATGAATTCTAAATCATGAACTTTTGCTTATATTTAGTCATGTTGAAGAATAGGTAGATGGGATTTTTTTAAGTCACTGATGATTAGACCATAAGTAGGCCTAGAAATTGAGCTGCTGGTTACAAATGTTATGAAGATTTCAAATTGGCCAGATATTTTTAAAATCCATGAATAGGACAAATACATTCACTGGGCAACAATAGATATAAGTAACTAAAAATAAAATGCAATGATGCCTAAATCTGAATATATTAGGACTCCAAAGAGTGTATTTTTAAACATATGAACTGGGTTATTTTACTTTTCTTTATTAATGTATTTTGTATAAACTTCTTTTAAGACTTTTTTCTTTTTCATCAGTTTATGATCTGTCAGTCATTTTTTAAACTATGTGTCTCCTGGCATCAACAAAAAAAGCAGTGGCTAACATGATGCATATCAATTTTTCCTGCATCGTTTTGTTTCAGCTTTATAAAATAAGTGCAGTGTACTAAAGAAGAATAACTAAACTACACTGTCATATGGTAACAATATTGACAACAGTATGTCTATGGGTTGAAATATACAGAAATTTCCTTCATGCATGAACATTCTAACCTAAAGAAGCATATTGCTTTGTGTAAAGAAGGTGGTAGATAATTAACAATATTCATTTTATCTAATTAGAGGCCTCCAAGGCAAAAAAACCTGACTTTTCATTGTGGTATGTTCACAGACGTTAACTTAAAAAACATTGCAGCCACAAAGCATAACATGACCACACTATGTGTGATACTAATTTGTTTTTTAAAAATTGGGTGAATTTGATAATTGTTAAATACAAGAATTAATAGCAAGGCAGATTCTGTGTAAACTTCTTGCACAATAATGCCAGTTCACTGCAATGTACCTGCAATTTCAGGGATCAGCAGACAGCTAATTATGCCAGACTGTGTGGTGGTTTTGAAATATGGATCAATATCTATTATGAAACAGTTATACATTGTTTAGTAAGGGGATAATTCTGAAATACATTAATTTATGCTTTTGAGCCACCAAAAGTTCTATATACAGGCCTAAATCAGCATATGCAACTCCCAATTACAGTACAAGAACCATTATTTGTATCACTAGAGTACATATAAATAATTCTAACTTCTGACAGTCTTTGAACACTGAACTCAAAAGGAAATTGAAGCACTATGGACAAAAAGTATCTATGGCCTTTCAGAGGAAAGGGGAAATTATCCCTTTAGCTCTGCTGCTTGTGAGGGAGAGGTGAGTTGTTTATGTAAATCCAAAATCTGAGCACTCATGCTGGACTCAAATTCCCTTTCCTTCCCCTCTCCATTGCTGGAACTGTGAAATCCCCTGGAAATTTCTGTACTTCTAGTGGCTGCAGTAAACCTACTATATAAGATTTCCCACTCAACCCTACCCCCAAGTTCTTAATTCCTCTGCATTCCAGTCAGGCTAGCTCTACTCTAGGCTTTCTGGGTGCTAGTGGGGGAACATCAAAAGCACATGAGACAGTTTTTCTGCTGTCACTTCTGGTGCCACAGTGGCCTTCAGCAAGCAGGAGGAGCAATTGCAGGGACAGTCCTGCTCGTCTGTGAAATGGAGCATGCTCAGTTGCTGTGGGGATGGTGCATTCAGTCTAGTCAGTATGTAGACATTCTTGGATGTGTGTTACAGAGAAATGACATTAAATTGAGTGTAGGGCTTCACTCCACTCAGCCAAGTGTAGGCACCATCAATAGTTTTAAAATTACTTTAAATATTTTAAAATAAATTTTGCATAGAGATTTCTGGTTAAAGAGGATGCATTTGAAATTGTAAGCAAATTGAAGATTTAGTCACAAAATTATAGGAGGCCTGAAAATTAGATTTATAATGTTTTTTTACCTTATTTATGGAGCTGCTACTGAGCAGTTTCATAATATTTGACAAAGAAAGCTACTCTGTATCCAGACACAAAAGCAAGATCTAATTTGTTGTTATAAAATTTAGCAATCTCCCCACCCCCCAAAAAGATAAATCCAAAATTGAGCTGATTTATAGCTCATCAACTATTGATCCATATTTAGAAAGAACAAAATTTTGGGTTATAGTCTCTTAATATGGAACAGGAAGTTCATGAAGAAATTAATCATTCTGTATTTGGTGCAGGGATTGAATAGCATGCAGTAAATCAGGCATGCAGGGATTGAGGATAAAATGAAATATTTAATAGCTGCTCATTTTATAAGCCCCATCATCCTATCCTTCCTCCTGCACCCCATTCTCTCTGCTCCTATCCCTCTGGGTCTTGTTCCTCCACCCAGCCCCTGGTTCCTGCCCCCTCACTCTACAGCTATTCACCCCTTCATCCACGTGGTCCTGCTATCCTCCCCTTCTGTGCGTATCCACTCCCATTCTCCAGCTTCTGCCCCCTCTCATTCTTCTTCTAACTACCCCACCCCAGCTTGACATACTTCTCACAAGAGCAATGTCAAGTGCTGATGACTGTTGGACTGATCATCACCTTATTTGATCCACAATGAAAATTAAGATCACTTCCAGTCATGGTCAACAGCCTCCTGCTGAGCCTGAAAACATCTGCCCTCATTGTAATAGAACTTGTGGTTCAAGGATTGGCTTTATTAGCCACCTAAGGACCCATAACTCCCATGGAAGATGATCATACTCAGTATTGAGTGATCGCCCATCATCATCATCACCCCCCCAGCTCCTGAACCCTAACCCCTTTTATGGTTATTCACCCTTTGCAGTTCCTGTCCACCTCCCTCTCTGCTGCTATCCAACACCCATCATCCACTGGTCCTGTCACCTTGCTTCTCCTCACTCTCTGTCTTCTGAAACCTCTTCTCTCCCCACTCCCTTTTTCTCATCCTCTGCATTCAGATCAGTTTCTAGCTCCTTCTCCTCCTCCCTGCCTGGATGCCAACAGGGAAGACACTGAGAGCATAAGAGACAGCCTCCATGATCTCAGTTCTAGTGTCCAGCACTTCAGCAACCTCTGGCAACCAGGAAGAGCAATTGAAGGAAAAATCCTGCTCATTCCCTACAGCCCCAGGTTGAAGCATGCTCAGTTGGTCTGTGAAAAAGGTGCATGCAGTCCAGTCAACACATAGGAGTTGCGAGAGGATGGAACATGGCCAGAACAGATAGAATCTTTGGAAAATTTAACTGCCAAACTGGAATAAGTCTGTACTGAACATGTACAAACAGATTTTTCAGGTTTATAATCTTGCCAAATTTGGGCATATTTTCACAGGAACAGCAAAAGGCACATCCCTGACACCATGGTGATCCCCCACTAAATTCAAGTTCCTCCTCCAAAGCATGGGGATGCTAAAGACTCTCAAAGAAATAGTGGAAGATTTTGTTTTTAATATGGTAAAACAAAGTCTCTCCCCACTCTACCCTAGGGTGACTAGATAGCAAGTGGGAAAAATCGGGACAGAGGGTCAGGAGTAATAGGAGCCTATATAAGAAAAAGACCAAAAAATTGGGACATCTGGTCACCCTACTCCACCCCTACCATCCCCCTCTAATCTTGTTCTTGGAAATGGCTAAATTATTCTAGTTAAAATTTAATCACACAAACGAACAAGTCAGCCTAAGACAGACACCTGGCCTGGAAAATTTCATTCCAGAGCGTTAAAATTTGCCAAAGTTATAAACAACTGAAAACAAGATTTTGTATTGGAAAGTGAATATAAGCATTATGAACTCTGCCTATAATGTGAAAGAATTTAAGCCATTTGCACTGAATTTTTTATTTGGTAGAAACTTCTGTTGAAACAGGTGGAATCTAGGCAAGCTTTCCATTTTTATGAGAAGGGATCTCTTTAGAAACTGAGGAGTACGAGGCAAAGTTTACTCTCATGGAGGCATCAGTTACAACTTCATAGATTAGTGCTGATTTACCTCTTTGTAAGGTATGAAAAATAGAGAATATCCTCCCCAGATTCACAGTACTTAGTCTCTGAATACAGAATACATTTTCTAAGAATTTGCAAGCAAATCAATTAGTTTATGAGTTGAAATTATTAAAAACTTGATCCTTTAAGGCAATTTATCATCTATACAGTGCTTTCTTTGTCCAAAATTACCTTAATAGTGGAATAACACAGGCTCTTCAAACTTTCCATATAATTAAAACTCTTTGAAATCTTATGCATAGACTATATTTGAAGAAATTAAATTGTAATTAAGCAATGTTATTAATCATTGTTGTATCTAATTGTTATGATTATATAGCCTACAATTTTAATTGTGCCATGTAGTGACACCAGGAGGGGTAAAATATGAAAAAACAATCTAGAATAAATTAAATGGATTTTTAAGGACATTAAACACTAAGATGCCACAATCACAAATGTATGGTTATTGGTTGATGTCATTACAGGGCAGAGATAAGGTTGTTTGGGTACCTTAACATGTTTAGATTTCTTTTAAGTGTACTTTGAACTCTGAATTTCTAGTTTCCCATGCTTAGTTTGGGACAATTACAACATCTATTTTTTTTTTTACCCTTAAGTACTGATATGTACTCTGACTTTAACTCCCATTTTACATATTTTTTATCTGGAAATTAGGAAAAGATCTGTTTTAGGCTGACTATCAGGTAAATATGCCTGACAGCATGATCTACTAGATTGCAGAATAGCCTCCCAAGGGAAAAGGTGGAAGCTCTATCGCACAAAGTACCAAAAACTAGACTGGACAAAGCACTGGAAAGTGTACTGAACTTACATCTTAATATGTAATGACTTTTCAGGGGAATATATTAGATTACCTTCTGAACAAGTAATTTTCTCTCTAATATCTAGAGATATTACCTCTCTAAAGAGTGAAAAAGCTTCAGACTCCTATTTCTGAGAGGTCTGTAATTGTCACTTGAAAGACGCATGAATTAGGTGGCCAAATTATGGCACCACCTAGTGGTGCAATTGTGATATTAAGCCTACGATAAAGTAAGAAAAGGAATTTGAGGTTTAGGCTTGGTTGATTTTTGACCCTAGTGTAATAATTTCACAATGCAGGCATCCAAAGCAAGGAATCTGTTTATGACACATATCATGTAAAATTGAATATCTCACGCACTTGAGGAAAAATAATACTTCCTATGGAAATACCGGATGTTTTATAATTATTTATTAACATACAACTGAAGAATCTTTTTTTAGATAGTGTTCCAAAAAAGTTGCTTGTCTTTACTTATCATATCTAAATGGAAGGAACCACATATTTCACATCTGCCTGTTGTCAGTAAGGGAGACCAGAGAATTTACACAGAAAGATTGGACGAACACCTTCTTCAGATTCTTCCTCAAAAACTGTGGAACTTTCAATGAGATTTTGTGTCTGAGTCTTTGGAATGTTTCTAGAGAGTTTTACAAAGGAGGTGGTTAAGAAAGGCTATCTTTTAGATTTTAAATGTTGTGATTGACTTCTTGGGTTCTATGAGTTTAGGATGTATTTGGGACATTTTTATCCTCCTCCTCAGAGAAGAGTGTAGTAAAATAAGAACTACATGATATTTTGTGAGCAAAGCTAGTGGGCAAACTGAAATTTCTTCTTCGGTGCTGGCAAAGTCCTCTATCTTATCTATATTACCTTATCCCCTTCACTGCAATATCTGAGTGTCTTCCAACTATCTGAAAACAGAAACAACCTCTCTCTTCCTTCCTTTCCTCCCAGCTTTTAGTAGAAATAACTTTCTTCATTCATAATTTTGTTATTGATGTGTGGGTGAGAGAGAGAGAGAGAGAGAGAGAGAGAGGAAAAAACCACTTAGTGATGGGAAGGCAAGTAAAAAAAGACGAGTTTTGCAGCATTTAATTCTGAATGTAGTAAAGCTTATGGTTACTCTTAGGCCCAGTTTTGTGAAAGTTTTGTCTCCCCAGATTGGTCAATTAGTTCATCGGTCTAATGGAACATGCCTGTTGTGGTAGTGGAAAATTTTTGTGGAAAAATTGGAAAGAGTCCAGCGGAGGGCAACAAAAATGATTAGGGGTCTGGAGCACATGACTTATGAGGAGAGGCTGAGAGAACTGGGATTGTTTAGTCTCCAGAAGAGAAGAATGAGGGGGGATTTGATAGCAGCCTTCAACTACCTGAAGGGGGGTTCCAAAGAGGATGGAGCTCGGCTGTTCTCAGTGGTGGCAGATGACAGAACAAGGAGCAATGGTCTCAAGTTGCAGTGGGGGAGGTCCAGGTTGGATATCAGGAAAAACTATTTCACTAGGAGGGTGGTGAAACACTGGAATGCGTTACCTAGGGAGGTGGTGGAGTCTCCTTCCTTGGAGGTTTTTAAGGCCCGGCTTGACAAAGCCCTGGCTGGGATGATTTAGCTGGGAATTGGTCCTGCTTTGAGCAGGGGGTTGGACTAGATGACCTCTTGAGGTCCCTTCCAACTCTGATATTCTATGATTCTATGATTCCTAGTTGTGGTGACAGTGGTGAACACTCAGGTAGCTTAGACCAATTTCCATGGAGAGCTTTGGATCTGAGGGAAGAGATCTTACATTACATATACAATAGGGAGACAATGAAAAGCGCATAGTTTTCAGGTAATGTACTCACATGAACCTGTGTTGTTAAACTGACAGACTGGTACCTTTTGTACCAATTGTAGCCTTTTCAAGTTGTGTGGTTTTTGTCATAGAAATGAGTTAAACATATAATTAAGCATAAAGGTAACAAATACTTGGCCACTTTGGCCTTTATGGAAAAAGCATAATCAGCCTTGAATCTGGTGGAGGATTGGTTTTTATAGGATCTTTTAGGTTGCACTTAGAGTTTCCCTGTGACAGAGTATGAGGAAGAAACTAATTTCTCTTTATGGTGGGCAGAACTGAGGACTACTGACAGGTGGGATTTGACTCTGCTTTCTCTAAAGGCCTTGTATAATATACACACAGGCCTTTGATCAAGATCTTGCACGGGCAAAGAAAACTGTAGCACTGATTGAAGTTTACCTTATTAGTTGCATGCTTACTACATCTTTGTTGGCCTTCAGGCCTACTATGCATTTCATTCCAGGGGATGTATGGGCTAGGAAAGGAGCCCAAACATTGCTGTTACTCACATCTATGCCTACAATAGATTATTAGTGTTTCTCAAGCCCCCCCTTACCTATGTCCCTGCCATACAAGAGGGAGTCTGGTCCATGGGCTGCTTACACTACCCTGTCACACAGGTCCCTGTGAATGATTGGCTGTATGCTGGGAATGATTCTGCCCATTTCCTGGGCCCTTAGAACAGGTTCTTTCCAACTTGTGCAAAGAAGGGAAAGTTCCAGGAGATCCTGAATGGTCAGAGGTCTGTTGCAGAGTAGTCTGAATTCTTATAGGATAAGTAGAATTCCACATTTGATGTTTCTGGCTTTTCTGATAAGTCTTTCAAACATTTTAGAAGATAAAAATGCAGGAGAATGAAGCTGCACTGTCTGTGAGGCAAAGAGAAGACTCACCTCCAAAGATGAGACAGAATCAACCAGAAAGATTATCTAATTGGCTTTGCTTCTCACTATTATGGGGAATGAAAGGATTACAAATATAATAAATTAGAACGTAGAACAATTTTCCAGCACTAAATGTGAATTTTTGGAAAGTTAAATCAAAAATAAAAACTGGAGAGTATGGTGGCCTCCCAGACAGAATCAAAGGGTAAGATGCCTGCTTGTTTACTAAAACAGTGGTTCTCAAACTTGGGATGCCGCTTATTCAGGGAAAGCCCCTGGCAGGCCGGGTTGGTTTGTTTACCTGCCGTGTCCACAGGTTTGGCCAATTGGCTTGCGCCGCTTCCTGCAGCCCCCATTGGCCTGGAGCGGCGAACCATGGCCAGTGGGAGCCGCAATCGGCCGAACCTGCGGACGCAGCAGGTAAACAAACCGGCCCGGCCCGCCAGGGGCTTTCCCTGAACAAGCGGCGGCCCAAGTTTGAGAACCACTGTGCTAAAAGACTAAGAAAAGAGCTCTTAACTTGCATTTCTAAATAGAAACGGAGATAGAGCTTACTGAATCCATATTAAAATTTCTAGCGATGAAGAAAAAATAAAGAAATGGGTATTCGATTTGAAACAAAAAAGATATGCCTCATACAACTAGCTTATATTTTTCAGTGAGACCAAGTTGATTTTTTAAAGAAATCAAGGTCTCTAAAGTCACACAAGTGAAAAAATGAATTAATGTGTAAATAAATGTATTTGTTTCTAGACATTGCTAATCAGGGGTGCTGAAGCAATTTATATAGTGGGAATGCTGAGAGCCATTTAATCAAACTGTAAACCCTGTATATAATGGAAACCACTTCAAGCCAGGGGGTGCAGCAGCACGTCCAGCACTCCTAGTTCCAGCACTTATGTTGCTAATTCTATACAAGTCTATTGTTGGAAATCAAATATATAAAAAAGTAGTTGATAAACAAATGTTGGGGGTTGGCTGTGTGCTCCAGGCTGTCAGTACCGCCTATGGTAATACTCTGGGCTATAGCACCTAATAGCGAGAGTCCAAGGGCCACTTCATCTAGGAGTTTCAGTTCAGGAAGTGTTGCCCAGTGGTGAGAGCCCCAAGGCCACTTTACCCACCGGTTACAGTTCAGGGAGTGTCATCCAGCTGCGAGAATCCCAAGGCTGCTTTACCTAGCAGTTACAATTCAGGACATGTGTGGAGGGGAGGGGAGGGGAGGGAAGGGGAACTCAGGCCCACCCTACTCCACTGGGCTTTGACCCATAGCTTTTGAAAACAGTGGTCCCTGTGAGAGTCTTAGGGTCTGGTACCCTTAAGCGTGTTTCCTGGGTTGCTTCCTAACCTTGTTCTGGTCCCTCTGGCATCATCACAGGTTGTACTGGGTTCCTTCCTGTGTTCCTCTCTGGTCTGTCTCTAAAGTCTTTTCCACTGGTAACAGCGAGTCATCACCCTCAGCTCCTGCAGTTGAAGGGCCTCCTGTGGCTCAGCTATGACATTTGGTCCTGGTGGCATGGAGCCCTGTCAACTTCCTGTCAGAAGACTGCCACACCCAACTGCTCTCCTCCTCAGTCAACCCAGATTGAGCTGCACTTCTCCCTTTTGAACACTCCCACCCCTGAAAGCATCCCCAGCAGAGGGAAGGAGGCATGGCTTTCTGCCTCCAGAGTAGCTCCTTAACCCTTGCCTTGCTGGTGTGGGGTTGATAAACCTGTCCCAACAAGTCATCATTTACCTCTGAGTACCAACCCAGGCTTACTTGTTTACAAAGAGATATATAGTATTTATTTCATGCATAATACCTAATAAATGTGTTAATTAGGAGACTCACTATTGAGCCTGATCAATTCACATGATTAGTGCCCAAACATTCTACACTTACTCATGCTTATTTCAGTGTGATATAAATGAAAACCCATCAAATCAGATCTCATCCATCCTGAGGAAAAGATGTTTCAGAACCAGACTACAACAAACTACGGTTTCATTTCTTTCAACTTTCCTGCCAGCTACTCTCTGAACTCCGATTGTTTCTGAACAATTCTACCTTTTACTGGGTATACATACGGATTTATTTTTTGCATCTGAGTATATTGTCACTGAATTTGATATTGTACATAACTGTGTCACTACCTTCTGAACCCACCCCCTTGGAATGGGATGTCCATTTCCTCCTCCAAGAGGAGTCCTGTAGGTTCTCTCCATTCAATTCACTTGACCATCCCACTCAGTAAAAAAAAATAATAAACTCCGTGGATAACTAAAGTCCAACTAAAAGTTCAAATAAAAACATTTTTCTTCTACTCCCCCTTGGGCTAGTCTTCAACCTGCCTTCTGGAGTCAGTTCTTAGCTCCTTCTGGACTATACTTAAGTCCTTCCACACTCTGTTATAGTTACTGACTCCCAAGCGGCTTTCCTTAGAGCGTCTCTCAGTCTAGCACTCACTGAAGTTCCTTGCTCCCTACTGCCAGCCCCTGCAGAGTTTCTTCTTTCCTCTTTTAGACAAGCACTGCCTCCCATGGGATTCTCCCAGGAAGTCCTTTGTCCTAGCAGCTTCCCACTGCCTTTCCTCCCAGAATCTCCCTACAGACCCTAACTCAGGATCTCCCACAGGAGCCTAACCTGCTTTCTGTGCTTCCTCTCTACTGAGTTCTCTCAGCCCTTTTTCTGAGACCAGATGTTCATTAGGCCTGACCCAATTAGTCCCACCTCCTCAGGCTGGGAGGCAGGTCTTTATGGCACAGGTGAATCTGGCCCTAGTTCTCCTTACAGGAGCCAGTCACCCTGAACATATACACTCAGCATTTCTGACATGACTGTAAACGGATTCTTATATTTTAGCTGGATTTAAAATGTTAGGGTCTAATTTGTCCCTCAGAAAAACTAAGGGCCTTTCTATCTTTGCATATTTGGAGGGGGGAAATATTTCTCTTGAAAGTACAATTTATCATATTGTGCTTGCACTTGTCTCTTTGTTTATACTCTTCACACTCTTCATTAAAGATGCTGAAATTTCTAAGTTGAAAACAAAATTATGGCAATATATCTCATGGCATCATCAATCATTGCTTCAAAAATAAGTTCAGAGAAAGCTATGCCAAAACATCTTCACGTGACTCCATTTGATATTAAAAAAGGATCAGATACTAACCCTCATTATTTCATGCAGTTTAAAGAGAATTTTTTTCCTGGCATCCAAACTTGTTGGAAATATCTAGTCTTATTTGGTTAATAGAATTAAACCATCAACCTGTACTCCCTACGTGTGATCTGAGTCGTAGCTTATTTTAATGATAAAGTTAATTTTTTACTCCAGTTAGCACTGTAGAGTCCAGACATGTACGGAAGAGTAAGCTGCATTCTTTTTTTGTCTTATGCATCTGTAGAAGGAGCGGACTCACCCCTGCAGCGCCTCCTGCTGGTGACTCGGGAATTAGCTCTTCCAGCTCCTCGGAGCGCCCTCTGCAGGCCAGTGGTCCACCTTTCTCTGGCCCCGTGTCCCTCCCGGACCCCGGTGCCCTTGTATCTGGGGTGCTGCCCCTGGCAGTACACCCCTCAGTACTAGGGTCTCCCCTCCCTGGGGAACCCCCACCCACTATCCCTACCTCGCCACTGCCAGTCACCAACTAGCCCCTGCTCCCTGGGGCAGACTGCAGTATAGGCCACTCATCATAGGCAAGGTTGGGTTTGGACCTGCTGCCTTGGCCTAGCTCTGGGCTGCCCTCTGCAAGCCCCAGTACCCCTTGGCCTTCCGCTAGGCTGCAGCCTGGGGCATTCCAGGCTGGAGCTCCCCGGCTCCTCAGCCTGTCCCCAGCCCTGCTCCACTCAGGTACCCTGTCTCTAGCTTGCTGCAGCCAGGCCCTTCTCTCTCTGAAGGCAGAGAGAGACTGTTTGGCCTCTGGCTCCCAGCCTTTTTATACAGGCCAGCTGTGGCCTGATTGGGGGGTGGCCCTGCTGTGGCTGCTTCCCCAACCAGCCTAGCTTTTAGAGCTGCAGCCCTCTGCCAGGGCTGTTTTAAGCCCTTCCCGGCAGGAGCGGGATAGCCACCCCGCTACAGCATCATTGTCAGCTATGTTCAAGTTATGGAAGCTTTATTATGGGTGATGACATGCAGAAAAAATACTACCTGTCCTTCAGATCCCATGATGTTTTTGCAGTGCTGAGAGAAAAAAGACAGTTACCCTTTTTGTAACTGGTGTTCTTCAAGATGTGCTCCTCATGTCCATTCCGTTGTGGGTGTGGGTGCTTGCCACATGCACCGGTGTTGGAAGTTTCTCTCTCAGTGGTATCCGTAGGGGACTGGCTCTGTCGCCCTCTAGAGTGGCACACATATGCCACGGTATAAGGGGTGCTGCTGGCTACCCCCACCCTCAATTCCTTCTTGCCGGAAACTCTGACAGTGGGGAAGGAGGGTGGGTTGTGGAATGGACATAAGCAACACATCTTGAAGAACACGAGTTATGAAAAAAAGGTAATTGTCTTTTCTTCTTCAAGTGCTTGCTTATGTCCATTCCATTGTAGGTGACTTCCAAGCAGTACCACCGGAGGCAGGGAGGAGTTCATGGATGTGTCAATTGCAACACAGCTCTGCCAAATCCAGCATCATCTCTTGCTTGCTGAGTGATGGTGCAGTGCGTCGTGAACACGTGTACCAACCACCACATCACGGCCCTGTGATAGGGACATGTGCCAGGACGGCTGCCAAGGATGCTTGAGCCCTAGTTGAGTGGGCCTTCACTATAGGAGACAGCTTGGCCTAAATCAGCTCATAACAGGTCTGGATGCAGGTGGTGATCCAATTAGAGATCCTCTGCGAGGACACTGGGAGATCCTTCATCCTGTCCACTGTCGCAATAAAGAGCTGGGTCGATCTGTGGAAGGGCTTGGTGTGCTCCAGGTAGAACGCTAGGGCATGCCGGACATCCAAAGTGTTTAGCCGCCTCTCCTCATTGGTTGAGTGCAGCTCTGGACAGAACATCGGGAGGAAGATATCCTGGTTGACATGAAAAGGGAACACCACCTTACACAGGAAAGCCAGATGAGGTCGCAGCTGGACCTTGTCCTTGTAAAATACCGTAGACGGAGGCTCCGAAGTGAGGACCTTAATCTTGGATACGTGCCTCACCAAGGTAATGGCTACAAGGAAAGCAACTTTCTATGACAGCTGGGAAATGGAACAAGAAGCCATAGGCTCAAAGGGTGGGCCTGTGAGCCTAGAGAAGACCAGGTTAAGATCCCATTGGGCAACCGGGTCTGGACCAGCGGCCTTTCAAGGCCTTTTAGGAACTGGATAGACATCTAATATGAGATCATGGATTTGTCCCGGACACGTGGATGGAAGGCCAATATAGCTGCCAAGTGCACCTTGATGGAAGAAAGTGCGAGACCTTGGTGCTTTAGATTGAACAGGTAATCCAGGATGGACTGCAGAGACAACCAGGTTGGGGAGATGCTATACCCCAACGCCCAGCAGGAGAACCGCTTCCACTGTACCAGGTAAGTCGCTCTGGTGGAGGACTTCCAGCTTTCCAAGCGAACCTGCTGTACCTGGTTAGAGAAGGCCTGTTCCTCTGGGTTTAGCCATGCAGCAGCCAAGCCGTGAGGTGAAGAGAGGAAAGGTTTGGGTGCAGGAGCTGACCGTGGTCCAGTGAGAGTAGGTCTGGGTGGCTGGGCTGTGACCATGGGGTAGCCACGGCCAGATCCATGAACGTGCCGAACCAGTGCTGGTAAGGCCACGCCGGGGCGATCATAATGACTCACACCTTGTCAATTTTGATTTTTGATAGGACCCTGCTGATCAGCTGAATTGACGGGAATGCGTACATCAGATCCTCCTGCCCATGACAGGAGAAAGGCATCGGAGAGGGCGCCCCTACCGAGGCCTTGGAGAGACAAGAACTGATGACACTTCCTGTTCTGTTTGGTGGCAAACAGGTCCACTCAGGGAGCCCCCTACTTCTGGAAGAGTGCCTGGACGACCTCTGAGTGGAGCAACCACTTGTGGTGAGAGAAAAAGGACCTGCTGAGGCGATTCGCCAGCATGTCCACATGCCAGGGAGATGCAAAGCTTCCAGGTGGATCGCATGCTGGATGCAAAAGTCCCACAGGCGGAGCGCTTCCTGAGAAAGCTGACTAGCGTGCTCTCCTTTGCCTGTTGACATAGAACATTGAGGCTGTGTTGTCCGTCAACACCTGCACTACTGAACCGGACAACTGTGGCCGGAAGACACTGCAGGATAGGTGGATGGCTGAGCGTTATACATAATGTCATAATGTCCCCTGGGTCCGCTGTCCGCAGCACACCAAGATGTGCTCCCCAACTGAGGTCGGAGGATATCAGGGAGACCGTGGGCCATAGACTCTCGAACGGCACTCCTTCCAGCACCAACCTTGGGTCAGTCCACCACTGCAGAGAGGTAAGTACCTTCGGCAGGATCGTGATGACCTTGTCCAGGTGATCCCTGGATGAAAAATAGACTGTCGCAAGCCACAATTGAAGGGGCCACATTCTGACCCTCACATGGAGGACAACATAAGTGTGCCCCAGTAGTCCGAGGCAGCTCTGGGCCATGGTGAGCGGATGTGCGGAGATGCTGTCAATGAGATCCGACATCATCCTGAATCTGTCCTGTGGCAGAAATGCCCTGGCCTGGGTAGAGTCAAGTACCGCTCTGATAAACTCTATCCTTTGGACCAGGATTAACGTTGATTTTTGCTCGTTTATCAACAGGCCCAGGGCTTGGCACATGCCTTGCACCTCGGTGACACTGCACTGGACCTGGGTCCTGGAGCGATCCTTGACAAGCCAGTCATTGAGGTAAAGGTAAGTCTGGATACCCTGACATCTGAGGTAAGCCACCACTACCAACATACACTTGGTAAACACTTGGAGATGTTGCTAGGCCGAAAGGGAGCACTGCAAACTGGTAGTGAGTGGTCCCCACCATGAAGCGCAGAAAATGTTTGTGCTCACGGAATATTGATGTAAGTGTTCTTAAATTGAGGGCAGCGTACCAGTCTCCCAGATCCAGGGAAGGAATGATGGAGGCCAAGGAGACCATGCGAAACTTCAACTTCTTGAGATATCTCTTGAGGCCTTGCAGGTCTAGGATGGGCCGCAGACCTCTCTTGGCCTTTGGGATTAAAAAATAGAGGGAGTAAAACCTCTTGCTCCTTAAATGCAGCGGGACTTCTCCCAAGGCTCCCACCTGAAGAAGGCCCCAGAAGGGTCCCTGAAGAGGGACGGGGTGGGGGTGCAAGGGAGGATAGAAATAAACTGGAGGGTATATCCCCCTGCTACTGTGCTGAGGTCCCACCGGTCCAATGAAGCCCAGGCAGGGAGGAAGGGGGACAGATGGTTGGAAAATAACGGGGGAGCAGGATCCAGGATACAGGCTAGAAGGTCGCCCTTGAGCGCACCCTCAAAATGCCCGCTTATCACCCTGTTGGTTACGGGTGGAGCTCGATTGAGCAGAGGATGCTGGCTGGTGGCCTTGCTGGTGCTTATAGACCTTGCCCTTCTTACGGCAGTGCTCCGATTGAGATTGACTTCCAAACCTCTGGGTCTGTTGCAGCTTGAACTGCTTCCTAGGTGGCCCTGGGTGTACAGGCCCTGAGACCGCAGGGTTGTCTTTCAGACCATGCAGTTTTGTGTCTGTTTGCTCAGAGAACAATGCCAGGCAATCAAACGGAAGGTCCTGGATGGATTGCTGAACCTCCGTTGAAAGGCCCAATGACTGTAACCAGGACGCCCACGTCATGGAGATGGCCAAGGCCATGATTCAGGCCTCAGAGTCTGCCGCATCTGAGGCTGCCCGGAGGGCTGCCCTTGCCACGGCTTTGCCCTCTTCAAGAATAGCCAGGAATTCCTTCCTGAATTCCTCTGGCAGAGAGTCCGAGAACTTGGCCATGGACTGCCTGGGATTAAAATCATAGTGACCAAGTAAGGCCTGCTGGTTGATCACTTGTAGTTGGAGGCTGGAAGTTGAATAAACTTTTCTTCCAAAGAGATCGAGCCTCTTTGCCTTTGGGTATCACACCTGTTTGGCCCCATCTGTCATGGTCATTAACTGCGGACACAACCAGAGAGCTTGGGGCAGGATGCATGTACAAATATTCATACCCCTTAGAAGGGACATAGTATTTATGTTCTGTCCGCTTGGAAATGGGGGGCAGTGATGAAGGCGTCTGCCACAAAGTCTTAGTAATTTTTGCCACTCTCTCGTGCACGGGCAATGCCACCCAGGCAGGGACTGCCGAACTTAGTACATAAAATAAGGAGTCTGAGGGCTCTGCCAACTCCTTGGCTTCAAGCCCCAGGTTTGAGGTGACCCTTTTTAAGAGCTCTTGATGAGCCTTGGCATCATCCTGAGGAACTGGGTGAGAGGGCCCCGTAATTGCCTCATCAGGTGAGGATGAAGAGGAGGCGGGCACCGGTGGTTCTGCCACCTCCGTCGCTTCCTGCATGGGGACCTCCACCGCGGCTGAGTTACCCTGCTCTAGGGTCACATCTGTGTCGGGGGGCGGGGAGGGCAGGAGACTGTCGCTGACCGCATATCTGATGCCCCTGAAACCGACCTATGCTCCTGCAAGGGTTGTGGAAATCCCCAGGGATTCCAGAGGTGCCAGGGGGCAGGCCACTGGCTCTGAGACCACATTGTACTGGGAGACGCTGTGGGAAAAGCCAGTGCCTTCACTAGGTGGCCCTGACCCGCTGGTAGGGACTCCCCCTCACTGTTGGATCAGTCTACTCCAGGCCCTCGGTGCCAATCCCAGAGCTCTGCTGAGGATTCACACGAGGGCGATGACCCTGGTGCCACGATGCCAGTGACCGGTGGTGGCGTTTGGCGGATTGGCGACGGTAATCTGGCAATCTACACCTGACGCTTAGTAAACAGTCCATCGAGCAGGAGCGAGTAGGCTGACGTGCACAGGACCGGCGGCGTGCCCATGGTGAACCATACCGGGCATTCTGTCAACAAGTAACGGGGCTCCCTGGACCAGCAGGTCGAACCGCCAGAGTGGTGCCAAACACTGGGAGAGTGGCTTGGGCGTGCCCGGCACCGGGGCAGCGCCATTCCACTGGCAATCATCTCCTTGAGCCCAAGGAGCACTGCTCAGAGTCTGGGGATCCACACCATGCACTCTGATGGGTGGGCCGACCTGTGTCCAGGGCATCATGGCTCTGCGCAGGACAGCACTGGCGGGATACTCCCCACGGTGGACATCCCCATTAGAAGGGTCCCAAGGCAGGTTTTCCCCTGGAATGGGGTACCTCCGTGGCCAGCATGGGCCTGAAAGGCCTCCGGTGTGGATGGCACCACCAGGTGCCAAATGCCTCTGCTGCTTCTTACAGTGGCGGGGGGCCTGGAGTGGGCTAGTCTGCTCAGCAGGAGCTGGGGCCTGACCTCTGTCTGGAGGTGAAGAGCTGCAAGACATGGTACTGGTCCATTGATCCTCCATTCTCTTACCTGGGTCCTGTCCTAGGGGAGGGAACTTATCCTCAGTCACAGTCAGCATACTACTGGTCCTTTACTTATCTTTATATCACCTGTTGTGGGGTCCTTGCTTTTCATGTGTTCCTATTCATTTGGTTTACCTCTGGTTTACCTTGTTTAGAACTGTTGATGGTTTAATAAATACCTTGGTTGTTTACACCCACACATCCTTCTTGGTTTACCTTATTTTAAGGGACTAACAACAAACCCCAATGATAGATGCGGGTAGGGGGACATTCCTCTAGACTGGTTCAACATGGGTTACCAGGGACAGATAAGGGGGAAAAGCTAGACAAATCATCATCTGTAGCCCAGGCATCTTTCGGAACGAAATGTTTGAAAATATGACTTATATGGCCAAGTTAATCCCTGGCACAACTCCACTGTCTAACATCTATTTTAAGTAGTTCCAGTGATCAACTGTTCTCCATGTCCACTGATGGCAGGACAAGAAGTAATTGGTTTAGTGTGCAGCAAGAGAGATTTGGGTTGAATATTAGGAAAAACTTTCTAACTATAAAGATAGTTAAGCTCAGGAGCAGGTTACATAGGGAGGTTGTGGAATCCCACTCCTTGGAAGTTTTTGAGAATAGGTTAGACAAATAATTGTCAGAGATGATCTAGATATAGTTAATTTTCCTCCAGTGAAGGTGGATGGACAAGATGACCTCTTGAGGTCCCTTACAACCCTACATGTTTATGAATACATTTCAGAGGGAGTTTAGGTTGGGAGGTCCCGCCCTCAGTATTTAAGTCAGAAGGGCCAAGCAATGCTAGGCTGATTTGGAGCCTGGCAGTGTGGACATTTCATGACCCTGAACTGGAGACTAGCACTTGTGCCGGGATCAGTGATGCTAGATACCTGCTAAAAAGATTATAGTGCAAGTGGGAATAAGGAGCACTAAGCTGCCAATGACAATTTGATAATAGTGGATCAAATAGTTTTCTAGGCTTCCAAGTCTGTTTCTCTCACCTTCTGACAGCTTGATTACCAGGGAAATAGGTCTACCACCTTGCCCGGGGCCCTGACCAATTAGGGGTCCTGGAAAAATGGGCACTCCCCACACCCCGACCCACTCCACCTGGCACTCCGCAGCAGCAACTCCAGGTGGGCAGAGTGGGGAAAGCCCCCATGCCCCGACCCTGCTCCCTTGGCTGGAGAGCCAGGTGGGCGGGGGGAGTGGGCCCTGACCCTGCTCCCTGGCAGGAGTGGGAGGGGCGGGGGAGGACTGCAGGTGGAAGGGGCCCCACAACACCCTAATCCACCCCTGCAAGGTACAGGTGTTCTCTAAGATGGTTTCTCTCCCAAACATTCTTCTGCCCAGCCATGGCTGACTTTCCCCCAGTAAGAACCTTCCACAGAAGTACAAGGTGCTGGCTTCCCTTGTCCTCCTAAGTGAAAGATCTTTGCCTAAGCAGGTTTCTCACCTATATTCTGTTCCCAGAGGCTTCAATCCTCCCTGGTTGAATGATTAGTGAGTTATTAGTTTTCCAGTAACATATGACATGACACCTTTTTGATACAGGTATCAGAGGGGTAGCCGTGTTAGTCTGAATCTGTAAAAAGCAACAGAGGGTCCTGTGGCACCTTTGAGACTAACAGAAGTACTGGGAGCATAAGCTTTCGTGGGTAAGAACCTCACTTCTTCAGATGCAAGAAGTGAGGTTCTTACCCACGAAAGCTTATGCTTATGCTCCCAGTACTTCTGTTAGTCTCAAAGGTGCCACAGGACCCTCTGTTGCTTTTTGATACAGATAATAACCAAAGTGAGTTGGGGTACACTGAACTGGCTAGGTCAGCTGAAACTCATTATCTGACACCAGCGAGTCCTTGTCCTCTGACACTGGGATGCTCTTAGGGGTCACACCTCCCCACTCTCAAAGCTGCAGGAATGTTAGTCACTGGCTGACCCAGAGGCAGCTGGTTAGAGCCCTCTTTTCTGGACAGGGCATTTGACACCATATTTTCTTTCCTCTTTATATAGAAGAAACCTATTTTGTTACCTTTGTCTGTTTACAGTCTCCAGGATATAATATCAGAGTATCTGTGATTTCAGCTACAAATGTTTTAGACATTTTACAGTGACATTAATGACCAGTATTATTATACTTCAAATGATATATCATGTCACCTTTCAAATAAATATCATGAGACTAGTATGTGAGGTGTAGTACGTCAGGCCTGGGACAAGAGCTGCTGACACAGTGTAATGAACCATAAATGGGCCTCTGTGTCACTGGTGGACCAACAAGGGCACAAAAAAGTCAAAACTGATGATTGTTGCTACCTCTTATGGATGATATGATAAAGTGTCACCGAATCACTTCTGAATTTTTATACTGAAGTTGCGGAATCTACTGTTTAGAGTTTAAAAATGAAATACATCTGAAATATTAAAGTTTTCCCTCTGATGTTCTATTTATTTTCTGAAAAAAACAGAGGTTCTTATATACATCTATAATTTTCACATGTCCTTGTTTCTACTCTAAACATCATACATGAATTAGCTGTTTTATTAATAGTGGGATTGTAAAAATTAAATTTGGTTTTAATATAAATACCTTGTAACTACCCTGAAAATACAAACTAGATTTATATGACATGGGATTATTTTCCTATGAATATGAATTTTCCAACCTTTATCTTACTTTCTAATGGTTCTCTCTTTTCCAAGTATTTTAGGTAGAAAAATGATGTATTTAGCCCTGTAAGTTTCCTCCAGTCTTAGGAAAATAATACAAAACACACAGATAGTAACAACGGAAAAGTAAAATTAGCATTGTGTTCATTAACTGAAAGAAACTTATTAGATGGGACTTTTTCTTATTATTCTTGGATTTTAAAATTTGCATAAGTAAGCAAGCTAAATTTAAATGATTAAAGAAAATACAATATCTAACAACTATCAAGTCGAAGTCAAGAAAGTGGTAAATGCAACAACTCATGATCAGCCCACATGTGAAGTTGTTTGTCTTCAGCACAGATGTGTTATTGCAGCACAATGAATGCCTCACACTTGAATCAACAGAAAATGTCTGTAAATTCCTCATCAAAGCTTTAGAAACTATCTAAAAAAACCCCTCTCTTCTATATTTTGAAATCAATATTTATAAGTTAAAGACATAGTACATTAGGATAGCTGTTAATCTATGCTACCATTATGTGGTAAGTACCATTCCTCTACATGTAAATTTAAAAGAAAACTGAAATTGAAATTTATAAAAGACAGAAATTGGCTTCTTGTCAACTTTTCAGTAATGACTGTAATACATCATACATTTTAAAACTAGAGCAGCAGCTTATTTTGACTCATTTTATACCCAAGAGGTTTTCATCTATTAAATTCATAAAAAAAAAAAAAATGACATTCTTAACCAGAAGTTCTCTAGAACATGTTGTACAGTCTGGTACAATTAGGTCTAAATAATTTACAAGGTTTTACTGGCAGGAAATCCTGTTACTGGGTTACTGGACTTTGTTTAATACTCATACATTTCTGCTAAAATGTCGATAATGATTTCCTCTTATAAATAAAAGTAGACAAATGTACGTGAGGAAGGAAAAATGGAAAGAAGAAGATTACATTAAACTCATATCAGAAACAATTTTTGATGAGTCTGAAAACTTGTTATTTTAGGATTTGATCATGTTCAGATCCATTGAAGTAGATCACATTTTTGCAATTGACTGCAAAACAGCAATATTAGTCCAATTCTGACACCATAAATCATATATTTTTAGAGGAAGTTCTTTAACAAATTCACTATAAATTATTTGCCATGCCCTGTTTAAGATCTTTCATTTATGTTACAGTCCCGCCCCCCACCCATAAATAAAACAGTTGAAAAAGGACACAATCACATTGGTTCAAAGAAAAAAAAAGTAATGAAAGATCGTTCCCAAGGGAAGTCAAGGAGATAGACTTTGAAATCTAATCTCTTCAGGCATGAAATATCACCCATTATTGTTTTATTAAGAAATTTTTAATTTTTCTTTGTATAAGCAAATGTAATGTAATACAGAATAATTCATGTATAGTCTAGCCAGGTCAAATTTGCTGTTTAACTGAAGAGTACAAGTTAATATTTCTTTTGTTATTATGACTCAAATACAGGCATATTTAGGTATAAGTAAACTTAAAAAAAAGCTTACCATTACTATTGGTCATTTTTAACTACTTGGAAAGTAAATCCATCAAAGAAAAAATAAACTTAGCAAGTAATTTTCCTAGTAGGGTCATAGCAGGGATCCCAGGCTATAATGTGCCACTAAGACACAGGAAGTTTTTGGAAAGTGTAGGGGACAATTTCCTGGTGCAAGTGCTGGAGGAACCAACTAGGGGCAGAGCTTTTCTTGACCTGCTGCTCACAAACAGGGAAGAATTAGTAGGGGAAGCAAAAGTGGATGGGAACCTGGGAGGCAGTGACCATGAGATGGTCGAGTTCAGGATCCTGACACAAGGAAGAAAGGAGAGCAGCAGAATACGGACCCTGGACTTCAGAAAAGCAGACTTTGACTCCCTCAGGGAACAGATGGGCAGGATCCCCTGGGAGAATAACATGAAGGGCAAAGGGGTCCAGGAGAGCTGGCTGTATTTTAAAGAATCCTTTTTGTGGTTGCAGGAACAAACTATCCCGATGTGTAGAAAGAATAGTAAATATGGCAGGCGACCAGCTTGGCTAAACAGTGAAATCCTTGCTGATCTTAAACGCAAAAAAGAAGCTTACAAGAAGTGGAAGATTGGACAAATGACCAGGGAGGAGTATAAAAATATTGCTCAGGCATGCAGGAGGGAAATCAGGAAGGCCAAATCACACTTGGAGTTGCAGCTAGCAAGAGATGTTAAGAGTAACAAGAAGGGTTTCTTCAGGTACGTTAGCAACAAGAAGAAAATCAAGGAAAGTGTGGGCCCCTTACTGAATGAGGGAGGCAACCTAGTGACCGAGGATGTGGAAAAAACTAAATGTACTCAATGATTTTTTTGCCTCTGTCTTCACAAACAAGGTCAGCTCCCAGACTGCTGCACTGGGCAGCACAGTATGGGGAGAAGGTGACCAGCCCTCTGTGGAGAAAGAAGTGGTTCGGGACTATTTAGAAAAACTGGACGTAGACAAGTCCATGGGGCCGGATGCACTGCATCCGAGGATGCTAAAAGAGTTGGCAGATGAGATTGCAGAGCCATTAGCCATTATTTTTTAAAACTCCTGGCGATCGGGGGAGGTCCCGGATGACTGGAAAAAGGCTAATGTAGTGCCCATCTTTAAAAAAGGAAAGGAGGAGGATCCGGGGAACTACAGGCCAGTCAGCCTCACCTCAGTCCCTGCAAAAATCATGGAGCAGGTCCTCAAGGAATCAATTATGAAACACTTAGAGGAGAGGAAAATGACCAGGAACAGTCAGCATGGATTCACCAAGGGGAAGTTGTGCCTTACTAACCTAATTGCCTTCTATGAGGAGATAAGTGGCTCTGTGGATGAGGGGAAAGCAGTGGACGTGTTATTCCTTGACTTTAGCAAAGCTTTTGATACGGTCTCCCACAGTATTCTTGCCGCCAAGTTAAGGAAGTATGGGCTGGATGAATGGACTGTAAGGTGGATAGAAAACTGGCTAGATTGTCGGGCTCAATGGGTAGTGATCAATGGCTCCATGTCTAGTTGGCAGCTGGTTTCAAGCGGAGTGCCCCAAGGGTCGGTCCTGGGGCTGGTTTTGTTTAATATCTTTATTAATGATCTGGAGGATGGTGTGGACTGCACTCTCAGCAAGTTTGCAGATGACACTAAACTGGGAGGCATGGTAGATACACTAGAGGGTAGGGATCGGATACAGAGGGACCTAGACAAATTAGAGGATTGGGCCAAAAAAACCTGATGAGGTTCAACAAGGATAAGTGCAGAGTCCTGCACTTAGGACGGAAGAATCCCATGCACTGCTACAGACTAGGGACCAAATGGCTAGGTAGCAGTTCTGCAGAAAAGGACCTAGGGGTCACAGTGGACGAGAAGCTGGATATGAGTCAACAGTGTGCTCTTGTTGCCAAGAAGGCTAACGGCATTTTGGCTGTATAAGTAGGGGCATTGCCAGCAGATCGAGGAACACGATTGTTCCCCTTTATTCGACATTGGTGAGGCCTCATCTGGAGTACTGTGTCCAGTTTTGGGCCCCACACTACAAGAAAGATGTGGAAAAATTGGAAAGAGACCAGCGGAGGGCAACAAAAATGATTAGGGGTCTGGAGCACATGACTTATGAGGAGAGGCTGAGGGAACTGGGATTGTTTAGTCTCCAGAAGAGAAGAATGAGGGGGGATTTGATATCTGCTTTCAACTACCTGAGGGGGGGTTCCAAAGAGGATGGAGCTCAGCTGTTCTCAGTGGTGGCAGATGACAGAACAAGGAGCAATGGTCTCAAGTTGCAGTGGGGGAGGTCTAGGTTGGATATTAGGAAACACTATTTCACTAGGAGGGTGGTGAAGCACTGGAATGCGTTACCTAGGGAAGTGGTGGAGTCTCCTTCCTTGGAGGTTTTTAAGGCCCGGCTTGACAAAGCCCTGGCTGGGATGATTTAGCTGGGAATTGGTCCTGCTTTGAGCAGGGGGTTGGACTAGATGACCTCCTGAGGTCCCTTCCAACCCTGATATTCTATGATTCTAAGACACCCATCCAGCAATACACTTAAACATGTGGATAACATTAAGCACTGTACCATTGAAGAAGGGAAGTTGAAGTCAATGGAACTACACATATGCTTAAAGCTAACCATGTTGTCCTCAATTCAGCAAAGTATTTAATTACCTGCTTAAAGTTAAATATGTGCTTAAGTCTTTTACAAATCAAGGACTTAATTAGCGGATGTCTCTTCCATAAGCCTGTGCTGTGGTATGACCACCAACAAAAGCCAAAGCATATGAATGTTATTTTAGAAGCATGAAAACCAACTATTTTTTCCTCATTTTGCTAATTCAAATGGCCATTTGAGATTATACAAAACTTTCAAAAAATCCGTAGCTTATAACCACTGACAAATGTATTCTTAATGTAACTTATATTACAGATAGAAAATAAAAAAAGCTCATCAGAAAATTTTGTGGTCATAAATCAGCCTTCATGGCAGTCTTAAGTAGGCAGGCAATACCACCATCAGGTGAGATGATCTGGCAATCCTCATCACATGTTGTTCAGCATCTCATTCATAATGATCAGTCTTTCTAAACCCATTATGCAATATATGGCACAATAATACTGAACCTGAAATGATTTCACAGGTCCCTAGACTATACCCAGGATAATAACAACACCTGATCAAATGTAACTACAGCATCAATATTGCAATACGATAACAAGAAGACTGATTAGAGAACTAGGGGAAAGCAGACTTAGCCAAGGGTCAAAAATTAACCATACCTTTAAATTTCTTGTTTTTTTCCTCAATTTATTCCAGAGCCCTAATGTTACCATTAATTTTTTTTCATTTATTAATAAAGAATTGTATAAAAGAGTAACAAATGGATTGTGTATCTGGAAGACCTTTTGAGATGATAGCATACACAGTCCTCTATTCCAAAGAATTCCAGAGTGAGAAGGCTGTTTCTTTTTCTTTCTCCCCAGTAGCTGCAAGGTTGCTCTGTGCTCTGGAGATGGGGATATGAAGAGGCTGACTAGCGGCTGGAGCCTCAGGAGGAATTCTGAATGGACAACCAGAATTCCTCCTATGGGCTCCAGAATGGACAGTGGAGAGAGAGCTCTGCCATCTGCAGAGGGTACAGTAGGCTCTCTGCTCGGTGCCCAGCCAACTCTGGACTGTTGTGGGGTGAGAAAGCACAGTTCTCCCCTCATCCCACCTCTCACAGCCACATTAACAACTCAGTGATATCAACTGGGGAAAAACTGGAGAGGATGTACTTTCCCTATAACATTAGCATATGGATGTCTGGTGCCTTTCTGTGAATTTATGTAGGCCTTCCTACAATTTTCAGATTGTACTGTTTCCTTTCTGATTTTGGATATGAAGGCAAGCACTCACTTTCTTTTTTCAAAAAAGTTTTTGGGGATAAAAGGTACTATGTAAATGTGAGATTATTATTAAATTATTTGTTATAAATCAGAACCTTATTTTTTATATTATTAACATTAAAAGTTTTCATAAAATCTTACTAAGCATTAAGTAGAAAACTGTGTATTCATTTCTGCAAATTCAATATTGTATACAAGCGTTTTAAACTAGAGAATGTTATCACGTTAAATGTGCTTACATTTATTTCCTGTGCTTAGATGTAATGCAGTAATAATAATGCCACAATTACCAGAATGTACAATCTAAATTATAGTACTCCGTAAATCAACATGTAGCTGAATGAGTTACATACATCCTACAGGATACCACTACAGTTCTAAATTGTTTCCTGTTAACACTGTGCACACATACTATAAAATTTTGAACTGTGCTCAGCATACAATGTGGTAACTAACTAATAATTCTGAAAAACTATACCATTGTACAGATACATAAATGATGTACAGATACATAAATGTGAAATAAATAAACTTTATTCAGAGTTGCATAATGGGGAATCTAGACAATTCCTGTAACTTCTATTGAAGAGAAATATATGTACTTTAACTTATTAGTGAGATTTCAAATAAGAAAATAAAATCTTTACAAAACACAAATGTTCAAACAGGCTCCCATTTCAGTGTGAAATCATCAATATTATTCATGCTGGGATTTTGCATACAGTGGAAAATTGTATATACCATATCAGATGCACTATTGCTTTGTTTAGAATAGGATATTGTGTTTCCTCTTTAAATATGTATGGGACAGCACTGCTTAACCACTGGTAAACACTTGACAACTGGGCATTTTCAAAATAACTTATTTTTGCACATAATTTTTAAAAGTAAAAGAAAAAATATAAATCTCAATTACAACAGAAATGTCACTTTAATTACAAAATACATTGCTGTAGACGACTCCGAGAACATTCTCTCAGAAACCACTCCACTGAATACCACTGCCATATGTCTAACTGAATGAGACTTTAGATCTAGTTCACCTATTCATTGAATATGTACATTCAATGAGCTATTCAGCATTGCAAGTAGATTACTGACAACTATTAATACCAGTACATATTTTCTATAGCATTGTAAAGTAGTTTAAAATAAAACTGGAAAACACAGTCATTAAAAAAGGATACATTTGTTTTTACCTAATACCTCCTCTGTGAATTGCCAGGTTCATCAATCCCCTGATTGGATCTCATTCTACTTTACAGCTAGGAGGCATCTCCAGACTTGTCAATCATGGCTAAGTTTCAGCTTCACCTACTTAGGAAAGCCATTAGATACATTGACCAAACCGGACAGTCTCTACGCAAAAGAATTAATGGACACAAATCTGACATCAGGAATCATAATACTCAAAAACCAGTGGGAGAACACTTTAACCTGTCTGGTCATTCAATGACAGACCTGCGGGTGGCTATTTTACAACAGAAAAGCTTCAAAAACAGACTTCAACGAGAAACTGCTGAACTTGAATTGATATGCAAATTAGACACAATCAATTTAGGTTTGAATAGACTGGGAATGGCTGAGCCATTACAAACATTGAATCTATCTCCCCATATAAGTACTCTCACACTTCTTATCAACCTGTCTGTACTGGGCTATCTTGATTATCACTTCAAAAGTTTTTTTTTTCTCTTACTTAATTGGCCTCTCAGAGTTGGTAAGACAACTCCCACCTGTTCATGCTCTCTGTATGTGTGTGCATATATATCTCCTCAATATATGTTCCATTCTATGCATCCGAAGAAGTGGGCTGTAGCCCACGAAAGCTTATGCTCAAATAAATTTGTTAGTCTCTAAGGTGCCACAAGTACTCCTGTTCTTTTTCCGGATACAGACTAACATGGCTGCTACTCTGAAACCTGTCATTAGATAAGTTTCCTGCAGTGAAATGCGCTATAAAATGACAACCTGTCTACTCAGAGAAAATAAATTATCAAGTAAAAACATATTTGTCCCTCTGTCATATCCAGGTCTATCATTGCTATGAAGGGATTTTAACAGCACTGAAATCCCATTAGTAGGGCCAAATAATGCCAACATCTGAAAGTTTCCTTCTTTCAAATATCCGGGTCTACCGTATGTAAATCCTTTTGTCTCTTCCTGATTTCAGAGCAAAACTAATCCTATGAGACAATGGCTCAGGGCTCAGTACATGAAACCTAAATCCTGACCACTGCAGAAGCTGCTGGAGAGGGTAGTAACTAAGCTGTAATGCCTTACTGCACTGCAGATGTAGGGAGCACGGATGGGATGGAGGAAGGAAGGTGGAGATTTTGGTAGCTGGGTAAGGGACAGTTGGAAGCATGCAGGAAGCCACTTGCTAAATTGGATCCATTCAAAATGCATTTTAATGAAGCCAAATGCAAAGTTATACCTCTAGGAACAAGGAATGTAGGCCATATCTTCAGAATGAAGAACTGTATCCTGGAAAGTAGGGAATGAAAAAGATTTGGCTGTCATAGTGGACAAGCAACTCATCATGAAGTCTCAATTAAATGCTGTGGCAAAAACAGCTAAGGCGATCCCTAGATGTATAAACAGGGGAGTAGTGAGTAGGGAGGTGATTTTACTTCTACATGCAGCATTGGTGAGGCCAATACTGGAATATTGTTTCCAGTTCTGGCACCCACATTTTAAAGGATGTTGAAAAAATTGGAGAGACTGCAGAAGAGGGCCTCAAAAATAAATCAAGGGATGGAGAAAATGCCTTATAATGACAGACTTAAAGTTGCCGTTTACTTAATCTAAAAGATGGCGAGGCAACTTTATTACAGTGCATAAGTACCTTCACAAGGAGAAGATATCAGGTACTAATAATGGGCTTTTAAAACTAGCTGAGAAATGCATAACAAGAACCATGGCTGGAAGATGAAGCCAAACAAATTCAAATTAGAAATAAAGCACCAATTTTTAATAAGTGAAGGAACAAACTACCAAGGGAAGTGGTGTATTCTCCCTCTCTTGATGTCTTCAAATCAAGACTGGATACCTTTCTGGAAGATATGCTTTAACCAAACACCAGTTATACGTTATTAAACACAATTTATTGCACTTAATTCAGGGGTAACTGGATGAAATTTAATGGCCTGTAATATACAGGAAGTCAGACTAGGTGATCTGATGGTCCCCGCTGACCTTAAACTCTATGAATCAACTTCCTTCACTCTGACAATAATGCAAGCCTTACTGTCTCATTTGCTCACTTCACCCACAGCCACCTCTTTGCCTTTCTCCACAATTCCTCTATTAATAGAATACAATCAGTTCTAGTCCACCAAGCCAGTACCCTCTTTTCATCCAAATTCCTCCTCAAGAATAACTTATTTTGAGATGCCGATAAGCAGGAACAATCTTAACCACATAGGAGTGCACACACACCCAATCTTCCTGTTGCAATAAGATCTTATCTTACTGCTATATTGCTCCTAATGTATTATACAAGTAAATATGAACACTAAATGAAATTAAATAATTAGTATTTCCTCATGTTCATGGATATCATTTTAGGTTACCCTAAAATATCCATTATGAACTGATAAGTTGCAATGATTTCAAAGAGAGAAAGACTGTGCCATTTGCAGTTTAGATATAAAATACAAGATTAACTATTCATTTCCAAATCCTATACATATTTTAGTTGGTTATAAAAAGCAGATGTAATCTACCAAATGTAGTCTTCTGCTTCTCACTGGTTAGCATTGGCACCACCTTGTGGTCATTTGCTTAATAATACAAAAGTTATGCCATTAAAAGATATCACAGCTGTACAACTGTAATTTTGGAAAGAAAATTGCAATATTCAGACACACTGTGTTCAATTTGAATTCAATGTTTAAAAACACATATTCAATTAAAATACATTTATGAAAATAAAAGTAATAAAAGTTTAAAATGTAATAATCTCTCCTTATAAGGGGTAGCTTTAGTATGGGTTCACAGGTTTAATTGCACTCACAGAAGTCACCCCACAGCAGTGGATCCTGTCCCACAGGGCTGGGCTCTGTTCTCTGTTCTAGGCATTGTGACTTGCCACACAGGATGACAGCACCACTCAGGTTTAGCCAGCTGCCCCTCTGTCATGACAGCAGGCTCGCTCTCCAGTCCCCCTGCCCTGCCTCTTCACATGGCTGGAATTAGGGTTGCAGTGCCAGTGTGCAGGCTACTGCTGTGGGTGCTCAGTCTTCCCTTGACAGTTGGTATAGTGCAATCACTTAATCAGGTGGTTACATCCACCTCTGCTCCTTATTCAATCTGCTCCTTTTGAAATCTATTCATTTTTGCTGGAAGTTATCACTGTGCCTTTTGAGCACCAGCAATAAGCTGTTATGGACTGGTATGTAGGCAGTCTGGCCTAATAGTCAGAGCAGGAGTCAGGTCTAGTGGGCAAAGCAGGCATCCAGGTTGGAGAACAAAGCCAAAGGTCAGCACCAGAGTCAATTGACAGTTATCAGAACTGTGGTCAAGCCAGAATCATAACCAAGAATCAAAGCTAAGGGTAAGAGCTGAGGTCACATGCCAAATGCCAGAACCAAGGGTCAAGCCAGAGGCAAGATCAGGAATCAGAAGCTGGGATTGGAGCTGGGACTGGTAATTGGGGATAGGAGGCAAGGCATAAGAGCCGGAGGAGAGGCAAGGATTAAGCACAGAGCATGATCCTGGTGAGAAAAGAAGCGAACGCAGGGGGGAGGCAGGAGCACAGCAGGAATCAGGAACATAGTTGGGTGCAAGAGGCAGGCACAAGCAGGGCCCAATACAGCCACAACATGAAACCACCTCGTTGCCCAGACAAACTTCCTGCACCACCTTCTGGATTAAATAGCATAACTGGACCAATCAGTGGAGCTAAGCAATCCTCCGATCACAGATGCCATGGGTGGGTCTTTGGCTGGCTATAGTCCTAGTAGCTTCTCAGCCCACCAGGTTCCACCAGATATTGGGTGGAGGCCAGGATGCAGCAGCTGTCTGGAAACTCCCAAGCCTAGGTCCCAGACCCAGGACATTACAGAAGAGTGGTCAAGCAGGTTTCTCCCAAAATTAGTTGTGCTGCTGCTTGATTGATTATCTAATAGTGCTTAGGGCCTAATCCTACAACTGCTATGCATATAGACCTTCATGCAAGTATTCACATTGAGCAAGGGTTGCAGACTCAGGCCCATAGTACTAAAGATAAATCCTACTTTGTGGATATAATCTCATCAGTAAGGGAACTATCCAGACTGAGCCATGCAACTATGAGAACAGAATAATATTATTCTTAACACACTAGGAACCATAATAGTGAATTATATTACATACTAAATCTACACTAAAAAAACATAAAGGGCACCAATCCAAGCACTCAACAGTTGGAAAACGCCAGAATTAAATTTGTCCTTGCAATCTCAGTTTGGCCACCTTAAACACAAGCATGGATAATCCTGCTGAACATTACATAGGAAGTCTGTGTCACAGCCAGAAACAGAAACGGAATCCTGATATCTTAGGTCCTAAATGGATCTGATCAGAAAAAGGAATTTCCTTTCCACAGGCAACTTTGACATTTTAAAATTTGTTTTTGTTCCGAAAAGTTCAATTTTTTAAAATTTCTTACAGGAAGGAAATTCAGAAAAATTTTGATTCTGAAACATCAAAATGTTTAATTTTTATAATGTCAAAACAATATATTAATTTTAGTTTATAAAATGACAATTTAATATAAAAGTTGAAACATTAAATAAAAATAAAGATTAATCTAAACATTTTGACCTTTTCAAAATGAAATAAATTGAGATCAATCATTGTGACTTTTTCCCCCATGGAAAATTTTGCTCAAACTGATGTTCCCATGAAATGTTTCGATTTCAACGAAACTGCATTTTTCAACAGAAATAATTCCGTTGAAAAATTTTCAGCCAGTTCTAGATCAGTGCCTTCACACAAGAGAAGATCCTTTCTCTTCTTACAACCCTTTACTTCATTCACTGTCTGTTCTGTTCACTGAATGGGGCCCAACATCCTACAGAGCAAATAGTATGTGATCATGTAATTGATAACTGTCATAATGGATAAATAACCTTAATTCTGGCATTTCCTAACTTCTGAGTGTTTGAATTAAAAATCCTACTGTTCTTTTAATGTAGTTTTTTATATATAACACCCTAGTTTTTAAAATAAGCAAACTGAACTAATAGATTCC
The DNA here is from genome assembly GCF_027887155.1 of Malaclemys terrapin pileata. NCBI lineage: Eukaryota > Metazoa > Chordata > Testudines > Emydidae > Malaclemys > Malaclemys terrapin. The sequence continues at coordinate 100,778,208 of NC_071512.1, read as the reverse complement.
ATCTTGTGGAACCATACTGACCCTGGACATTTACATCTATAGCACTGACCCCTACCACTTGAGCTAAAGGAGTAACTGATCTAGCAGTAATAGGCTGTTATCTTCTATGTGAACAAGCCAGAAGAGGGGGGCCATGATACACACTTCACAGATGGGTACACAACCATTTGCTAGACAGCAGCGGAAGGTTGAGAACTAGGAATCCAGTGTTCTGTTCCTGTCGGGGGGAGGGGAGGAACGGAGTATTAAGCTACACATAACATAGCCAATTACATATCTGAAACATTCATGTAGAAAGGCAGCATGCCTAAGTGGATGTGACTTGAATCTACTATAATAGAACCTGTATTCTATTCCCAATTGTGCCAGAAGTGACCTTGCACAACCTCTCAGGTACACTAAATGTTAAATAAAGAGGGAGGGTGTCACAGCCCAGGTTGAGCTCCCCCTTGTGGACAATCACCAGGCTGCTGTATTGGACCTAATCTTTGGATCCCATCTGCTTTTTAGCCTGCTGGGTTTAAGCCATGTCCAGACATTGTCTTTAAGTCTGATCTCTCAGACATACTCAAAGGGTGCAGACTCCCTGTCTGGTACCTTTTCTTGTGATATTAGAGTACAACACTGAACACGGATAGTCTAAAAGTCACATTCTGGTTGGATGCTCCTAATGATGGACAGCTGAGAACTCACCTCTGAAAAAAAAATCACTACCCCCATTATGTTAAATAAATGGGGGGAGAAGTTCAGGAGGCAACAGAGATAACAGAGGCAGTTTGCAGGAAATTATAATGAAGAGAGGCAGCTCGGGCAGGAGACAGGGAGGGAATGTAAGAAAAAAAATGATATTTTTAATGACTCCCTTTATTTTGGCAACAGTATGTGGACTTCAAACTACTTTTAATCTAAATTCTATTGCAAGAACTAAGGGTAAAAGACTCCTTTCTTATTTTGCTAGTGTAGATGAGAACAAAGTAGTGGAACTGGGCCAAGGGTGAAGGACGGGAGTGCTGGCTTCAGAATAGGCTTCCCTTTTTTTCTTTGGAGCTTTTCTATAAATCATGGGAATTATGTTTTGTGCGAGGGAGGGGCCCAGGATCCATGCTGGTGCAAATTAACGCTGAATAAATCAGTAGGGATTTGGATTGCTTTTTCCACTGTACACTGACATATTTACCCAAGCAGAGACAAAAAGGCTATCTGTGCAGATCCAATTACAGACTTTAGTTTTCCTATAATGAAGTGAAAATGGCTTTGGGCCAAAAACAACTGTCTAAAGGATAACTGGGACTCTGAGGGCAGGAAGGGGAAGAAGCACAGAGTCAAGGCAACTTGCATATAAGCAGCTAGGTAAATCTCAGGAGCAAAGGTATTAAGTGCACAGACATTAAACACCATTAAAATATACCATATACTATCTGCTAACAATCACAGTGTCATTCATTAACAAAACAAAAAATGCTTTGTAAGCATTAGCAACTAGCCTTATTCAGCCCAAAGGTGTTTCTGCTGCTACTTTACTAAAATTCTCAATAATGTTTGCTGATATGGAGTGGTGGTAGCACTCCATAACAAAGGTTGAAGCTAGCTTGTCATTACAAACCAGATTTTTCAATCACTTCTCTAACTCAACCAAAAAGGAATCCCCCGGAAATTTCAGATCCCACATCACCTTTTTAATGTTATTGTCATACAAGTTTGGAGGAAGGGGATGGAGACTGGGGAAGAATTTTACAGTAAAAGGGTATTAAAATATTTTATCATGTTTTTTGAAAATCTTCCTAACTTTAGCTCATCTCTACAAAGTGTCTACAAATTACAAATCTGTTGTTTTAATGGCCTTGCTGAGAAGTGCCTTTTGGTGGAGTTATTGTGGGAATTACAAAACTACATAAAGGGCTAGTCTACAGTGTGTGTGGGGGGTCGATGTAAGGCTACGTCTTCACTACGGGGGGGGGTGGGTGTCGATTTAAGATACGCAAATTCAGCTATGCGAATAGTGTAGCTGAATTCAACGTATCCGAGCCGACTTACCCCGCTGTGAGGACAGTGGCAAATCGACCTCCGCGGCTCCCCCGTTGCCGGCGCTTACTCCTACCTGCGCTGGTGGAGTACAAGCGTCGATTCGGGGATCGATTGTCGCGTCCCGATGAGACGCGATAATTCGATCCCCCAGAGATCGATTCCTACCCGCCGATTCAGGCGGGTAGTGAAGACGTAGCTTAAGATACGCAACTTCAGCTACGGGAATAGCGTAGCTGAAGTCGACATATCTTATTTCGACTTCCCTTGGGTCCTCACGACGCAGGATCGACAGCCGCAGCTCCCCCATTGACTCCGCTACCGCCGCTCGCCCTGGTGGAGTTCTGGAGTCGACGGGAGCGCGTTCGGGGATTGATATATCATGGCTAGACGAGACGCGATATATCGATCCCCGATAGATCGATTACTACCCGCCGATTCGGCGGGTAGTCTGGACATATCCAAAGAGGCTGTTATGGGATGTAAAGTGGGCAGGGAATGGGATATAGATCCTGATATGTGGTGGTGGTGTGATGTGAAGCTGGGATGTGGATGTGTCTGTGTAGGGGTGTAAGGGGGATGTGGTGCTGGCCAGTGTTTCCCTCAGGAATTGAAATTTTTTTTTTTTTTTTTTTTTTTTTTTTTCAAATTTACAGGGGGTGGGGTCAGGGCCGATGAGGGGTGAGACCGTGAGCGTGAAGTGGGCTGTATGGTACCATAGTAAAAACTGAAAAAAATGTTTTATGACCATTTTATTAGATTTTAAAATCATCACACAAATTAAGGTTGGCTACTCAAGACTTCTATGAAGCACTACATCTACATCCTTCTTGTTTCTTGTTATAATTTTGCACAACACTGTTAATGAATTTCTTGAATGCAATGCATTCATCTTTGGTGGCTTCTCGTGTGTCTGGTACTTCCATTCCTTCAATTGATATGCTCATTAGTTCATTCACATGATCAGGCAGAAGGCGACTTCTTTTAAAACACAAAATTCTATTCAATGATGAAAAAGAACGCTCAACTGTAGCTGTTGTGACTGGGAGTAGCAAGAGATGAATTCCTACTTCTTTCAGCCCAGGAAACATAGCATAAAGATTGGGTCGAGCCACTAGTGATGATAAAAAAAGTTGAAATCAAATCTTCATGCATTCGTCGTATGATATTCCACTCTGTGTTCAAATTCTCTACTCTGTCCTGAGCACATGGCAGCCCCATTGCTGGTAGTGCCTCACTCCACTCAACTGTCAGTGTTTTATAAGACAGGCAGGGCCGTCTCCAGGTTTTTTGCCACCCCAAGCAAAAAAAAAAAAAAAAAAAAGCCAGAGTGCCGCCGCCGAAGCAAAAAAACAAAAACAAACCCGGAATGCCGCCCCATGAAAAGGGCCGCCCCAAGCACATGCTTGGAACTCTGGTGCATAGAGCTGGCCCTGAAGACAGGGATCTGTAAAAGCTACGTAGAGGTTGAGTAGAATCTAGAAGTCGCTACTGTAGATTTAAGAATCAAGTCTGTGTACTTTTTCAGTTGTCTTAACAAACACTTCTTGTCCTCTTCACTTAAGGATTCAATATAAATGCCTTCATTAGTCAACTTCTGGACTGAAGTCTTTGCTTCTTCTAGTACTTTTTAAATGGATAGCTCTCTGGTTGATCCAAATGTAGCTTCTATTGCTGGACAAAGATCTACTACTGTTGTAGCAGATGCCTGGATGGCATTGTTTAATGACCCAAGTAGTTTCAACAGTAGACTTACACGAGAGAGAATGGCAATAGTCTTCTCTGAACATAGTAGCAAAAGTAATCCACCAGCCTCATTATTTAGATCCATCCCATCTTGGGAGATACTTTCCAAAGCCAGTAATAATGGCTGGAGTAAATTTTAAGACAACAGCCAAGGATCGCTCATGAGAAAGCCAGAGGGTTTTCCCAGGTTGGACTAATTTGAACTTCAGTCCCAGTGTATCTTCTACATTTTCCAAGATATTCAGTCTTTTTGGACTCTTGGTGAAAAAAAGAATATAAGGAAGATATTAAATTTATAGCTTTTTAAATGTCTTTTGAAGAGTCTGCAGCTCGTACTAGCGCTAGTTGGAGTAGATGACCTCTGCAGTGTGTAAAGGAGAGATTAGTGTTACACTTTTCTCTAAGCAAAGCTTGTGCTCCACCATGCCTTCCAGAGAAGTTTGCAGCGCCATCAAATGCACAAGCAGCCATCTGTTTGGGGTCCAATTGACAAGCATTTAACTCTTCTAAGATGTGGGTTGTCACAGATGCGGCCAATCTGTCCTCTATAACTTGAACATCTAGAAATGCATCTACTGGCCTACCACTGACATCAAGATAACATACACAATGACTTAATACTTGATGCCCATTTGCATTGGTGCATTCATCAGCCATGTATGCAAATTTTTTGAATGTGGTGAGAGAGTTCTTCACTCTTTCAACTGTTGAGTCTTTCACTGTTGCACCACATGCACCTAGCCAGTCAATTGAGTTTCTTGCAGAAAGACAGTGAGCATTTGCTGGTCTTGTTTGGAACCAGTGTTCAACTTCAGGATGAACAAGTGACAATGCACTTAACATTGGCCTCCAGTTTGTAGTGTGTGGTATCTCTTGCTTAAATAGAAAATATGATGACACAGCCATGTTTGTTCACATGAACTGTGTCGTGTCTCTAGCATTCTTAACGGCCTCATTAACACTCACCAGTGTTGTACTTGGTCAGTGGAGACTCAGCGTTCAGAGGTGCTTTCACAGGAGTTCACCTCCCAGATGGGGAGCAAGAAGGTACCTTGTTCATTCCTCCATCTGGCCACTGTTGTTCATTGTGCCACCATTCACTCCATTGCTCTTTTGCCAATGGCCCTGCGCCATCACCTTCTGCTGCCACCTGCCACTGTGACCTCTGCGAGTTGGTCTCTTGAGGTTCCACCCAACTCTCAGTGATTTCAGCTGAGCTCTCAGTGGGGGAACCTCGCTGCTAGTGCGGACTGGGCCGTCTCTTCCACAGAAACACTGTCCCACAGCAGGTCTAAGCACTTAGACCTGATTATCAGTGATTTCAGCTGTAGTGGTCACTTAACAAAAGACTATCTATGAAGCCTAAACAGCTCTGTCTTTAAACAATGCAGAAGGACAGGTCAAATAGTACTTGTGACTCAGACAGACCATTAAGCAAAACCCCTGTCCACACCCTCTCTCTTGATGCCCTAAGTCAGCAGAGGATAAGTACAGTTCTACTGCCCTTTACTCATACAAAAAGACTGCAGACTACGTGGCTCTGGGAAGAAGGATAAAGGAGTTTGAGGCGCAAGTGGTGTTCTCGTCCATCCTCCCTGTGCAAGGAAAAGGCCTGGGTAGAGACCGTCGAATCGTGGAAGTCAACGAATGGCTACGCAAGTGGTGTCGAAGAGAAGGCTTTGGATTCTTCAACCATGGCATGGTGTTCCAAGAAGGAGGAGTGCTAGGCAGAGACGGGCTCCACCTAATGAAGAGAGGGAAGAGCATCTTCGCCAGCAGGCTGGCTAACCTAGTGAGGAGGGCTTTAAACTAGGTTCACCGGGAGAAGGAGATCAAAGCCCTGAGTAAGTGGGGAAATGGGATCCTGGGAGGAAGCACAAGCAGGAGAGCACAAGAGGGGAGGACTCCTGTCTCATGCTGAGAAAGAGGGACGGATCGATGAGTTATCTTAAGTGCCTATACACAAATGCAAGAAGCCTGGGAAACAAGCAGGGAGAACTGGAAGTCCTGGCACAGTCAGGGAACTATGATGCGATTGGAATAACAGAGAGTTGGTGGGATAACTCACATGACTGGAGTACTGTCATGGATGGATATAAACTGTTCAGGAAGGACAGGCAGGGCAGAAAAGGTGGGGGAGTTGCGTTGTATGTAAGAGAGGAGTATGACTGCTCAGAGCTCCAGTATGAAACTGCAGAAAAACCTGAGAGTCTCTGGATAAAGTTGAGAAGTGTGAGCAACAAGGGTGATGTCGTGGTTGGAGTCTGCTATAGACCACCAGACCAGGGGGATGAGGTGGACGAGGCTTTCTTCTGGCAACTAGCAGAAGTTGCTAGATCTCAGGCCCTGGTTCTCATGGGAGACTTTAATCACCCTGATATCTGCTGGGAGAGCAATACAGCGGTGCACAGACAATCCAGGAAGTTTTTGGAAAGTGTAGGGGACAATTTCCTGGTGCAAGTGCTGGAGGAACCAACTAGGGGCAGAGCTTTTCTTGACCTGCTGCTCACAAACAGGGAAGAATTAGTAGGGGAAGCAAAAGAGGATGGGAACATGGGAGGCAGTGACCATGAGATGGTCGAGTTCAGGATCCTGACACAAGGAAGAAAGGAGAGCAGCAGAATACGGACCCTGGACTTCAGAAAAGCAGACTTTGACTCCCTCAGGGAACAGATGGGCAGGATCCCCTGGGAGAATAACATGAAGGGCAAAGGGGTCCAGGAGAGCTGGCTGTATTTTAAAGAATCCTTTTTGCGGTTGCAGGAACAAACCATCCCAATGTGTAGAAAGAATAGTAAATATGGCAGGCGACCAGCTTGGCTAAACAGTGAAATCCTTGCTGACCTTAAATGAAAAAAAGAAGCTTACAAGAAGTGGAAGATTGGACAAATGACCAGGGAGAAGTATAAAAATATTGCTCAGGCATGCAAGAGTGAAATCAGGAAGGCCAAATTGCACTTGGAGTTGCAGCTAGCAAGAGATGTTAAGAGTAACAAGAAGGGTTTCTCCAGGTATGTTAGCAACAAGAAGAAAGTCAAGGAAAGTATGGGCCCCTTACTGAATGAGGGAGGCAACTTAGTGACCGAGGATGTGGAAAAAGCTAATGTACTCAATGATTTTTTTGCCTCAGTCTTCACGAACAAGGTCAGCTCCCAGACTGCTGCACTGGGCAGCACAATATGGGGAGAAGGTGACCAGCCCTATGTGGAGAAAGAAGTGGTTCGTGACTATTTAGAAAAACTGGACGTGCACAAGTCCATGGGGCCGGATGCGCTGCATCCGAGGGTGCTAAAGGAGTTGGCGGATGAGATTGCAGAGCCATTAGCCATTATTTTTGAAAACTCATGGCAATTGGGGGAGGTCCCAGATGACTGGAAAAAGGCTAATGTAGTGCCCATCTTTAAAAAAGGGAAGGAGGAGGATCCGGGGAACTACAGGCCAGTCAGCCTCACCTCAGTCCCTGCAAAAATCATGGAGCAGGTCCTCAAGGAATCAATTATGAAACACTTAGAGGAGAGGAAAATGACCAGGAACAGTCAGCATGGATTCACAAAGGGGAAGTCGTGCCTGACTAACTTAATTGCCTTCTATGAGGAGATAACTGGCTCTGTGGATGAGTGGAAAGCAGTGGATGTGTTATTCCTTGACTTTAGCAAAGCTTTTGATACAGTCTCCCACAGTATTCTTGCCGCCAAGTTAAAGAAGTATGGGCTGGATGAATGGACTGTAAGGTGGATAGAAAGCTGGCTAGATCATCGGGCTCAACGGGTAGTGATCAATGGCTCCATGTCTAGTTGGGAGCCAGTTTCAAGCGGAGTGCCCCAAGGGTCGGTCCTGGGGCCGGTTTTGTTTAATATCTTTATTAATGATCTGGAGGATGGTGTGGACTGCACTCTCAGCAAGTTTGCAGATGACACTAAACTAGGAGGTGTGGTAGATACACTAGAGGGTAGGGATCGGATACAGAAGGACCTACACAAATTAGAGAATTGGGCCAAAAAAAACCTGATGAGGTTCAACAAGGATAAGTGCAGAGTCCTGCACTTAGGACGGAAGAATCCCATGCACTGCTACAGACTAGGGACCGAATGGCTAGGTAGCAGTTCTGCAGAAAAGGACCCAGGGGTCACAGTGGACGGGGAAGCTGGATATGAGTCAACAGTGTGCTCTTGTTGCCAAGAAGGCTAATGCCATTTTGGGCTGTATAAGTAGGGGCATTGCCAGCAGATCGAGGAACGTGATCGTTCCCCTTTATTCGACATTGGTGAGGCCTCATCTGGAATACTGTGTCCAGTTTTGGGCCTCACACTACAAGAAGGATGTGGAAAAATTGGAAAGAGTCCAGCGGAGGGCAACAAAAATGATTAGGGGTCTGGAGCACATGACTTATGAGGCAAGGCTGAGGGAACTGGGATTGTTTAGTCTCCAGAAGAGAAGAATGAGGGGGGATTTGATAGCAGCCTTCAACTACCTGAAGGGGGGTTCCAAAGAGGATGGAGCTCGGCTGTTCTCAGTGGTGGCAGATGACAGAACAAGGAACAATGGTCTCAAGTTGCAGTGGGGGAGGTCCAGGTTAGATATTAGGAAACACTATTTCACTAGGAGGGTGGTGAAGCACTGGAATGCGTTACCTAGGGAGGTGGTGGAGTCTCCTTCCTTGGAGGTTTTTAAGGCCCGGCTTGACAAAGCCCTGGCTGGGATGATTTAGTTGGGGATGGTCCTGCTTTGAGCAGGGGGTTGGACTAGATGACATCTTGACGTCCCTTCCAACCCTGATATTCTATGAATCTATGAAAAGTGTGTATTAACGTTTCAATTTCAATTCAAATTTCCAATCACTAAATTGGCAACACTGCATGTAACTAGTTCACAAAATTGGGGAGAGGGGGGTGTTGGGGAAATTCAGAGGGGGTAAACACCCCCATAGGGGGGTGTAGGGAAATCCCTGGTGCTGGCTGACTGATGGGGTAATGTGAGGGATTGTGCGGCAACAGAGCTATGTGGTGTATCACAAGCTAGATCCCATTCACCCTCTAAATGGGGCTTTGTTGGGGGGGTCGCTTGATAACAGGAGGAGAGGTGCAAACTCCCCCTTCCCCCTGCCATGGGTTAGGCGGGCATCAAGCGTCACACACCCGAGGGACAGGCAGCTTTCCCCTCCCGGGCAAAGAGCGTCAGGCGGACATCAGTGCGCGAAGGCGGGAATACACTGCCCTTAACCCTAGTGCCCTCACCTGAGACGAGCGGCGCTGCTGGCCTTTCCCCCACGCAGCTCCCCGGTAGGCAATGCCCAGTGCGCGCCTTTTCAGAGGCGCGAGGCTGAGACGTTACCTTACCCCTAGAGGGACGAGGCTGAGGCGCTGCCCCCACCCCCGGAGGCGCGAGACGGAGACGTTACCCCTACCCCCAGCAGGCTCGAGGCTCAGGAGCCGCTTTCCCTCCCCCCTCCCACTGGTGCGCGAGCTCGAGGCGCTGTCTCCGTCAAAGGCCGGGTCCAGCCAGCCGGCGCCGGCCACTAGGTTTATGGCGTTCGCTCATTCTCGTTCCTTCCTGGGCGGCAGTTAGAGCCCGAATTGCCCCTCCCCAAGGGGCCCGCCCCCGCCCCCGCAGTCCATGGCGGGCGCGGAGGCGGGCGCCATGCGGAGGGCCGGAGGTTTCGTGTCGGTAGTACTGGCCCTGGTGCTAGCCGCGAGGCTCCCCGCGCTCGGCCGGCCGCCGCCGCCGCTGGGTCGACTCCTTGCCCTGTGGGAGCTGTGGCCAGGTGAGAACAGGGATGGAGGCTCCAAATAGCAGGCCCTTGCACGAGGGTCGGTCGGCTACTGGTCGGTGATGCTCCCCGGTGCCTGAAGCTGATCGAGGAGGGGGAAAGGAGCCCCCTGTGCGACCCGAGTCCGTCCTTAGAGAAGTGATAAGAAGATAGAGAAGATGAGTCCTTAGAGAAGTGATAAAGGTCCAGTGTCCATGCTGAGGGAGGGCCTGAGGACCCAGGGCCATGTCTGGGAATGGGGCCCCCTGTAAGTGCAAGGGCTTTGGGGTGATGATCAGACATACCATGTCCCTTGATGATGGGCCCTCTCCCTTTATACTTTATGAATGGGTACCCATGGGGACATGGAGCCTTCCGTCAATATTCACAAGAAGAGGCAGTGCTCACAAGGAGGACCCCCGTCAGTGTCCAAACTCACCGCTTTGCAAACTGAAGCAGAATGAAATTAAGGAGGCTGTGGTCAGCAGCAGTGAAAGTGCCAAGAATCGTGTTACTTTCATGCTGCTGCTTGGGAAAAAACTACAAGGAACAGTAACCATGGTGGAATAGGAGCCAAAAAACAGGCCAGCGGAGTGGAGGAAGACCCTTCCCCTTGCAGCAGCTAGGAGCTTTGGAGAGGGAGAAGAAACATAAAACATCTCCCTTCTATCAGTCAGAGCAGGGTGGATGTTCCACTGATCAGAAACATACTAGCCCAGTGGTTCTCAAACTTCATTGCACTGCAACCCCCTTCTTACAACCAAAATTACTACATGACCTGGGGTCGGGGGTGGAGCCAGAGCCCTGCTGCCCCATGCTGAAGCCCTTGGGCTTCAGCTTCAACCCAGTGTGGCAGGGCTCAGGTTTTGGCTTCAGCCATGGGCCCCAGGAAGTCTAATGCTGGCCCTGGCAACCACATGAAAATAGGATCATAACCCACTTTGGCGTCCTGACCCACAATTTCAGAACCGCTGTAGCCCTATCGCTGTTAGCAACTCCATCTATTCCCCTGCAGCAGGATCCAGAAGCAGCTCTTTGGTAGAAACCATTCCCTTCTCAAGCAACTAGTGTCCAGTGGAAACTTTAATCATTTCAGAAGTGACTGACTTCTAGACCTTTGGTGAAAGCAAGGGAGGAGTCCATGGAATCAGCGATATAGGGTAGTGGAGGAGGTCCAGGAATCTCAGTTTAGATGCTCATGAAAAATGTAAACTATGAGGGCTAGGGGAGAATCTGAAGCAAATAGCCAAATACACAAACAAATAATAAAAAATGTTTTCAAGTAGATTAGAAACAGGAAGCCTGTGAAGAATATGGGTCTGTTGGGCAGAGTTAAGAAAGAAACTGAGATTAAGGGCATTGCAGAGAATCTAAAGCCAAACTTATAAAAAACAGCCACTACTTTTGGGAGTCCAACTGGAGATGGTTTAGGCCTGATTTTCAGAAGCACCCACAGCTCCCATTCACTTCAGTTGTATTTGTGGGTGCTTAGTAGTTTTGAAAGAGCAGGTCTCAAATTGCACCTCAAAATTCATGGCCATTTTTAAAAGTTTGGCTGCATATGGTGTTGCATATGTAAAAGGTGCTAGAATTAATTTTGTTTCTGCAACATTTACGTTGGTGTTTTGTGACATTTGAGTGCTTATCCAGAAAACTTTAATATTTACTCACTTTAGTTATGTTAATAGAATTTCCTAGATTTTCTTTTTAAAGAAAAAAAGTCAACCTAGATACCACTAGAATGTTCAGTTTTGAGGAAGGTGCACGTTATAACACAACTGGGCTTCTGTAGACCCATATCTTGTTCAATGGGCACGTCACTGTGCAATGAAAGAGGTTCAATGCACATTTTAGGAGATACATATGTACATGTGTGGCCTGAAACAAGCCCATGAAGGCAATCGAAAGACTCCTATTGACTTCAGTGAGCTTTGCACAGTAAGTTCTGTGAGGCACACAATCTTTTATCATTTAATATATTGCTATAACGTGCTAAAAAAATTGTACACTGCCTGTATGAAATGTCATTTTCAAACCTTCAAAATTAATTCAAGTCAAAACCAATTTTTACTGGAACAGTTAAGCGTTTTTATAATTATATATTAGTATCTATTTTGTAAAAAATTAGAATTATTTTATTGCTGGTGTTGCAGGTCATATAAAAGAGTGTCAGCTACTATCAATGGTAACAGTAAACAATTCTTCAAATAAAACATCACAACTTGTGGACCCAGAACAATCAACATTGAAAAAAAATCTTCTAATTTCTCATGGTTTTTGGCAGAACACTTCTACAGTTGAAAGAAATTACAAAAAATTTAAAACAAAATCAGAAGCAACTAGAAGAAAAACTGACAAATACAAGCACCAATGGAAGCTGCTCAGAAATAACATTGTAAACATTTTCATGAATCAAAACAAGCCACAACTAATTACCAGTGAAGGCATAAAAACACAAGTTTCCAAAAAGTGGACAGGAAGTGGAAAAATAACTTCAACTGAAACAAATGCAGAGCTAATAGAAAAAGCAAGAAAGATCCTAAAGCTTGGGAAAACTGAAAATACTAAGATAAGTCAACACAAAATTAATTCACATCTACAGAATGAATTTAAAATTGTTGAAAAGAAAACTGCAAATAAAAGAAAGCAACCACAAAGAAAGTTGTGTGACAATTCTGGTATATTTAACAAATGCTTTGGAACTAAGTCATCATTGGTTAATACATTTTTGACAGCAAATTTTCTATCAACTGTTAAAGGAAAATGTTGCAGAAAAAATCTGAAAGACTTACAAAGCATTTTGGTATTAAATTTAGTAAAAAATCAGATGGTCAATGAAAATAGTCAAAATCAGACTAAAATAATGACTAAGGAAAAAAATAAGTGTACCAATGAAAGAATTTTAGCATCTGTCAAACAAAAGGAATTAGCTGAAAAGAGTTCTAAAACATGGGACTGGGAAAGAATAGGTGCAATCAGCAGAGATCAGCATAAAATATTAACTGATGCAAGAAAAGTGTTAATAAATGCAGAAAAGAAAAGTCAACATACTAAACTTCAGAAATATGGACATATACCTAAAGAGTTTCAGGAAATAACTGGATCTGTAAACAATATACCAAGTGGAATAAGCAGTTGGAAAAGAAAATCAGAAAGAATGTCGACTAGGCCTTACAAGAAAAAACAAAACATTTTAAACTCAATGAAACAAAGATCAGTAAGATTACAAAAGGGTCAACCAAATATGAAAGACATAGATGGAGTGTACACAACTGGAAAATCAGACAAAAATAATGGGAGCATGGATGTATTGTTTAATAGCTTGCCTGAAGTAGGAATCAAAGTAATACTTCAAGGTAAAGAGCAAAGAACTAAAACAACTCCAAAATCTGTTGATGAAAATCAGAGATCTACACAGGCAATGATCTTGCAAAGAGGCAAAGAAAATGTGCAGGAAAAGTGGTCAATATATAAAACTGGTTCTTCTAGAACTCATGAAAGAAAACAAGATATTTTTAAAACTGAAGCTTCTAGAAAACAGAAATGGAGAGGGAATCCGGTTGAAGTACATATACCTAAAAAAGAAAGTACTGTGTTTAGAGTGGAAGAGTTGGAATATTCATCCAGAAATGACCACGTAGAACCTACAAAGTTAAATTCTGTCTTTCCAACCACAAAATATGCTGTAAGTGTTAAACAGGCATTATTTACACCAGAAATAGGACAAGCAAAGTCTTCAAGATACGTGGGAAAAATGGTGACACATAGCATGTCAACTTCATGGAAGGTAAAACAGAAATATTTAAGCTTTGCTCGAAAGGATTTAAATGTTAAAGCTAGAAGAGCTGCTGTATCAAACAAACAAACTGTGAATAGTAAATATAAAAAAATTAATAAAAGAGATTATTTACCAGTACCTTCAATATATCCTTATAAACACACTTCTCAAAGTGTATCCGATGGTGAAGGAAGGAAACAATCAACACAGGGTGAAAGTGTAAAGGTATCTGTAGGTAAGTTGACCTGTTTTTTCATGCTATAGCCATAAATTGCAAATTAACCCGTTAACTTTTAAATGTGTGGTACTTTTCAAAGAAGATCTATTTTGTTTACAAAGGAATTTTCTTAACCCTCTTCATAGGATGGTACAATAAAAGGAGAACAGTGAGTGACCCTTGCACAGATATGAAGGAATGTGCAAAAGGGGTGTCCTCTTGTGTAACAGTGCAAGGACCTCCCACAGGACCAATCTCTGGGCTCTGGGGAGCACAGAGACTGCTTGCTCCTGCTTCCCACTTCATTCCACCAGGAGCAAGATGCTAAAAAAGAAGCATCGAGGAGGCAGGTTCATAGTCTGAAGCTCATCCCTTTCCCACACCAGCCTAATGGATGGAGCAGATTACACATCCTCTGTATCCTCAGAAAAGATCTGGAAGGAATTGTGTTTCAGGTAGACACAATCCTGTGTGATAATCCTGAGGCTCCACACACACCATCTTCTATGTAATTGCCCTAAAATTGCCACTGAACCTATAGACTTGTGATTGTGATATTGACGACAAATGGTGAGGTGGCCATGAATTACCTAGAATGGTAAATATATACATCTACAAAAGGATGTGTTGCAAGAAAAAAATTCATGTACAGACATCATACAATTGTTGTGTTGAAAAGAAATCTGAACCAATTTTTCTCAACTAAGCAGAAACATTTTCACTGGATGAAAGTTACCCTAGTGACAGAACCTACATAAGATCCAGTACACCTAAAGGGTGTAGGTGTTCGTTAGAGCCTTCTGTGAGCCCCGTTACTGGCAAAAAATTTCACCTATTATATATAAACTATATTTTAAAAACAAGTTTTAAAATTACAATGAGGCTGCTGAAACATTGCCACTAATCCTCATTAGAGAGGTTTAGTAATTTTTATAATCTATTTTTAATTCACTTGTTAGATATCTTCGTGTAAATGCAAAATAAAATACTATATCAAAGGCTGAATGTTATGACCACAGAGCCAAATATCTCTCTTCCCCCACCAATGTCCAACTATGAACAATAATTTTTTTTCAATTAAAAAGCTAGTTTGAACAAGTACATAATGTTCTGCATTCTAAAGGCTATTTAACATGGGCTTTGTTAGACTGAATGGATAAAATTGTTTCATAAAGTTGTTTCTCATGTCACCTGGAGTTTAACCCTGGGACCAAGGAGATTTGAGTTGTGCGGATGAGGACAGGAAGCTGTCCCGGGGGAGTTGAATTCCATTCTGTTTAGTTCATTGCAGTTAATCATTAGCACAGTGAATTGCATGTGATAACTAACAGGAAGCTAATTGAGGGTTTGGAGCATTGGTCTTCTGTGTTCATAGTGTCCGTGTCATATTTAAAAGATAAATAGTTTCATTCAAGTTTAGGAAAACAGGAATATGGTCTTGCTGGATTATCTAGTCCTGTATTCTGTTTCTGACAGTGGACAGTACCAAATGCTTCAGAGAAAGATGCAAGGAGATTTTAATAGACAATTTTGAAACAACCTGCTCATAAGGAAAGACTCTCCCTAAATCTGATCAGGGATAGTTTATATCCCTTTTCTTTTTTTATCCTCTATAATATAAATATGGGTGATGTCATTATCCATATACACGTCTACTTTTAAAAAACTCCAACTAAGCTTTTGGCCTTGATATTTTGTGGCAGAGAGTTCCTTTGATTAACTAATAGTCTTATGAATTGTGTTAAACAACAAAAAACAAAACAAAAATGTTTAGTAAAATGTGTATGTGTGTGTATATATATATATATATATATATTTAAAGAATCATTTTCTTGTGAGTACCAAGAAATTGTCTGTTCTTTTTTAGTTTTCTGTACAAAGTATCATCAGCTGAATGGGAAGACACTAATAAAGGGCCCAATCTTATGATGTGCCAAAATCAAATGGAGTGGTGGATATTCAATAACTATTAGAACATGCTCAGTAGCTTGAAGGATTAGTTGTATTGGGAAGAGATTTCAGTTTGATTGACCTTCCTATCATTCAACCTAAAATGGAGTTTAGATAAGAACAAAGTGGTTTAGCATCAATCCAAACAGGACGGTGTTGCTTTTAGGTTTGGGGAAAATTATCGGGAGATAGTGGCAGTAATTGACTCCCTCAGTTAAGGTAATTTGCCCACCTTTTGTTACTCAACTTTGGGACCCTCTTGGGTCTCCTGGTGCTTCTAGGTGCTGAGGTAACCGCATTGGCCAAGAGTGCTTTTTTCATTTGCACTTGAATTGATAGATTATAAAGCTAGATGACCACTATGATCATTTAGATGGATCTCCTGTATAAGATAGGCCGTAGAATTTCCCTGAATTAGTTCCTGTTTGAACAGGAATTGTCAGTGATGGAGAATCCACAACAATCCTTGATAAATTGTTCCAATGGCTAATTACTCTCCCTGGTAAAAAATTTTACATTAATTCTAGCATGAATTTGTCCAACTACAACTTCCAACCATTGGCTCTTGTTATATCTTTGTCAGGTAGATTGAAGAGCCATTATCAAAAATTTGTTCTGTGTAGGTACTTATAAACTTTCATCAAATCATCTCTTAATCTTATTTTTGCTATCATTAAACAGCATGTTAAAGGGAGAGGCATTCTTCTAAGTATAGATGAACCTGTATCTAAGAAGAGCTTCTACTTTTTATTGTAGAGTATATTTATACTTATTTTTTGCTAATTACATTTTTATTTGTGTGGGAAAGGTAGATCTTCAATGTATTTTGTGTGGAGTGAATAGCATGTTCATACTTAAATAGTAAGTTACTCTCTGCAGAAGTATATGTTCTGTTAATCTTGGCAATTTAGCATGCCTATCAGAGAGAGTCTTACTCAGGATATATGTAATTCAACAACTTGAAGTTCAGTCTATTTTTTAGCAAGGAAATCTTTTCAAAAGCTGGTGCCAGAATAAAGGTTTTAGTTTCCCTTTGCTTCAGCATTAATTATTATATATATTTATATAGCGTAGACAGCTTGGTCTCTTAGTACACTTTATTTAATTTTCCATGAGTGGAAATATATGCAGGTTACTCAGATGGAGACAGTTGGTTTGTCATTTTCACAATGAAGCTGGGAGACTTTGCTTCCATAGACTTAAAAACATATATTGGTGTCCCCCCTCATTCAGCAACATTAGAGGTTTTTGTGGTTCACTCTTGGTCCAGACTATTTTCAGTTTGTTGTGGTTCATTTTGGCTTTGCATTTGCACTGAGGTCTTCACAAAGACCATAGTAGTAGTATGCATTACTCTTTGTTAAAAGAACCACTATATCCTTCAAAACTAGAAGACTTGCTAGTGAAAGCCACATCTCTGCCAGGGTGATAGAAGATATTGGGGAGTTCCTTTTGGTATGACTAGATTTTTGTGATCAACTATAAGAATGGGCAGATACCTTTGCAGTAATTCACTTGGGAACAGTTTAACACAAAATGTATCATTTTCAAGTTTTATACCTGATTAAAAATAAAATTGGAGTATAAATCAAGACATTTCATTTTGAAAATGTCGAAACAAACTGTTTAGATTTTTTGTAAGGTTTTTTAAACTTGAAACAATTTGACATGAATACATGAAATGTTTCAGTCAACCTGAATCCTCATTCACCCCCCACTCCATGAGGGCATAAGTATCTGAGTGGGCCCAACCAGCCCGCAGTTCCTTCTTATGGACCTGCAGTGTTCATTGCCTTCTTTGAATACTGTGCTACTGTGTAATCTTACTACTTAGGCTATGTCTACACTGCACTTTTGTCATTAAAACTTTTGTTGGTCAGGGCTGTGAAAAAAACACCCCGACTGACAAAAGTTTTAACAACAAAAACCGCTGGAGTGGACAGTTTTTTGTCGGCGGGAGATGCTCTCCACTGACAAAGCTAATGCCCCTCATTGGGATGGTTTAATTTTATTGGCAGGAGAGCTTTCTCCTGCTGACAAAGCTGCTCTGACTGAGTGCCTTACAGTGGCAAGGCTCTAGTGGCACAGCTGTGCCACTGGAACCTGCGCAGTGTAGACATAGCCTTAGTTGTTAGTGAGTTAGTCCATATAATTAGGTAGATAGTTATTGCACATTAGCTAAAAATGTAGAAAATTTTCTTGTTATGTTTCAGTTTTAAGCTAGTCACTTGAACACACCCCTCAGTAAAGGGGCACTAGCAACATGGCAGAAACTAATTCCCCAGGGTTCAAAACCTTCACCTCACATTAAGCTTCAATGCAGTTTAACAACAAGCATTGTGTGTCTTTTTTGCCTTTGAGGGGATCCAAGTTGCCATATGTTGCTCCTTTTCTAAGCAAATTTAGAGAACTAGGGAAAGTCCACCTGAAGTTGTTTCTCTGCAGGAGCTCAATGCAAGCCTCCTTGGACACCACAAGAAAGAACAGTTAGACCACATCCTCCAGTCAAGTCCTTCTGCATTAGTGCCCTGGTGAGCTGATATTTCACCTTGAGGTCCCAGACCACACATATTAAGAGGCACACAATCGTTTGCCTCCAATCTGGCTTCAATGTCTTCTGACAGTTCTAGAATTCAGCACTGCTTTAGGGATGAGCCATAGCTCATGTAAACTTCTCTGGTGCCTGGGAAGTCGAGACAAGACTTCTGATGCATCTCAGGCTTATCTTCCTAAGAGTCAAAAACCTGACCAGGCCTTCTTGGATGTCCTGGTACTGACTGCTAAGAGAACATAATCAGTATCAATTAAATCTGCAGAAGATGTTTCTCACAGTACCAAACTTTCATCATTGACCTCAGTACGGGATCTCTCAGTATCCAAAGCCTTAGTATCCACAACTTCTGTGCCAATTATCTCATAACAGTGTTCCTCAGTACTTAGCGCTTGGATACCTGCTGTCTTGATACTCAGAGTGTACATGGTACCAAGTGATTTAACTGTGGATCCAGTACTGGAGTTACCTCTGCTAGAGAAACTGAAGGTGATGATGGCTAAGCCACCAAATACTGAACTGGTGGTATGGCAAGTCAAGGAGGTTATTTCTGGCACTGACTTCAGCGCTTTAGAGACAAGGTACTCCTGACAGAATGACCCCTCCCTTCAAGGAAGTGTACTCCCCCTCATCCCCATCTAGACACAGCAGGAAGACATCTATCCTTCTCATCCTTGGGTAGCACTATAGAAGTCAGGAAGGGGCGTTAGGGAAGGTTCTATGGAAAAGACCTACAACTCATAGGTAGCATCTCTCCTGTTGTCCCCCCTATATGTCCCTCTTCTCAGTACCCATATCCCCATTGACCCTATTGGATACCATGAGGTATGCAGTGATCTTCACACATGCCCCAGAGAGCATCCCAATGAGGTCAACTAGTGAAGCTTTAGATCCTGGAAAGTCAGGAGAAAAGTAAATACTGAGGAACAACAACTACAAGGTGAAGAACAACCGGTACCCACTGTGATCTCATCCTCCCCTGGTAAGACAGTAAACCCTCTCTTGGCCTGCCTCAGTGAATGATTTTAAGACATTCCAGGACCTCTTCAAACACATGGCAAATATACTGGATATACCACTAGAAGTGGTGCAGGAGAAGCCCCAGAACCTCCTGAAGATCTTGCATTCTTCCTTGCCGGGTAGGTTTTCCATGCCAATAAATAAATGACTCTTGGCGCTTCCAAAGGATCTATGGCATACACCAATGTCAACACTGGCCAGATTCAAGCAAGTGGACAGAAGATAGCAGGTCCCTTTCAAGAGATTTGAACACTTATTCCCAACCAGTACTGGGTTTACTTGTAGTGGCTGCTATCCAGGAAATGTCAAAACAACAAGGACTTCCCAAAGCCCCACCCAGGGATCTGAAGAAACTTGACCTTTCTGTGTGCAGACTTTACTCAGCCAGATTCCAGATGCACGTAGCTAGTTATCAATCCTTCCTCTCTTAGTATGATTACTTGGGCTAAGCTATCTCAGTTTGTGAACAAACTACCACAGGAACATGGAGTGGAATTGAAAGTCATCATGACTGAGCAGTTCATAGCCCACACTTCCCTATAGGATTCACTGGGTGCATCTGACACCTTGCTGCATATTGTAGCCACGTTGGTGGCAACGAGAAGGTCTTCCTGGCTCCAGGCCCCAATATGGAGCCCTCCAACCCCTCCGCCCCAGCAGGAGTCCCGGGCTGCCCGCCCGCCCCCCCCCCAGCACCAGTGGGGGTCCTGGGCTGCGCACTGCCCATCTCCCCGCCCAGCAACAGTGTGGTCTCAGTCTACCACCTCCAGCATCCGCAGCGCCCCTGGACTGCCCCCTCCCCCCGAGCACCCATGGCCCCCGGCCCAAGTTTTATTTAGGGGTATATAGTAAAAGTCATGGACAAGTCACGGGTTGTGAATTTACTGCCTGTGATCTGTCCATAACTTTTACTAAAAATACCCATGACGAAAATGTAGCCGTAGTGATGATATATCAGTTTCTATAAGAGTAGATGCTTTACTATGCCCTTTGAAATTTTAGATAATTAATCCCATGATGGTAAATCAGTACAATAAAGCATAACCATATTGTCTCAACACAGTAGATGTTAATTACATAAAATGTTATTTGGACATTAACCATTTTTGTTTGTTTGTTTCTGTAGGTTTTGTGAACCATTTAGTCTCCGTTCTAGTAGCAGGTGCTACTATTGTTGGAATTGCCTTCTTTGCTTTGGGATTAGCAGTGTTTTATCTGTTTTATAAAAGAAGGTAGGGTTAAAAATTACACTAATCTTTTTTTCTTTAAAGGATTGCAACAAATTAAACTGTTTTTTGTAAAGGTATGACTGATGTAAGATAAGATAATAGCAGGTAAAAGTAATAATGTGTTTTAAAGAGCCGTAATGCCTCGATAATTTATTTTGAAACATATTGTACTACAAACAGTTCTTGCAATATATCTTACTGAGGATTTTCTTTGCTCACTTTTTTAATTAAGATATTTGCATAAAAAAAAATCTCTCTTTCTTAGGAGTTCAGTTGTCCCTTCTGTTTATTCTTCAACTAAGTGAATACTTTCTAAAGCTCACATAAGATGAGACAGCTTGTGAGGGCTGAAATAGATGTTCTTCTTTACCGGCTTACATTCAGCATATTAACAGTTTATTTTCCTTTTTACTAGTCAACAGTTTCTTATTCTAATTTCATTGCTTGTAAAATATTAAAAGTGGTTGTAAATTTGTAGTGGACTTAGAAAATTGATCATCAAAATGCATACTTAAAAGATACTTAATAGATCTGCTCTTTGTTTACAGTGAATATCTGCAGGGGAAAAAAGGGGTTTTGAGGGTTATTTTTGCTACTTTTTACTTCTGCTAAGTGTGTTTTTCTTCAGGTCTAAGAAAGAAGGAGTTGAATTCTATTTCTTCTCATGGATCATCAATAGAGTTCTTTATTATGTTTCAGTCAGTTATACCAGGGCAGTCCCATTAAGGAGAGTTTGAATATCCAGCCATCCTTTTTCATAAACAAAAATGCAGATGCAAAAACTTTTAAAGTGACAAAATGTAGGTGTAGTCATAACAAGTGGGTGGAACTAGGCCAAGATCTGTGTAACAGATTACACTAAGGGTAACTATAACAGTGCGGGACTCACCCCTGCGGCACCTCCTGCTAGTCATCCATGGGAATTAGCTCTGCCAGCCTTGGAGCGCACTCTGCAGGCCGGTGCTCCTCCTTACCACTGGCCCCATGACCCTCCCAGGACCCCCTGCCACTACCCCCACAGTTCTGGGTCTCCCCATCCATTGTTCTCACCTCACCTCAGTATAAAGCTACTGCCAGTCATCATCTAGCCCCACACTCTGGGACAGATAGCAGTATCAGCCTACTCATTGCTGGCAAGGTTGGGTTTGGACCTGCTGCCTTGGCCTACCCCTGGGCTGCCCTCTGCAACCCCCAGTACCTTTTAGCCCAATGCTAGGCCGCAGCCTGGGGCTTTCCAGGCTGGAGTTCCCCAGCTCCTCTGCCTTTCCCCAACCCTGCTCCACTCAGGTACCCTGTCTCTAGCTCCCTACAGCCAGGCCCATCTCTCTGTGTTCAGAGAGAGACCTCAGTTTCTGGCTCCCAGCCTTTTTAGCGCCAGCTGGGCCCTGATTGGGGCGTGGCCCAGCTGCAGCTACTTCCCCAATCAGCCTAGTAGCTTTTCCTTTGCCCCAGCCCTCTGCCAGGGCTGTTTTAAGCCCTTCCGGGCAGGAGCTGGTGACCACCCCGCTACAGTAACATTTTGCCAGGCATAATTTAGAAAGAGGTTTTATTGCTCTCTCTGTAGTGTGAATGGAAGTGTAGTTTGGTGACCATTTAGATATCTTGTTTTTTAAATAAGATAATTAGCTATGGAGAGGAAAATTAACCTTATGTAATTGACATTTCTCTAATGGCATTGGTCTACAGAGTTTTAGAATGAATTTTTGAATTCACCCTCTCCTGACAATCAGCCCAGTAGCTTGGTGAAACAGGTTTCTTTCCAAGGGTTCCTACAACAACTGGTTTCTTTCTGAATTAGCATGTCAAGTGAAAGACCAATTTTCCCAGTTTGGTGTCATCTGCAGATTTTATAAGCATACTCTTCACTCCATTATCCAATGCTGATGATGTTGACACCCTGAAAGCCTTCTCTTCCAGAAAAAACTAAATGAGAATGGTGAGGGAGCAGAGTGGGGAATGGAAGTACACACAGAGCCCTGAGAAGGGCGGGTGGGACGACAATGGAGGACCCTGACGTGGAAGAATGGGGGTCCCACAGAGTCCCTGGCACAAGGAAGGGGGTAGGTGCCTTGCAACAAGTCCCTGAAATAGAAGGGGATGGGAGGGTGGCACACAAGGAATTTGTGAAGGGGGAATGGAGAAGTGCAAGGAGCCATCTACTCCTAGGGTTATTAGGAGTTGAATTTATTTCCCTCTTTACTTTTGAAGAACTGGCTAAACAAGGGCAGCCACATGCAGAGAGATACAAATAAACTATGACAAGCTGATAAAGGGAAAGCAGCAACTGTAATGGGGGGCAAGGTTGTGGTAATAGGAGATCCACTATAGGAATAAAATATGGGCAGGAAAAATATGGGGAAGTTAAATAGGATAGGGAATTGGGAAGAAAAGGCAGCAGGAGTTTGTGTGTTCTTGATTATGCATTAGGGATCCATAGAGAAGCCAGAAGTGGGAAGGGAAGAGAAAGATAGTGTTGGGGGAACTAGCCATCAGAGTTGAGGGGGATGACACTCAAACTTTTGTTGCCTCTGTAGTAGTTCCGGGGTGGGGCTCGTCCCTTCCTGGGGCGCCTGGGAGCCAGGCCGCCCCGCTACAAAGCTAATAACAGTTCAGGGTCAGACCTTTGGGCAGGGACGGAGCACACAATTAACAGTTCAGGGCTCAGACCTTTGGGCAGGGGCTGAGCACACAAGTAACAGCCCCAGCCCTGGATCAGGGCGGGGCAGCAAACCAATAGTCTGTCAGCGGCCCAGGCCTTGTACCAGGGGCTGGGTCAGTTTGTGGTAGCCCAGGCCCTAGGTCAGGGCGGGGCAGCAAACAAATAGTCTGTCAGAGGCCCAGGCCCCTTAGACAAGGAGGAGGAGAGACTGCCACCCAGTGCGGGGAGGCGGGGGGAACACAGGCCCACCCACTCCACTGTGTTCCAGCCCAGGGCCCTATCCGCAGCAGTCCGTCTGCCACGCAGTCAGTGGGGATCCTGACCGCAACACACTGACATGGGTTCGGGGTCTGCTATCCCCGGGCCACTTCCCATCTCCTCCTCCATGGATACCTGTTCCTCCTGAGTTTCATCTGCTGTGTCCCAGATCATGGGCTCCTCCGGGCCCCGAGCACCAGGTAGGTTTGTCGCTCCCTCTGGGCCCTCGGCGGGGGGAAGCTCACACCGCTCCTCAGGATACCGGGCTCTCGGCAGGCTTGGCCAGTCCTCCTCAGGATACCGGGCTCTCGGCAGGCTCGGCCAGTCCTCCTCAGGATACCGGGCTCTGGGCAGGCTCAGGCCCGCGGGAGCTCGGGCACCAGCGTCTCTCCTCTCCCACTGCCAGCCAGCTACTGAGCGCTGTGGCTTGGCCTTTATACTTCCTGTCCCGCCCCTTGACTTCCGGGGGGCGGAGACAGGCGGTGGTGGCTCCGCCCACTCTGGTGGCTGTTCTGGCTCGTCCCTTCCAGGGGCGCCTGGGAGCCAGGCCGCCCCGCTACAGCCTCTTAAAGAGAAAGAAAAAGCTAAAAAAACAACCTTTATATTAATAATTTACTGGGGATGCAAGTAGAGATGGAAATGTCTTTACTAAATAAAAAGTTCATGTAAAGGATTAATGTAGTTAGCTGTTGTGAGACAATCCTGTAGACTCAAAAATAAACTCAGTTAATTCAAATGATGATTTCAGAATGTGTGTATCTGAGGTCCTATATAGTTTTAGTTTGAGGACTTACCTCAGCATCACTGCTTATTGTTGAGTTTCTTATCAGTGGTAAAATACAAAGTGTCCTGACAAAGTTATCATAGGCATTATTCTCACTTACATGCGTTCATGTTGTATTTTTAATGACACTGAGGACCTCTGTGTATTAGTATGAAAATAAAAGAAAAATATTTGCTTACAATTGTTACATTTATTAGCATGCTCTGAATTCAAAACTTTCCATAAACATGCATACTTTTAAATTTCATGTGTAATCTTATCCTTCTATTTCATATTCCTTTCAGGCAGCTTTTTCAGTTTCTCAAAACCATTATGAAAGATGAAGACCTTGCAAACAAATTTGTACCAACTGATGCTCAACATTATAAGCATATGTCTCTCTCTCAGAGTTTTCATGTTGGAAAATCACAGGTAAAACCTAGCATCTCTATTCTAAAAATAAAATGCAGCCCTAACATTATTGAATTCCAGTCTTGTTCTCAGTCTGGTGGTATGAGGGTAGCTATACACTATATCTTTAAAGTTCCACGAAGATACCTCTTTATGTAATAAAGTGTCTTAATTGTATCCTGCCCAGACTGTAAGTCACCTCATAGTTCTTGGAACATAGTAGATATTTATAAAAAAGCATTGTTACAAAATAATTTTGTGGTTAGTTATAAGGAATATTTCTCTTTTCTGAGTAATATGTAACAAACCACCAAGATAGTTCTTTAAGAAAAAGCACCATATATTTACTTCAAGAGTAAAGTACCTTAACATATCTTAGAGCAAGATTATGCTCATTCCCTAAATAGATGAGCAAGTAGGGGAGGGAAGAGTGCAAAGATCAACATAGGTAGTGTTGGTCTGGAGGCAGTCCAGGGGAAGTCGGAGCAAGTTATGGATGTTCAACACATCTGAAGATCAGGTCCCAAGTCACTTGTATCTTTAATTTCTAGACCAAAGTTATCTCTCTTATGATGAAACTGAGAATTTTAACAAGACGCACCATTTCCCACACCATCCACCCTGATGTGCCTCCACCATTTGTCCTTATTCCTAGAATTAGGGCTTGACTACGCGGTACAGCAGTTCACATTAGAGGACTGTGATATCTTTCTCCTTTTTTTTTAACTTCTTATTAAGGCAAAGTTATAATAAAACATACTACATTATTTATTCAGGATCAGGTTAACATTCAAAGAACCTGCCTAAAGATTCTGGCTTGCTGCCTGGGGAGCCCTCCTCCACTGAGTATGGTAAAAAAGGTTACCAAATGTCTAAATACCTATTCTCTGACACTTTTGTTATGTATGTATTTGGTGTGAAAGCTTTTTCATTACAAGGACAGTCCATATTTGACTATATCACAATTTCCTAAGAGGAGTAACAGACAAGTGTGATTTCTAAAGTGCACTGACGTGCTGCACACTAACAGGCCTGTGTAGACCCCACTGGCAAGCACTAAAAGTTCCCTAGTGCATGTTAACATAAGTGCTTCAAAAATCGCAGTCCACTAGTGTGCATTGCCACAAATCCTTACACTCTTTTCTTTGTTTAGAGCCCCCATATTGTCAAACTCCAATTAACATGCTTCCTCAGTTCCAGCAAACTGTTTCAAATATTCCAATATAAATATTTCCAGGTACATCAGTGCTTTGAGGGACCTTTTTGGTGTGGGACTTAATAGGCATATATGCGTCAAGGAAATAAAGACTGCACTAAACTGCTAATAAGTGTCAACAGGTACTTTGTTGGTCTTTATACATATGTACCCCAAAGACATGGTCCATTAATAATAATACTTTGGGTCTAATATGTACCCGTAGATATGATGGTTCTTCTTTGAGTGCTTGCACATGTCCATTCCAATATAGGTATTTGGGTATCCTGAGCACAGCTGCCAGCAATTTTTCCCTTAGCGATACCCGTTGGGTCAGCTCTAGTGCCCTCTGGCATTGCACAATCATAGCGCCGATATAAGGCCCTGTTGGTCCTGCCCTCCTTCAGTTCCTTCTTACCGCCCATGATGGTTGCTGGAACCTCTCATTGCTTAGGCAATCTCATCTTAGTGTTTTTTCCTCAAATTTTAGTGTAAATAGTTTAGCAGTTTGTTAGTTTTAGATCAGAGGTCCCCAAATTGTGGGCCATGGCCCCCTAGGGGGGCACAAAGGAACATTCAGGGGGGCACAGTGGGGCCTGGGTGGCAGAGAGGGAGTGCCATCCAGCCCTGGTCTGACCCCAGCTCTGCTCTGGGCCCCTGGCTCACAGCCCTGACCAGTTCTATTCCCACTACTTCCTAATCCCAAAAGCCAAGAGTGACCCATTTTAGACCTGCTCGGTCTCAACCACTGAAGTTCTGCATGGTCCCCTTGGCTTCCATCATTCCCTCACTGGATCCTGGGGATTGGTATGCCACCCTCGATCTAACGGATGCCAGAGCTTGTGTCAGATGAGAACTTAGACACTGCATACACTCTACCAAAAAGTAGGATTCTCCTCCTCTCCCCACCCTACATTAACCTTAAGATGGCTTCTTTTTCTACAACCCAGAGAATAGAGCCACCACCACAAGGACCATTTTTTTGCACTGGATTGCAGTTTGTGCTGTTTCTCAGCCTCAAATTTTAATAAGTTGGAGACTGTCCCCTCAGGCTTCTTTCACCTTCCATTCTGTCTGCTCAATCCCTTCTTTCACTTAGATGTTCCATTGTGGAACTTTCCTTTGTGGGCCAGGGCCCCACTTTGACTTTCCAGTCAGTTGAGTTGCAGAAAATGGCTTATAGAAGAACTAGAAACTCAGCCCCAGGGTCCTACTCCGAAGAGGACCTACACTTTTTCACTGGCTTCCCAGTCATGGAAAAGCTGCAGAAAAATAGAGAAGAAAAGCAACCATTCTACAGGAAGCAGACACACTCCTCCTAGCAACCCCAATTCTCTGTTAACCTCAAATCCAAGCTCTGTATGCAGAGATAAAGCCACTGGCATAAGCATATAAAAAGAAAAGGAGCCCTCCTTCCACCCCTTACTGTTCCCTTTCCCTGCTTTTGAGATCACTGAGAGCACTCAAACTGGATTCCTTCCATCTCTGTAAGAGAGGGGGCTCCTGGGAGATTGTTCTCTCTGAGGGACCCTTTCTTTTGGAACATTCTTCCTCCCTTTCTGCCATCCCAGTCCATAGTAGCCTGAATCTGTTGAATTCCAGGCACACTGCAAAGCCCATCTCTGTTTGGTGGAGGGCTGAGCAGTTGAACGTCTGGTGGGAATGTGTGTGGAGGTAAAAGTTTAATGTAAAACCTGCCAACGCTAAAGAACAGGCAGGTATTACTAGTTAAATAGCTAAATGGTAACTGCTTGAAAAAGTTTTAATTTGTTCTCATGTCTAATAAAAATAAAGGCCACTGTGCCTCAATCTTTGAAGTATCTCCTTCCAAAATGTAGTTCAGTCTCTTGTCCATTCAGTCCTCAGCCTCTCTGCCAAAATTACCAAATACAGCCATGTGGATTCATGGCCACTAGAAACTGGACTGAAACCATCAGTTCATTTCATGCATATCAAACAGCCATCAAATATTAATTTTTGGTTATGACTGACTTGGGCAAGATTTGAAGCAGTGATCAGTTCTATATCCCACATTTGCATTTAGCTTCTATTTGCTAGTGCCCAAAGAGAGATCTGTTTAATACACCTACATTTCAGTATGGAATATTTGCTCGTCAACTAACAGAGAAGTAAAAAAAAGTCTTTCCTAACTTTGGCTCAAAAGGAAGAATCCATGGGCAGACTCTGGCGAAACTAAAATAAAGTGGGGACAGGGAAAAATAATAAATAGTCTTATTTGGCATACAACCCTTTGGTGCGGATGAAACCGTCAGTTTCCTGGTTCTTCTTGCTCAGATCTTGATTTGGGAATCTCCAGGTTTCATTACCTCATTTTGATTAGAAACAGAGGGAGAAATAAAATCCCCTGATATAATTAAGTGGTCAGTTTTCCCGGGATCTTTAGGACTACCCCCTTTCTTCTGAATACCCCTAAGATATTTCCTCTCTTTATATACCTACCTTGATAGGACCAGGTGGAAATCATCTTTGCAACTGGCACACTGTAAGCTTGGTTCCCTTTGAAGGATATCAATGTTGTTCCTGCTTGACTTAGTGTAGGATATGTGTAACATTACAAATCCATTACCCTTGCCCCAAAGATTCCAAATTGAAGTGTTATTTTAAACAGCTGTCACTTAAATTAACTTTGTCTACTCTGTAACATGTTGAGAGAATCCCCATGGTCTCAGAGATAGTATTGTATGGAATTGTGGGCTTGAATATTTGTAGAGTACTGTTTGAACACTGATCTGTTTATCAACTTTAACAAAATTCAGCATAATCTGAGGAGGAATTAGTAAGAATTATTCTGTAGCTTTAGTAAAAATGTTCACAATTATTTTAATTTCAACATTTAATGCTTACTACATTTAATTAACAAAATACATTTAAACTAATTACTATAACACTTTATGCTGTCAATTTGTACTCCTCCTGTACAGTTAAAATTTATCCTGTGGATTTTACCATATACAAATGTCAGCTTTGGAAAGTTTATTCCATCTTTCCTGCTCCCCACCCCCTATAAGTTTGTACCTTGTTCAAAAACATTATCTCATTCAAATGCTTCATTTGGAATCTTGTCTAAAGTCTGTTGAGAAGTAATGATTGAGAGTTGGAATGTATCTTAAGAGAAGTTACTTTTAAGAAAGCATTAAAGGTGACTATTAGTCTTCTTTTTCCTATATAATAATTTTACATAATTAGCAAAATAAAATCTATTGTAATTTGTAACTTGTTAGTGACTTGATAACATTTTGTTTTATGTATGACAGGAATCAAGCAAAAAGCAAACAGAGGCAGCAACAGGTACTATAACTTTCAGAGTCCAGAACACAAAAATCTGATTTACACTGTTGAAAGCCAGCACAAAATAAAGGAAAGTAAAATGCCAAAATTAAATACTAACCCTGATTGGAAAAGACATAGGAATTATAACAGAAGCCCCATAGCATAGGTTCTAAAAGTTAAAGAAAAAATATTTTCAACATTGTAATAACTTAATGTGTCAGGCCTTACCATCAGTTGGTGGAAATTGCCATAACTTCACTGAGGATCTGGCCCCTTATCTTTTTGATGCTGACTGTCTTTATACATCAATACTATTAGTTCTTTTAAAAACTGTGATAGCAATAAGAATATTAATTAGTTTCAAAATAATAGAAAAGACAGAGGCAGCCAAAGAAAACTGTATTTTATTGGAAAAGTGCATACTAAATTAAAGAAATGAGGACAAATATTTACTTTCTTTGTTAACCAACATAACCTTCCTGTTGACTAGCTACATGTTTTACAAACAGGTCAGCATATCCATAAGTATCAGTTTGGTTATAAATCATGGCTTTGAATCTCTTCTCACATCAATTTTTCAATGTAATGCTACTTCTTCAATGGAGTTACTGTGGATTTAGTGAACTCATAATCAGGCCCTTTAGTTTTACCAAATGTGTAATGCAATTTGAGGATGCCTATTGCTCTGCAGCATTAACAACCTAACCATCTGTTTACTGTATGGACCAGATTAAGAGATGATGTACTATAATTGATTATTTAAGCACACACAGTGATAAGGCAATGTGCAATAAATAAGTGCGATGGTCCTCCATGTAGAAGCAGTATACTCTCCAATTTCCTGATGGAGCCACTGTCTCAATTTCCCTCCTGGGTCTGGGATAAGCATACACAAACAACTAGAGTTCCAAATACAGTCTCCTTTCCTGGGTCTGGTATATGAACATACAAAATACATCTCAACATTTGAACACTACTGCTTGCAAGCAGGAAGAAAAGGGAATGAATCAGTTAGGAACCCCTAGCAACAACTAACTTTTGCATCAACTAATTTTATAATTTGCCTACTATATTAAAAATAATTCAGTTTTATTCTGTTTGCAACAAAATTAATGACAACATTACTCTATATGTGAGTACAACTACTTTATCTCAATTAGATCTATTTATTTTAGCAAGTGGTTGCTTTTATGAAATCCTGAAATAGAGCAAGGAGGGGTGAAAATCTTACTCAGCCACTGTTACGAAAAAAAATAAAATGTGACTTCAGAACTCATGAAATTGACAGGAAAGGTTTACACTAAACTATAAAATGGAAGGAAGTATTTTTATATCAATACAATTTTGAGGATTAAAATATATAGGATTTGACATAAATCTATAGATTAAAACTTTTGTTCAGAGCCCTCCCAGTATGTTTTTTTGGGTTATTCGTGTATTCTTTGACATCCCATCAAATAGATCCAATCAGAGTGTTTTAGTTTGAGGGGTCCTGTTGCAGCAGCGCCATCTTGCTGAGAACCAGCTTTGTCAGTCAAGCAAGTGCTGATACTAGCAACCTCTGTCCTTCCCCCATCCAACAGGAATGGGATGGCTAGATTCTCTCCAGATCTTCTGATGAAATAGGGTTTTCCCTGAAAAGGAAGTTATGTGCATGTGCACACACACAGCTGGAAATCTCCAGACAATTTCATTTTGGGGACTGAAACAGTATTCTCTGCTTTGGACCTCTCCAAAGAGGACATTAGGGGATTAAAAGTTTCCAGACGAGGCCTTTTCAAATTCAGGTAGAGCCAAAGACCTGCTTCCCTGTTGATGAGGACATTCTGGAAATCAAGAAGAATCCCGTGATAAACTCCTCTTTTCTAAAGACAATGCAGAACCATAGGCTATCCAAATTGTGCTCTGACTCATGTTTCTTGTTCTCTGTTCTCCCTCCCCTCTTGCATAAAAGCAAAATGATATCCTAGTTAAGAAGTCCACTTAACCAGTGGAAGAGATCTCCCTTGAGAGCCTCTGGAACACAAAATTGAAGGCCACTTTCAGAAGAAACCACTATGATGTACGTAACAGGTGTACATTCTTCAGCTAGGCCATGGCTGTCTACTCAAGTGCCTTGCCAGCCTAGTTACGAATACTGAATTTGAACTTGCCTCAAGACCACCTTGTCTAGTCTAGAAGTTCTGGAATAACCTACACAGTTGGTCATCCTCTTCTATTTACTTCTAAATAAAGTGACAGTGAGGGGAATGCTTAATTCTAACTCTTTAAAAATAAAAGTTGTTTGGGGAGTCATTAGCATGCCTGTAGGGGTTAATGAGGGCCTGTGGGTCCAATCAGCCTCACTCTGCTACACGTGCAGTAAGCATCAGTCCTGGAGGGAGGAGATAAAAGAGGAAAAGCCCAGCTCAGTGGGGGTTGACAGGGAGAGGGAATAGACCTCTTGAGCTGGCCCTGTAAAGGAAGGCCTGGTTGGGGCCAAAGCCAGCTGAGAAGCTGCCTGGAAGGTAGGATCAGCTGGAGCTAGAGCCTAACTAGGGCCTCATAAGTGTTGGAGCCTTCTTGGGGCAGGTAGGCCTGGTGCAGAACCTTTTTTGTTTCTTTTGTTCCTTAACCAGTTTGGAGTCCCTTTGTTTCAGGTCCTGCACACCCGTCTATGGGGAGGAGACTGTGAGAAAGGCCTATCTCCAGGGCATGGTAGGAAGCAGCCCAAAGACACTCAGCAAGGGGTTTGAACAAATAGACCCTATCTGCTTCATACTGGGTTGCTGAGCTGGAACTCAGAGTAAAGGGTGGGCGAGGGTTCCCTTACCGGCCTACGTAGTGTGGAGTTGTGAAGACCCTGGAGCAAAGGGCTGGCAGGTCCAAAAGCCTGAAGTTGGGCTGAACTTCTGGCATAATGCTGCCAGACCAGTGCTGTGTTGGACTCACATTTCCCCAGAAGGGGCAGGACTAAAAGTGACCTGGCCAGAAGGCTGAGTTGCAAGAAGAAACAGACTATTATAGGGCAGGAATGGCTGTCAGCAGCGGCCTCTAAAGGAAGAGAGCCTGCTAGGCCATGACAAGCCACCAAGGGATGCACTGGCCTGTGAGTCACATGGTTACAATAATATTCAAGGTCTCAGGATTTTAGAGGAATCCTGCCTTCTTCCTTATGCTCTGGCACTTATATGAAATAAGGTGGTACTCCTTTCAGGTAGAGAAAAGGACTCCTTGGGACTGCCACCTGATGTGCTGGGGCTACCTCTGAGTCCATTTTCCCTGCCAGCTTGGGACTTCAGAACCCTGCCTTGTTGAGCCAGACATGCCAGCCTGCTGCAAACACAGACCCAGGTCTGACCCGTGTCCCCCAAAGCTGCAGGCTTTAACTAAAAACCACTTAGCAGGTATTCCTGTCTCCAGCACCCAGATACCCAGTTCTCAATTGGATCAAAACCCCAAATAAATTCATTTTACTCTGTATAAAGCTTATATAGGGTAAACTCATAAATTGTCCGCCCTCTATAACACTGATAGAGAGATATGCACAGCTGTTTGCTCTCCCAGGTATTAGTCACTAACTCTGGGTTCAATAATAAGCAAAAGTGATTTTATTAAATATAAAAAGTAAGATTTAAGTGGATCCAAGTAATAATAGACAGAACAAAGTAAATTACCAAGCAAAATGAAACAAAACACTCAAGTCTAAGCCTAATACATTAAGAAACTGCATACAGGTAAACCTCACCCTTAGAGATGTTCCAATAAGCTTCTTTCACAGACTGGACTCCTTCCTAGTCTGGGTCCAGCAATCACTCACACCCCCGTAGTTACTGTCCTTTGTTCCAGTTTCTTTCAGGCATCTCTTGGCGGTGGAGAGGCCATCTCTTAAGCCAGCTGAAGACAAAATAGAGAGGCTTCCAAGGCTTTTTATATTTTCTCTCTTGTGGGCGGAAACCCCTTTGTTCTTCTGTTCAAAGTCACAGCAACAAGATGGAGTTTGTAGCCACCTGGGCAAGTCACAGGTCTATGAATGATTCAGCTTTTTGCAGGCTGACGCCATTGTTTACATGTTAGTTTGAATGTTCCCAGGAAATCTCAGATGTGTATTGGCGTCTCCCAAAGTCCATTGTCAGTAAGTGTTTCTTGATTGGGCACTTACTGAGAATAGTCCTTTCTCAAGAAGCTGACCAAATGCTTCACTGAGGCTACTTAGAATCAAACATATTGATATACAAGTACCTAGCTAATATTCATAGCTTCAAATACAAATATGATACACACAGACAGCATAATCATAACCAACAAACTATAACCTTTCCATAGACACCCCCACTTGACCTTCTCTGTACAAGACCTGGTACAACCATAGGACCCTGATTGCAACGATGATCTATATGGTCACAGTTCATGTCAATAACGTGACAAGCACTGCCTATGAATTTTCCTAAGCTATGTACGTATGTGCAGAACCAATAAAACACTGGTAGGCTATTGAGATTTCATTATAAAAATGCACAAAGTACATTTTTAAAACTTTGACAAGCCACAGACCACTAAAAGGCATAGCTGTAACTATCTCCTAAACAATTTTCAATTTTTAGGAAGTGCTACAGCTATTCAAAAAAAAGTCACAAAAATGTTTTTATTGAGTAAGTTATATTCACTCTCTTAATTCCTCAAAAAGGCTGAACTTTTTTGCTCAAACATTAAAAAAAAAAATCTATTCTGGAAAGCAAAAAAACCTGCTTAATGTCAATCCAAAAAGTAAAGAATTTAAAGAGTTAGAGAATTGTAAGTGACCCTTTAGAATGGAGGCATTTGTGCAAACTTGTCTCTAGGCATAGCTACACTTTCTGCCCATATAACACTATAGGAGTAATAAATGATCCATTGGGGGCCATTGCATAGTCACTAGATTCTTCCAAGCAAGCACTGTCCAGTAGTGTCACCTTGATGCTTAAAACTGGTTTTATATTCTGTATATGTTTCCCTGTTCTTTTTATCTATAAAGGTATTCTTCCTAGTAACTAGTACCTCAACTCACTAAGTATTGGAGTAGCCTGTCCTTTCTCATTACTTCATCTATGTAATCACACACTTAGAAAAAGTAAAAAGAACCGGAGTAAAGTAGTGTCTCTAAGACTGTTCCTAGTTTTTCCAAACTAATTTTCCACAGATACCATGCTGTTCCTTCTGCCTGAACAGTTTCCTCCAAGGAAAAGGAATCCTGGTGGCTGAATGGTGCTCATGGCCCTTAATACTATATACATCACCCAGGAATTTGTCAAACAAATCCTAATTTGTACTATCTAAAAGTCACAGGAAAGGACAAAAAACCCATACTGCTGGGATTCAAGGCTGAGTAGTAGCAGTCTCCCAGGCAAGAGAAAACCAACCTCTAATAAAAATCTACAGGTGACTGCATGGCAATCAGTTCACATCTTCACCAGTCAGTATCAAGTTGATGTTCGTGATTCTTCAAACAAAGCATTCAGACAGAGTTCTGAATGCCATAGGAGACAATACCCTTGTTTCTTGTCCTATTTCCCACCCCCTGCATAGCCCATTATTTCATACTGGGGAATGCATCTGAAGAAAGGGAATGGTGATTCCTACCTGTTAATTGCATTTTTGTGAAGGACTCTACTATATTTTGTTGCAGTGGTTTTAAAATGTTTCCTAAGTTTTACAGTTAATTTTTCCAGTCCTTGAAATGTTAACTGTGCTAAGGCAGTCATTGACTGGTTGTCCACAAGATGGGGCTTCTGCAACAGGGATCTTAATATCCAAATTATAGCATTCTGATTAAAGACGTATCTGATGTCACAGTTCACAGGCACAATCTGTTAGTCCATATTTCGGAAGCCCATCACCGAAATATAACATCAGGAACCAAAATTCTTGTTTCTCAGGTAAGAACAGTGTTCTTTTATTGCAGTAGTCTTTCCCATACAATAATAAAGGAGTTTACTTTGCCCTTCACACATATGTGGCGCTGGTGTATACTTTATTATTTTGAAAGACATTCAGCTATCAAGGTGATGGGGTGAGTCTAAGAACCTAGATCGATCAATATGTATTGTAGTTCAAATGCGGTGTAAAATCACTTTTGGCTTCAAGTGATTGTCCATATACATCCCATATGCTGGAGTTTGAAGTCTTTTGGCCAGCAGTGTCCATATGGCACATATGTACCCAGAGAGTCTTTGTGCTCCGCATTGTGGGCATAAAAGGGCAGATCATGCCATCTGCCACTCAGTCCCTCTCACCACCTCCTGTCTTCATTACAGAGAGGCTCAGTGTCTGTTTTCAAGCAAGCTGATTTCCAACCTGTATTTTGTACATGGTTAGTGTTTTAGTCTAGTTAGCATAGTTTTCTAGTTGCCTATTGTGCTATTAGTTTCTTTAATTACCAGAACTAAAAATTATCTAGAACCAGCTTGGCTTCCACCAAGTATCCCAGATTCATGTACTACCCCTGGTGGGGAGACAGCTATACCTGCCAATGATGGTCATTTGAAAATCCTTTACTAACAGGACTTCCAGAGACAGGGAAGCCTGATGGGCAAATCCATGAATCTTACTTTGGACACAGGTGTGCAGAACCCCACTGCATATGACCTTTCAGAGCAGAACAGTTCCAGTGGTAGTTCATTTGCTCACGAGCTGGATCACTGGACTCCAACTTCAGTGCAGGCTCTAAAGTTGACCAAATCTGACAAGACTTCGTCAGAGAAGGTACAGGGATAAAGAAGATATTAGGGGTAGATCTCCAACAGAGATCACAAAAAGAAGAACTTCGCCTCCACACTACTTTTCCCCCAAGATTTCACAGCCCTGTGCATTTTCTTTTGAAAATTAACTTCACAATAGTGCTGAGGATTCACCACTGAGACAACTCTCAGATGAGCTGTTGAGACTGGTGCCGTTGAAAGGTCCCTCATGTAAGAGCTCAGCTCCATCAATGTCCGATTCTTCAACATCAGCACTGAAAAATGTTATTCTGGCCCACCAGACCACAGCAACGCAGTCTATGGCAGCAGTGGCTAGACTGGCATGCAGTGAGCTCATGGCACTGTCTTTGCTGGTGACCCCTGGGCATCACATGGCACTGAGAGTGTTAACAGTGCCAATGGACCTCATATTGCTTTAAGAGCTGGAATACCCCTGATGTCCATTTCTATCGCAATGGTGGCACCTGGGATTTCCCTGACTATGGCACCAAGCACCTCTAGGGCATTACCAACATGAATCATGTCTCTCTCTGGTTCCAGGTGATTGGGATAAATTCACATCTCTTGACCTTTAGGATGAGTACTTCCATATATCAATAATCCCACCACACAGGAAGTACCTAAAATTTATGGTAGGTCATGACCATTATCAATACTGCATGCAGTCCTGCCCTTTGGACTATTGATTGCATCGAGGGTGTTCACAAAGATAATAGCAGTTATTGTACTCTTACTTGGATGACTGGCTGGTACGAGGAAGATTAAAAAAAAATTTCCTCATTAGGTGTCAGAAGCCATTTGTTATATCTTCGATTTGTTCCAGAGCCTGGGCCTGAAAGTCAGCATGAAAAGTCCAACTTGATTCCTGTTTAAAGACTATAGAAGCAAACCTGATCTCTACCAAATCCCTGGCTCATTACTTCAGGACAGATTTGAGACTCTAATTGTCTTAATAACATAGCTGGAGTCAAATCTAAACACCACAGTAGGCACTTGCCTCACTCTACTAGGACACATGGCATCATGCACCTTTACAACACTGCATGCCAGACAACACATTTACTGCATGCAGGGCTGGTTAAAGTCGGTGCATATCTCTATTAAGCATAATCTGGGCATGCCCCTTTCTTTGCCTCCACTAGTACTATCATCCCTGAAATGGAAGAGGAATTCTGTGAACACCTGTGGAGGGGTTTCTTTTTCACCACCCCCAAGACTATAGTGATGGACGTGTGTGTCTTGGGGTAGCGAGCTCCAGTAGATAGTCTTCAGGTCTATAGCCTTTGTATCACATGAGAAATGTGAATACACATCAGCCTCCTAGAATTCAGAGCAGTGCATAGAGCTTGCGAGTCCTTTCTCCATCACATCAAGGGTCAGTCCAAAGAATGCCTTCACCATGTTCTATAGCAACAAGCAGGATGAGGCAAGATCTTCCCTGCTATATCAAGAAGCAATCGGGATATGGAACTGGTGTCTCAGACACCAAATCTCCTTCTTGGTGTTTCACTTACCTGATCTGTAGAATCATACTGCGGACAGTTTGATTGGGCACTTCTCTAATCACAAATGGGAGATCACAGAGTCTGTCCTCTGGGTCATATTTTCATTCTGGGGTTATCCTTGAATGGACCTGTTTGCAACACAAAACAGCAAGTGCCAGGTGTTCTGTTTGAGAGGGGAACACGAGCTCAGGATCCCTGTCTGACGCTTTCTTAATCCCATGGACTGGAATTCTAACGTATGCCCACCTTGTGGTCCCATTGATTCCCAAACTTGTATGCAAGGTCAGACAGGACTCAGCCAAGCTGATACGGATAGCAGAGTCAATTTTGGTTTCCAGACATTCTGAACCTGTCAGTCAGCCAGCTGAGACTCTTTTCTCTGCTTCCAGAACTATTATCACAGAGCAAAGGGAAAATCCTACACCCAGATCTGAAGTCCCTTAATTTCACAGCGGGATTGATGGATGGATGTCAAGTATAGAGCAATTATGTGATTCACCTGTCTGTAATATCTTAGTGAACAGCAGCAGGGGCTCTGCTAGGCACACGTAACTTGCAAGATGGACAAGGTTTTCTTGTTGCTGGAGTCAGAAATTCCTGACTCCCCAAGAAGCATCCATTATCACAGATCTTGGATTACCTGCTTGGTTTGAAACAGGGTATCTGATTGATTAGTTCAGTCAAAGTCCAACTGGCAGCTGTTTTGGACCACCATCCACCAAACTGAGGGTCACCGTTTTTTCTCATCCATCTCCAGTTAGATTTCTTTAAGGTCTAGTTAAGGTTTACCCAGCTATTAAAGAACTGATCCCACTGTGGGACCTGAATTTAGTGCTCTCGACTCTCCTGAGTCCATCATGGCCAGAAGCTGGAACTAGGTTGGAGTAAGAGCTGCGTGGGCAGCTCTGGGGAGCCGCAGACCCTCCACCTGCCCTGGGTGGGTGGGAGGCCAGGGACATGGGCCTGGAGCTGTTCTTGGGGCCCCCCACCCCAGGCAGGTGGAGGGGCCTGGGCTCCCTGGCCCAGCTCCAGCTTCTGGCTTACCCAAGAGGCGGGCCTCAAGGGGAAGGGTCGGAGCAGAGGCAGAGCCATGGGGGAGGGGTGGGGCCTCATGCCCTCCCCCACTTTTAGGAAGAATCTGTTGCCCCTACAGCCACAGCCCCGCTTCTCCCAGCTCCTAACCATAGCTCTGGCCCTGGTTCCCGGGGTGGTGCGAATCAAGTAAGGGGGACGCAACTGAAAAAATGTGGGGACCATTGGGTTAGAGGGTGAGGCCCCTGGTCATCACATTTCTACTCTTCTCCCAGACCACCTTCACACTTTGTGTTAGTCTGGTTTGACTCAACACTCTGGTCAGGTTACCACTTAGTCCTATCTCCCCCCAAGTATGACAGGGTTTCTAAGGAGATATGGGGTTTGGCTATTGACCCCCTATGAGTGTCTGATCCCAACTAGGGGTTGTAAAAGGTATTAATCCTCCAGGGAGAAGTCTAGAATGTAAGGGTTTTCATGACCTTCTTGATGAGATGGGGATTGTTACCCTCCCGCTCCATCAGGCTCTGGCCCACGGCCCTGTAAGGGTTACCAAATGTCCAGCATGAGGGATGCCTGAAGGCTGCTTCCTTGGGCCACTTCCTAACACCCATTCTCTTGCTGGAGTCTTGCAGTCTATCACGAAGTTGTAAGGGAAAAGATACCAATTGGACCTTCAGCCCTTCTGAGCTCTGCAGGCAGGCCTCTTCCTCTACCAGAGGAGGTTTCTGCAGCATCCTTCTTCCTGCCTTGTCAGGCTCCTTCAGACCTGTCTGGCTCCTTTTTAAATTCCACCCCCTGCTGGAGCATGCTCTGCAGGTGCGGCTCTATACACCCCATCACAGTGTCTATTTTAGATATATGGAGAGTAGCCTCCTGGGAATCTGTTCACACACTTAAGAGACATTGTGATTACTGAGTTCTCTAGGTCAGATGCTGCATTTGGCAAGGCTGCTCTGCAATCTTTATTCTATTAAGACTGAGCTCCCATCTACTTGCAGCTGGTCCACTGCTTGGGAGTCACCAGTTGTGGAATATGCGTAAGTACAAGCACTTGAAGGAGAATGAGAAGTTACTTACCTGTACAATAATTGCTATTCTTCAAGATGTGTTGTCCATATGCTCTTTTCACAACCTGCCTTCCATCCCTTCTGTCTGTGAGTAATTTATTCCAGGATTCTGCAGTTGAAAGGAAACTCTGGCAATTGGCATACTGTCCTCTTATGCCTTTACACAGAACACAAGGACATATGGCATATGCATGCCATACAGATACTGCTGGCCAAAATATTCTGAACTCGAGTGCATGGGGTACATGTGCACTATTAGATGAATATGTGTATGGACAACACATCTTGAAGAATTTGTTACTGTACAGGAAAGAAACTTCTCAGTCTTTTCTGATGTAACTCTGATAAATAGCCACTGTCCAAATTCATTGATATTGTGGGTTTATCCCTTTGCCTTTAACATTTTATTTTGGTGAAGGTGTTTTACAGTACAGTAGTAATTTTCACTAAATTTTCAACCGTAAATCAACATGTAATAGTTCGTGTAGGACACTTCGACAACACAGTACCCCAAGTGTGCTAGAGAAAACAAGATTGTTTCCACCCTTTGCGGCCTTGGGGTAGTGAGAAGTAGTCAACAACCCCCAGAATAAGTGTGAGATAGCATGCACCATAAAAAAATTACATGCCACTCTAAGAAGATTATGTAAAGCCATCTACAACACCAAAGGGATTACTTGGGGAAGTTCACAGTGTTGTGGAGGTGTCTTCTAAAGCAATCCATAGCTTTCTGTATGACTCTTTGAAAAAGTCAATAGCCCCATTGACTCTGTTGAGAAAATAACATCCCCAAGGAGGACTGCATGAAGTCATCAGTTGCTGAAGAGGGACTAAATAAGAAAGCGTTCAGTCTTAGAGAGACTGCATGGTGTAAATTTATCTATATACACCTCTACCCCGATAAAACGCGGTCCTCAGGAGCCAAAAAATTTCACTGTGTTATAGGTGAGATTGTGTTATATTGGGGTAGGGAAAGGCGCCCCTCCCCACAAGCTCCCCTCCGCTCCGCCTCTTCCCAGGAGCGCACCACAGCTCCGCTTCTCCTCCCTCCCAGGCTTGCCGTGCCAAACAGCTGATTGGTGCAGTAAGCCTGGGAGGGAGGAGAAGCAGAGCTGCGGTGCGCTCGTGGAAGGAGGTGGAGGTGGAGCGGAGGTGCGCTGGGGCAGGGGGGCCCCGGGGAGGACCGCAGCAAGTAACAGGCAGGTGCAGAGGAACCATTTGCGGTAACACAAATTCGGATATAATGAGGTAAAGCAGCCCCGTCCCCCGGAGCGCTGCTTTCCTGCGTTATATCCGAATTCGCGTTATATCGGACCACATTATATCAGGGTAGAGGTGTATATAAGGCTTCCTGAAGCAGTGCCAGCCTGGGTATAGTTTATTATGCAGTCATAATTTATAAAGTCTTATAAAGAACTCTGACTACAAGGGTCTCAGGCATTTGTTTTCAATGGGACTTTGTGCAATATTTCTTAATTTTGCCCTCAGTGTCTTAGTACTGCTTTGATCCTCTCAACTCCTCCATGCCTCTCTAAGCTCTTTCACCTTCCTGGCCTCTTGTTCTTTCAGTACCCTCAAATTATGTTCTTAATGACATCTATGAATCACATTCTGTAACATTTTGATAAAAACTCATAAGAAGAAGTTATTGCATATGGTAGGCATATATATTTTAATCCATCAAAACCATTTCCCCCAATTTTAACTAAAATATATAAACTAATTTTGGATTAAAAAAACTGATATATGCCATAATTCCATAAGTGAATTATACAGAAAAGATACTAGATCTCATTCCTAACCCACCTGCCAGTGTAAGGTGTTAGTTAAAATACAGACATTCTGTAATCTCAGGAATTATGGAAGTCGTGCTTTTGAAAATCTCCCACTTAATTACATTCCTTAACGAGTTCTGCCAGAACACAGCAAGACGAACATGCATATAGTTATACATTTAACTTTACTACTACACTTTAAACTATTGCACTGAAAATAGTCTCAGTAAACATTATAATTTAATTTGTTGTCATGGTCATATTTTAATTCATGACATCTAATGGACAGTACCAAAATGTTGTCATTGCAGCTGCTGAAAGTAATACTACAGATGACTTTTGTTCTGTTACAAAAATAGTTGTGTGTAACAGCTCAGATTCAGAGGTCAACTTTAATATGCCAAGCAGGAGTTTGACTGTAAATTCCAGGACTTCCTCATTTACATCTTCATCCAGCAGGAGTATAGGAACACCCTGTGACTGTTCATCAGATGATTCCACTTCTCATGGTTCCTTCTCAAATGAAATTTTTACAGGAAACCTGAACTCATATTTGTCAAGTATTAACACAAAGGAAAGAGTTATAATTCCTGTTGTATTTCAGTCAA
Source organism: Malaclemys terrapin pileata (assembly GCF_027887155.1). NCBI lineage: Eukaryota > Metazoa > Chordata > Testudines > Emydidae > Malaclemys > Malaclemys terrapin. The sequence goes on along the minus strand of NC_071512.1, from coordinate 100,736,666 downwards.
ATCTCTCATCCTGTGATGATCAAGAAAATGAAAATTCTACTAAAACATTCCCACAGCTTGGAAAAGCAAGGATTCCAAAGTCAAGACTTGAAGACAATGCTGTCATATCTTCTCCCTTTAATGAAACACTGGCTGTAGTGAAATCAAGTGTAGACATAACCCATCTACCCATTTCTGAGTCAGCACAAAGATCCATGGGTTATATTTGCAAATCCCATTCATTAGATTCCAGTAGTCTCACTGATTGTGATTGCTCTCATTTCCCAGAACCAGACAATGACTTGAATGAATAAGCCTCTGTGAAATATGAAGAATGACAGACTTGCTTTTGTAATAGTAAAATTCATAGTAAGAATGTATCAATAGTAATTGTTAAAAATTACTTTAACACAAATTCAGAATTATTTTTCAAGAAAATAAACTTGACTAACAATGCCTTTTGCTGACATGTTTTAATTTTCAGGGAGGGTATTTATTTCATCAATCCATGACTGGATGTGCTAAACCACAGGCCTCAGAATCTTCCCTATTCCTTTGTCAAACAGGCAAGACTGATGAACGATCAACTCGTAAAAATTTTTCACCCTCTAAGCATCTCCTCTGAGTTCCCAGTTTAACTTCTACCTCAGAAGCAGGAAAGGGGACCATCTTGGATTGTTTGTATGGATTTTGAGCCTGAAAACACTTTCTTGGGCAAGGATTTCTGTTTCCTACACCGTTTTATAATAGCTCTCTAACAGCCTCTTTAGGAATCACATAAGTTACTATGCAAGCCTTTCATGTTCTTGCCACTGGGAAAGGTAGACAGCCTGATACAGGCTAAAACTGATATTGGTGCACTTTTTCAGACTGCTCTCTCTGACAGACTGTCTGAGAAGTCAGCTTGATGTATGAAAGAAAGATACTCTTTTTGCTCAGGAGGTAAATAAATTTTCCAATATGCAGCTCTTTCCCCAATGCCAGAAGTTGTGAGCAGTCCAAAAGCAGAATTCTAAAGTATCTCCCTCACCCCCATAAGGTTCATAAGAAGCTTTAAATGGTCCTCATGTTCCTCCTATTCAGTTTCCAGGGACTTGTTTGCTGCTACCCCTTCCTAGAACAACTAAAATGGCAGGGACCAAAGTCCTTGTCTTTGTCAGATACTCTAAGTCCTTTTCCCACCACTTTGTCAGTCACACCGTTGGAAGAAGGAGAGTTCCTCCAGCTCTGAGCCAGAGGCATGTGCTTCTGAACCAGACAGAAGAGCCTCAAAGAAGGACTGGGAATAGTTGATTAGGCTTGTTTTCTCTATCTAGTTCGAGACTCCATAAGAGGTAATGGATGCCACAGGCTTACTTCTGTTTACTGAGGAGGGAAACCAGGAAAAGACTCTCCCAGTGTATTCTTTAATCGATTTATTTATGTGCCACCCACTTTTACACACCCTGCTCCCCATGTTTTCACATCAGCTATCTGTTGACTTTGAACTGACTGCTATATCTCCATAATTTACTCCTGGTCACATTTAATACTGCTTCAGTAAGTAACAACATAAACATCAAACACACATGTGACAAAAGGCTGTACTGTCAGATCATATTCTCAAAAAAATAATGTTCTCAATAAAATTAATGTGAATTTTGATGACAATTCTGGAATACAACACAATTTCTGAAAAGTGTTTTATATTAATTCTAATCAGCTGGAGCAGTTTTCCACTAGGTGCTACATAAATGTAAGATATTAAAGTATTACAGTACATATCATCACCAGTTACACTAATATTCAGTTACAAACATGTTGGAGCAGAGGTGTGTTTCAGAGGAGGTTGGCGCATGCATTAAATAATTCTGTCATATGAAAATATTGTAATTTTAAATAATATGAGATTAATTCTTTGAAAGGTCAAGTTCTAGACAGTAAAAACTGGTATATCATACATTTAAAAATAATTAGAATTTATTGAAAAAACAGCAACAGAAAAAAAACAACCTCAAAATAAAAATCAAAGATTTTAACTAACTACAAGTTTTTCAGGGAAATAATTAAAGGAAAATGAATCAGGAAAAGAAAAAGCTAACACTGACTTCTGTATTGGTAGCAATCCATTTTTTGCATTGTAACTGTTGCTTCCCCCAGACATTACTAGCAGATGTTCCAGGACATATTAGATTTTTGGGAGATCTGAATTATTAGCTGTCTCATGGCACTTCAAGTTAAGAGATACTAGGACCAAAACGTCTGCTACTTTTCCTTCCAGTTTACTGAAATTGCCCAAGATTTTGCGAGAGCTAATGGTTGCTCTTGCCTTTAGAATGTTCAGAACTGTATCTTATATTTTGGTTTTATACATTTGGTTAGATAGCACAATTATTAAGGTGTAAAAGAACACATCCTTATGTAAACTATGTAGATGTATCTCCTGATTTAATCTTTGTTCTACTTTTGGCTGTGCTAGCCCCTCAGGTCAACTAATTTTATTGTTGTAAAGCTGAAGATCTTCTGTCTATGATCACAAGAATTATTTTTATATAAAATTCTATTCTGTTTGAATTATCATTCTAAAGGACCATTTAAAAGTGTATTTTTCTGCAGTGGAGCTATACAAATGTACTACTTCTGCTTTGGGGCAATTCAATCCCAAGATTGTATCACTTATTTTTTTCAGCACTTACCTGTACAAATATCTACTTCCAAGCCTAAAAAGTAGACCAAGTATTTCAAACTAGTCATATGAATTACCAATACATATTAGTGTGTTTTACAGATAATACAGAGTATTATTATTTTACAGATAATACAGACATAATACACTAATCTTTAGCTCCAGCTAAACTCTTCAGAAAATTCACCCCTCTGGACTGATGTTTGGTGGTCAGACTCCCCTATACAGGGCAGTTCAACCACGCCCACCTAATGGCAGACTGGAAGGGCTAGATTCACAAAGGAAATTAGGCGACTAGAAAATCATTGGGTTACACAAAGCCTGAATTAGGTGCTTAGGTTCCCTGTACAGCGAATGGGGATAGGTGCCTCAGAATGGGATTCACAAAAGCCAGCATACTAGGCAGCTCCCAGCCTAATCTAGCCAATGGGAGATGCCAAAACAGGGCTTATTTCCTAAACCCCACCCCTCTCAGAGTACAGCACCTAAACCCAGGCTGGAGAGAGCCACCTCCCTCTGTTTGGGATTCTTAACTGCAAACCCTCTTGTGGGGTTAGGCACCTATGCCATTTTTGCAAGAAGTTTGGGGGGGCGGGAAGGACTACCTCCCAGTGGTTAGCATGCTCACCAGGGATGTGGCAGACCCCCTGGATCCTGGGTCTCCCACTTCCCATGTGAGCTTTATAATATAAATAATACATGGAAATATACCTACCTCATAGAATTGGAAGGGACCCCAAAAGGTCATTGAGTCTAGCCCCTGCCTTCACTAGCAGGACCAAGTACTGATTTTGCCTCAGATCCCTAAGTGACCCTATCAAGAATTGAACTCACCACCTTAGGTTTAGCAGGCCAATGCTCAAATCAGTGAGCTATCCCTCCCCCTAGACTAAAGAGTCATTCTCATGCTTGCTCTCTCTGGCCCAAAGACTAATAATTTATCCAATTTATTTATTTATCTAGTTATTTGTCCCTAATGTAGTCTGAGAACGCCAACTGAAATGGTCGATGAACCTACCCTTAGTCTTCCCAAAACTGCACTCAACGCAAGGGGAAAAGAAATTACACACTCTGGACATCTCCAGACTCTTAGTCTATTACGCTGACAGGACCATGCCTTTTAGGTTCTCTCCTTGACTCTTCGTAGGCATCTGGCCCTTCCAAGTACCAGGCTGTCTTGTCACAAAGGATCTCTAAATGGATCACACAGTGTGTTTCTGTTATTAGATGGTTGATGAGCTAGTCACTCCACCACGCATAGTCAGTGGTCAGACTGCTTCAGAAAATTGCTGAGATCTGAGATCTGCAGGGCAGCAATGTGGAGCAACCTATTGACCTTTGTCAAACATTATACCTTTTATTCCATTATGCCCATACATTATGCTAGCTCAGATGGCAAATTTGGGGGCACAGTACTGTAAGCCTTATTTGATTAATACAACTGAAACTCCTCATTCCAACCATCCAATGAGCATACCGACCACCTATAATGGGATTCACCTTTACCATCTTTGATACCGTTGAAATACAACCGGGGCAGCAGAGAGAAATAGCCTGCTTCTAGCAAGGCAGCACAACAAATCTTTCTCCATAATCTCCGATACCTAGCATCATGACTCCCTCAGTACCACAGAAGTTTAAGCAGCCACCTGAGACTATACTCTCTTCAAGGTAGTCAACATTGTCTGTCCCGACAGCTTCCACTGCAAAGGACTCATCCCAGCAGACTCCTTCCTCAGCACTGTTAACCTACCTCACACCACAGGAGTTTAGGTATTCCAAGGACCTGTTGGTTTCAGATGAGTCATTGTCCCCTCTTGATGGGTATTGGCATCAACATGGTCACCAAAATTACACCTCTCCTGAGTACCATCTGATTCCCCAGCATTTTCTGGGAGAGCTCCCCCTTTGAACAATGAGGAGGACCTCTCTTCTGACATCTCAGAGTAAGATTCCCCTACCTACCAGCATAAGGTCTCCCTCACTAAAATCTACAAGGAAAAGGATGTCTCATGAAGATAAATTCAGGGTTCTGCTCATGGGTATGAGCAGCAGTGAATGCCACCAACTATTCCTTATGGTCCCCATCAGTGGCCATCTTGGGACCCTTGGGCCACCACCTTTCTGAATGGGACCATCAGGACGGATAGTCTCTTACTCCATCTGTTCCTCCTCAGCTACCTGAGCTGTAGGAAGAAATCTTTGAAGAGTAAGAGGCTAGAGTAGACAAGGAGGTCACTCTACAGACTAATATTTCCTCATCTTCCCCACGTGAGGCTGTGATGCTTTCCTCTCCTTCCCTGGCTGATGCTTTAAACTATTTCAGGACCTAATGAAACAAGTGGCAGATTATCTGTAGATCCCCCTTTAAGAGGTACAAGAGTCAAAGCACAAGTTCTTGGATATTTGCAAAGGACATCTTTTGATTGAGTGGCCTCTCTCATTAATGAATCCCTCATGGATCCTGCCAAAATCATCTGGCAGACCCTAGCAACGGTACCACCCATGTGCAAATGTGCTGATAAATATTATGTTTCAGCCAAGGATTCTGAATTTTTATTTTTCCCCATTCTTCACCTAACTCCTTGGTCATTGTAAATGAATATGGAAGACAGCACCATGCTAAATCAACCTTATAAGACAAGGACCAAAAACGCCTTGACCTTTGTGGTTGAAAGAGAAGTCTGTGACCCTACAGTTTAGGATCACAATTTACCAAGCTTTTATCATGAAATACAACCACTTTTATTGAACACCTTTCCAGCAGAACATCACAAACAGTTCCAGGCCATCATAGCAAAAGATCAGCTACTGACTAGAACATCATTACAAGCCTCCTCAGATGCTGCTGTCACTGCAGCTCAATTCATCTCCACGAAACACCCCTAGGCCATCTTGCAATCTCTTGGGATTTATACATTTCCTAGTAAACAGATATTTAGTTGATCCCAGAAGACCCAGAGATCCTGCCCCCTCCAGTTTTCTCATTACCAAAGACCTACTGAGCCACCTAAGAAAAAATTAAACACCCAATCAACCAATGGAACTTGTTACCAGGGGATAACTGGATCACTTGACAGTTGCCCTATTCTGTTCATTCCCTCTGAAGCATCTGTCAGCAGCCTCTGTCAGAAGACAGGATACTGGGCTAGATGGACCATTGGTCTGACCCAGTATGGCCATTCTTATGTTCTTAACCAAAGTTTCAAAGAAAGATACCACCCACTACATCTGCTTCAACCACTCAACCTTCCTCATTGTCAAAACATAAGTTTTGGTGGTCTGATCAAAGGCCTGGAACAATGCTGTTTCTTGTATCTCCAGCTGCACCAGTTTACCTGCCTCCCTCCCTTTGGGGACCATCTCTCCCACTTTCTACCTGCACGGGAGCAGACTACATCCAAACAATGGTTGTTGGACATTATAAAATTGGGTTACTCCATTAATTTTACCTTCCTCCCCCCACCCTACTTCTCTTTCCTGTCTTTCTTCAGGGGCTCTTCTCACAAACACTTGCTGAGACAGGAAATCACCTTCTATCTATGCTTAGGATTCAAAGAACCAGTTCTTGCACAGCACAGGGGAAGAGATTTTACTTCAAGTATTTTCTGGACTGAAGGAAGAATGGAGGGTAGAGGCCTAGTCTAGGTATAAAAGACTCCTAAACAACTTTATGAAAGTACAGAAATTCAGGATGGTGACTCTTGCAGCTATAATTCCATCATTGGATCCCGAGGATTGGTTTTCAGCCCTCAACTTCAGGATGTTTATTTTCATATCATGATTCACCCATCTCAGAAGAGATTCATTCAGTTTTTCATTGACCAAGACCACTTTTTGTATCGGGTATTTCCATTTGGCCTTTCCTCTGCTCTGGAGTATTCTCAAAGATTTTGGCAGTGGGTACCGATTATCTTCTTAGAGGGCGATAATAGTTTTTCCGTACCTCGAATAGCTGCTCAAAGGCCAGTCTTACAATGAGATTATTTCTGCCATGAAGACAGCTTTGTTCCTCATGCTAGGTCTCCAGCTCAACAGTGAAAAGGATAGAATTCATAGGGGCCTCTTTAGATGCAGTAACAGCCAGAGCTTACCTCCCCATGGACAGATTCATGATTCTATCAAACCTCATTGCAAATACTCAGATAAGGCCGCAGACTTCGACAAGAAATTGTCTTAAACTTCTGGGACATATGGAAGCTTGTAACTTTGTAATGTGTCTTGCAAGGTTACATCTTTGCTGTTTGCAGGTATGGCTCAGCACAGTTTATATGCTGAACAAACATGGTCTGGACAGGCTGGTATCAGTCCCTTTTCAAGTACAAGACTCCCTCAATTGGTGGAAGAACCGTCACAACATCTGTGCATATGTCTCCTTTATTCAGCCATCTCCAACCATCACCATAACGACAGATGCATCTTGTGGGCAGGGTGCATCTAGGGACACATAAAATTCAGGGCAGACTGACTACTCAAGAAGCTCGTTTACACATCAACCTCCTGGAGCTGCAAGCAATCAGGAATGTCTATATTCACTTTCTTCCATTAATTCAGAGACAGATCTGTCAAAATCATGACAGACAATGTAGCTTACATGTTTTACATCAACCAACAATCAGGATGGGGCCAGTTCCCCTTTCTCTTTGTGCTGAAGCAATAAAGCTATGGAACTGGTGCATAGCCAATCACATCCTCATGTCAGCAGTTTACCTTCCAGGCATTCAAAATATCATGACTGACGCTTTCAGCATGATTACGAGTGGGAGTTAGATTGTCAGATTCTCAATCATATTTTTTTCTGACCTGGTGCTTTCCAGAGGTGGATCTTTTTGCCACCCTCACCAACAGGAAGTGTAGACAGTTTTTGTTAGGGCTTCTCCTGCCCTCCCTTGGTTCTTGTCACACAGACAGACAGCAGAAGACCAGAGTCCGAAGTCCAGGCAATGCAATGTTTATTGGGGTTACCAAGCAAGCATAATCCCAGCTCTTTACATCAGTAGAGCTTTTCCTGTTCCTTTTTTCCACCTCCTCCTTCTGAGCAGTCTTAATTATACTTGTAGTGCATGCCCCTGGTCCCACCCCTTACAGTTTATGGTCATGTTCCATTTTGGAGGGTTGTGAGTCTGGGGGCTTCGGTATCACCTCTTTTGTACCCCATGGGAGGGGTAAGGAGTGAGGTTATGTACCTGCCAGGGTCACCTCTTCTCTGGCTTTTTAGTGTTTCTTATGCTTCTTCCCCCAACCCGCCTTGCACCTCCCTACTGGTTGTTTGACCTTGCCTTGATATAGGAGTTGAGGCAGTCTTCAAGTGTACGCTCGTATATTAAACTCCGACCATACCCAGCAACACATTAACTGTCTTCCTTATCTTTTCTCATTGTGCTATAAACCCCATCTGGTTAGGCAGAAGCAACACAATGGTTCATAGATATCAGTAAGGATATAAAACTATCAAAAATAAAACCCAAAATTCTATCTCAGGCTAACAAATAGGCCTATATACTAACAGTTTTGCTCAAGAGGGCGTTTGGGCCCTCAATGACTGGGAGATGCTTTCCTTGTTCCATGGATGAAGGAGCTTTCTGTATGTGTTTCCTCCAATACCTTTGATATTGAAAGTGTAAACAAGATCAAGCAAGACAAAGCCAAGGTCATATTCATAGTTCCAATGAAGCCAAGATAGGCCTGCTCCCCTCAGCTAATTGATCTTGCTGTTTGTTTGGTGATCAGTCTTCTGTCCATTCCTCATCTCTCTCTTAAGATGCATGTCAGACTCTCCATCCCAACTTGGGAATTCTCCATCTCAGGGCTTGGTTCTTCAGTGGTTCTCAGGAATCGAGACTTCCTGTTCTGCAGAGGTACAGCCGGTGTTTCTAAACAGTAGGAAAAGTTCTATGTGGAACACTTTCAAAAATGGAAGAGAGTCCACCATCGGTGTGACAGTGGTGTCTTTTTTTTTCATTCCTCCCTCTCAGCTGTCCTGGACTATCTGTTGGAATTTAAAACAAATCAGCATTATCTATGAGTTATATCAGAATTCACTTGCAGCTATAACAGCCTTCCATTTCTTAGTTGAGGGATTCTTATTGTTTGCTTATCCCATGATGGTAAGATTATCAAGGGATTGGGAAACTTTTTTTCTCAAATTAGAGACCCCCCCACCCCCATATGGGATCTAAACTTATTACTGAACTGTCTTATGAGACCTCCCTTCGAACAATTGGATACCTGTTCTCTTCTTAGCTTCTTCATGGTGGAATATTTTTGGTGGCCATCACTTCTGCCCAAAAGGTCAGGAAAATTGGATCTTTAAAGGCAGAGCCTCTTTTTACAGTGTTTTTCAAGAACAATATCATATCATATCATATTGCCTCTGTATAAATTCATGGTATGCCCACATGCAGATGTGATCGTCCCATCTCAAAAAAGATATATTGGAATTGGAAAAGGTTCGAAAAAGGGCAACAAAAATGATTAGAGGTATGAAATATCTTCCATATGAGGAGAAATTAATAAGATTAGAACTTTTCATCTTAGATAGAACAGTGGTTCTCAACCAGGGATTGGGGGCCTCAGGTTTCAGGGGGGCCTCCAAGCATGGCCAGCATTAGACTCACTGGGGCCCAGGGCAGAAAGCTGAAGCCCCACTGCATGGGGCTGAAGCCCAGGTCTCCGAGCCCCGCCACCTGGGGCTGAAGCTGAAGCCTGAGCAATGAAGCTTCATGGGGGGCCCCTCTGGCATGGTGCCCCAGGCAATTGCCCTGCTTGCTACCCCCTAATGCCAGCCCTGGCTTTTATATGCAGAAAATCAGTTATTGGGGAGCAGGTGGGCCATGGAGTTTTTATAGCATGTTGGGTCGGGGGAGTAAAGAGGGGGGGCTCAGAAAGAAAAAGGTTAAGAACCTCTGTGCTAGAGGTCTATAAAATCAGGACTGGTGTGGAGAAAGTAAATAAGGAAGAGTTATTTACTCCTTTTCGTAACACAAGAACTAGAGGTCACCAAATGAAATTAATAGGCAGCAGGTTTAAAACAAACAAAAGGAAGTATTTTTTCACACAACACACTGTCAATCTGTGGAACTCTTTGCCAGAGGATGTTGTGAAGGCCAAGACTATAACAGGGTTTAAAAAAGAATTAGGTAAATTCATGGAGAATAAGTTCCACAATGGCTCCAGGATGGGCAGGGATGGTGTCCCTAGCCTCTATTGCCAGAAGCTGGGAATGGGTGACAGAGGATGGATCACTTGATGATTACCTGTTCTGTTCATTCCTTCTGAAGCACCTGACATTGGCCATTGTTGGAAGACAGTATACTGAGCTAGCTGGACCTTTGTTCTGAACCGGTATGGCCGTTCTTATGTTCTTAGGTTTTGTTATGCCTACTTCCTAATTTTTTACCTAATCTGTCATCTGAATTTCACATCAATCAGTCATCCATCTCCCAGTATTTTCCCCAAAACTACATCACACCTGGAGGGATGCTACTTTATATACCTTGGACTTAGGAAGGCATTAGCTTTCTGTCTGGACAGAATCAAACCATTTAGAAAAGTCTCCCAGACTGTTAATTTCAATTGCTGACAAGTCCAAAAGATCCACAAGTCTCCACCTTGTGATTCTCCGGGTAGACTTTTGGTTGTATTATTTCTTGCTATGAATCTGCTGATTTACAACCTCCTTCTATGGTGTCAGCCCATTCCATGAGGTCTTTTTCTACTTCTGTGACATTGCTTGAGCATGTTTCTATTGGGGAGATTTGTAAGGCTGTAGTATGGACTTCAATACACACTTTTACAAAAATTATGTGGTGGTTCATTCTTCTAGATCAGATGCTGTCCTTGGAAATGCAGTCTTGTCTTCAGTCTTGGACTCAGCTCTGAAGCTCCCCCCCTTCAATTGAGGGCACTGTTTGGTAGTCATCTGAAATGGAGCACCCATAGGGATACTGCTCAAAGCAGGAGAGATTACTCACTTTATGCAGTCACTGGAGTTTTGTAAGATGTATCCCCCTGTGGGGGGCTCCACTACCTGTCCTCCTTCCCCTCAGCTTCAGAATTTCCTCTGAAGAACTTTGCAGTGGAGAAGGAACTGAGGGCATTTTGCCCATGCAGCCCTATATAGCCTCGGTGTGGGGCATGAGGATCTGTAGGGGAGATGCATGGACTGAATGGGCACTACTACCAAAAATGTCTGATCAGAGGTACATGCATATCTGAAGTGGAGCATCCATAGGCATACACAACTTGAAGAACTCCAGTTACTGCACAAGGTAATCCTCCTTACATACCCTACAGTAACTGTGGTTCTTTGACATGCTGTAGTGAGTGTGGAATCCATGACCCAACCACCGTCCCCGGTTTTCAGAGTCCTCAGCAACCAGAGGCTTTAAATTGCAAGGGCACTGAGGGTCATGTCTGCCCCACCCTCCAGGCCTTTGTAGAGGAGCATAAGGAGGCACAGGGTGCATGTGCAGTCCCAACAGACACGTATTCAAAAGACTGGGATCTTGTGTGCATGTGGCAGAGGCACACCTACACTGGGATTTGTACTGACTGCTAAATCTCAAAGAACCACAGTTACTGAAGGGTAAGTAATTGTTCTTTATGTTTTTCCATGAATTACCATTAGAGCTGTGCAAAGATTTTTATGCCACTTGTCAAAACCAGAAAAAAGTCAAGCTTTCACTGAATGCAGAAGTCAATGTTGGTGTTTTCTCAACATATTTTTTTATTCTGACAGAAAGCTTGTTTTATTCATGTACTACTTCTTCACTCCTGGTAGAAAAAGTGGTGTGCCCTAGTTCAATGAAAGTACAAAAAAATCCCTTATCTAAACCACATCTTTTCCCCAGTTTATATGTTTAGCATTTCTTAAAAGACTTTGCTTGTGTAAATTGCAAAATCACATTTGAACAAATTTATAAATATTTGCATTTTCACCATATAAAAATCACAAAGTGCAAATTGAGAATTTTGCACAGCTGTAATTTATTTTGTAAAAAAATTGCTCACCATAATAGCCATATGAAATGCATACTATTTACATAAGAACCACAGTGGAAGAAAATAGTTCTACAAGAGAATATATCAGTATTACACAAACACAAAAGATTTAGTCTAAAATAGTAGTCAATTTACTTTTCCTTTATTTTCATATGCCAGATTTCATCAACATCAAATTACAAACTTGGTATTAAACACTAGCCATACAGCTTTAAATTTTGCATAATCCTAAATAAATCAAAAGATTATGGAAATATACTGGGCCATATTCTGCCCTCAGATGTGTGCCTGTGTGAGGAAGATAAGCAATGTAAATGATATTGTGCAGCGTGTATGCTTCTAAAACATATTCCACATCAGTTCTGCCATCATCTTTGCATTATTCCCTTTGAGATTTTTCTGTCAGAAAAAGCTGTGACAGCATAGCCCTTAGAAAGGATGTCTTCAGATTTTAGGGGGATGCATTTGTGCCCTGTCATCACATCCACATATTACCATCTTTATTCAATGATAGTTTCTGAGAATAATAAGGAAAAGTTAAAGCAACCCAATACAACGTTTGTAAATCACTCGATGTACATTGATATTGGCAAAATGTCAGAGTCATAGAGTTTAAGTCCAGAAGGGACCACTAGATCATCTAGTCTGACCTTTTGTATATCACAGGCCACCAACACTACCCACCACCTGCAAACTAAACCCAATAACGGAAATGGGATCAAAGTAAATAAAACCCACAGAAGACTAGGCTATTAAGTGCCACAGGCAGAGAACAGGAGGGACCAAGATACAAAAGTGCTCAAGGCCCCTGCAATGGCAGGGGTATGATTAAATGAGATATACCCAGATAATTCTGGCAAGTAACCCGCACTTACACACTGCAGAGGAATCTGAAAGTGTGTTAAGAAATGAACGAAAGGATTTGCAAAATGACTGCTATATGAAGATGTCTGAGAGGAATATTTGTTTTCAGAAGTTATTGTGTGTGCTGTGGATATGTACTATGGTGATTTTCTTTTTGCCAAAACACATCTTTTTTCTATTTTGTAGCACATTGTCTATATGTGTATCTTAGTACATGGGAATGGGTATTGCATGTTGGGGCAACATGACTTAAAAATGTCAAGCAAAAGCTTTGGGGATGACACCTGTTATGGAAGGTAATACATCTATGGCAATACTGGAAGGCATCTGCTTGCCAAGATGTCACATGAATATGAGCAAAGGAAACAAAGCAAAGAAGTTAGTCTGCTGTTTGCTTTACTGAGCTGATTAGGATACCTCCTACTGATGCTGTTTTTTCTTGGGCAGTTGCTTAACATACTGCTATAGTACCATATAGATTGATTTATTTGGTTATAAACCATTCTCATGATCACATACACTGTTCTACAGTACATTAAGAGAACAGTCTCATTTGTGATTATTTCCACAGCACCCCACATGAGCATGTCATTTAATAGAAAAATAAAAGACAATTATAAGGCTCAGATGATCATACTTCACAGGAATGAGGAGGAAAAGAAAAACTCCATGATGTTCCATTCATAGAGTTTCCTCTAAATTAGGGTTACCATACGTCCGGATTTTCCCGGACATGTCCGGCTTTTTGGGCTTCAAATCCCCGTCTGGGGGAAAATCCCAAAAAGCCGGACATGTCCGGGAAAATCGGAACATGCGGGGCCGGCGGTGTTGGGCCAGGGGCCGACGGTGCTGAGCCGGGGGCCGGGGCCGGGCTCGCAGTGCCGAGCCAGGGGCCGGAGCTGGGCTGGCTGTGCCGGGCCGGGGCCGGCACCCCAAGGCCCGAGCCGACCCAGGCTGGAGACGCTGGGGGGGCCAGCCTGGGCCGTGCCTCCTTCCCCCACCCCCCCCGCCCTTACCTGCTTCAGGCTTCCCGCGAATCAAATGTTCGCGGGAAGCAGGGGAGGGGGCGGAGTTGGGGCGGGGGCGGGGCCTCGTGGAGTGTCCTCTTTTTGGACACTCCAAATATGGTAACCCTACTCTAAATCATTCTGCATGGAGCTGGTTTTCTCCAGTGGAATGAACAGGAGGTTCCACTCCTGTTTGCAGGATCAAGGTTCACTGATTTGTCAGGTCATGTAACAAGTTGATGGAGGCCCAGAATTGAGATAGCAGGCATGTTGCAAATCAGGATTGAAGTAGATTGGCAGAGGTGTTTGGATGAAGTTTTAACAGGTGTAAATCACACTGTACTTTATTATAGTCAATAGGTCTTTTGATATTTGCATTTATTCATAGTCATATTATAAATCTGAATTAAAATAGGAATAATTTTGTATCTACTCTCAAGAATCCTAGTTAAACATTTTATCTTTTATTTCATAAGAGAAAATATAGTAGTAAGCTACAGGACTGGCCAGACTCAAGCCTTTTTGTTTGGTTATGGTGTAAAAAGGAAGCTCAAAAAGTTGATTAAAAAATAAAATAAAAGGGGGGGGGGTGCATGTGTGTGTCCTGCTAGTTCTTTTACATTTGAAATGTAGGTCTTGTCAGCCCTCAAAAATCTCTGTGGGTCTCTATATTAGGTCTTTTTTATATTAGGTGGGTCTTTTTTCCTTCGAATTTCCCGGTGCTACTATCACTGGTGCTAGCAATAGTGGGGATTAGTGTAGATTGAATATTTTAAATATTATGTCATCTAACCCTGCTCAAAACTAGCACCAAGGATAAAACAGTGGTTAAACTGTTGTTTACATTAACATTCCCACTTTGCTATTACCTGTGGAGCCACATTGTTGGTAGCAACAGTGGGAATTTTAGAGAAAAAAGGCCAGAGACAAGGTGTGAAATCCTGACCTCAAAGTCAATGAGACTTTTGCCACTGACTTCAAGAGGGCCTGAACTTAATCCAAAACCTGTGTTAACTTGTGCACTGGTGGCATCACAAGAGTCAAGTGATTTTTACTCAGGTCTCTTCTGCACTAGAAAATTGCATTGATGTAACTACGTCAGTCAAGGGTGTGAAAAATCCTCACAAAGTCTGTTTAGGCAGCGCTATATCGAAAAATTCTTCTGTCACTCTAGCTACTGCCTCTCACTGATGGGAAAACCCCTCCTGTGACCATAAGTAGTGTCTACACTTGAAGTGCTACAGCGGCGCAGCTGTGCTGCTGTAGTATTTTAAGTGTAGACAAGCCCTCAGACTGCTTAAAACTCTATTTTTTGTTTGCATTTGAAACACCTATTTAAATAACTAACTAGTATTTTGAGTAAAGGATGTCTTTTTAAAAAAAAAAAAAAACACTCTTGCCCCTTTAATGAAGGAGTTAGATCTCACAATAAACATGTTCTGAAATCTCCAGCACATCTTCCTCCCAAACCAGTGAAGACCAGATTTTTCATTCCTAATATTTCAAAGGTAAACAGGATGAAAAGAAAACATATAAAACCCCAACTGTTCAGGTCCTTTTTATATATGATTAGAGTTAGATGGTAAATTCCTTGGTGAAGGAACCCCAAGTACTATGGGATCCCAAGTGGTTGGCCTCTAGGCACTACCACGATATAAATTATAAGGAAAGAGGCACAAGTTCAATTTAAAAAAAAAATCCTTGGCAGTCCAGCTTTAGTATCAACCTGCAAATTTTAAAAACGACTTGTGGGTGTTCAGGTGCTCAATGTGTGCATAAACTACTCTATTTTCTGAGTGCAATGGGAGCACCTCATCACCATCTTTGGGTGCCATATTCTGACTATGTGCACAAACCTGAGCTTTTGCTCTGGCAGTGACTGTCTTCCAGTTCTGTATTTGTACTGCACCTAGCACAAAGGGGTTCTGATCCATGATCAGGGCTCTCCTCCTAGTCATATATAACCCACCCCAAACAGGCACACACTACATTAAAATCAGGCCAAAAAAACCCCAACCAAACAAAAAAAAGAAAACCAAAACAGTGGGGCAAAATCGCACCCCCCATTTTGGGGAGCAAGTTGAATCTGCTCTGCAAATGTGATCGTAACGCATCACAGAAAGCATCCTCTTCGATTCGCTCCTCAGGGAGCGACAAAGGGCAGCAGGAGCCCGCGAGAGAGCAGCCAGGCCTGGCCCTGGGAAACCTGTCAGCAGAGGGGAGGAGCGAGAGGAGGAGTTCCGAGGCCCGTGTGACAAAGCCCAGTGCGCACAACGCTGGTGACCAGGAAGCACAACAGCTCTTGGCTGCGGCTGGGGGACGGGCGCGGGCTGCACCTGAACCCAGCTGTCCAAACACAGCCCTGCCCCCCTTGTCAGCCGCCCTTATGGGGGTGGGGAAGTGAGGCCTCCTCCTCCCGCCCGCTGCTCCGCACAGGCCTCCCGGCCCCGGGAGGGGGAGGAGGCAGCACCAGGAGCCAGAGTGTGCGGGGCGAGGGAGAGACAGCGGGTCCCCGGTGCAGCCGGGTTGGCGCTAAGCCTCTTACGGGGAGAGACTGGCATGAGCGTCCCCAGCCGGGCTGCTGCTGCTGCGGGCGGCCTGGCGCGGCGAGGAGACTAAGGCGGGAGCGGACACTGAGGAGGAGAAGCCCTCTCCCCGCCGGGAACGATGGGGAACTGCCTGAAGTCCCCCACCTCGGATGACATCTCCCTGCTGCACGAGTCCCAGTCGGACAGAGCCAGCTACGGGGATGGGACCGAACCGGATCAGGAGCCGCCGCCGCCATATCAGGTACTGGAGAGAGGGGAGTGAGGCAGACACAGAAGGGGAGAGGGAGGTAAAGGAGCCAGACGTGCCCAGCGAGGGATAAACACAGCCGTACACAGAGAAAGGGGGAGGTGGGACACAGGAAAGGGAAGGAGAACTGGAGCAAGGCAGAGAAGGAGAGAGGAACTAGAGATTGGGAGAGAGAAGGAGAAAGAGGAGGGAGGGGAGAGAAGAAAAACAATAGGAAGGAGAGAGAAAGACACTAACCGCTCTTTCCTATTTTAATTCATGGAATTTGGGTGGATGTAGCTTTCCATGTGGGCTTTTTTGTAAACCGTTCCAATGAGCCTTTCACTTTTAAGTAACAGGTTTTTTTGGGGGGGGGGGGGGGGGGGGCTCTTCCTTCCTCTCCCCAGCGCTACTGTGATTACAAAACAAACAGTGAAAGTGCTTTTTTTCCTGTAAAAGCTTTGGTTGGTAAAACTAATGTGTGCCAGGTCTTAAGTTTGGCAACTGGCTAACTCATTTTATGTACACCCTTGGGTGAGACTTCTTTGTTTCTTTCAGTCTCATCTATTTTTGCCTTCCAACAAATTGGAAAGGAGATCAGAGGTTTTCTCTTAAGATAGACCGTTGCTCAATGTGTTGTTGACGAAGATTTTAATTGATTTATAAAGCGTAAGTATAAGTGTGCGGTAGAAACTATGCATACAAGAACAAAGCAATACACACACCAAACCCAAACTAGAAAAGAAATTTGTTTTGTAACCCTGTCTTTAATTTTTAGACAGATCTGGATTAATTATTTTAGGTGTTAGTCTTCTAATTTTTGGCTAAATGAGAGGAACCCCTAGTTTCTCAGCCTGGGCAGCTTCCTTTGTTATCTTCATGCGGTGACATCACTGTCTGGCGTTGCTCTTTTCTCATTGCCCTCTTAAACCAGAGACCACACAAACAAAAAACAGTCTTTGTCTGGGTTTATTTACTCTAGCCTGAGCTTTCTTGATTTTTACCAGTAATTGATCCTTAATGGATAACTTTTTTTTTTTTTTTTTTAAGGCAATAGATCTTATTTCCCTCAAGGAATATCAGACATAGGAAGTGTGTTTTTTCCATTGCTTCTCACATCCTTTCAAGAAGCTGCAAATTCATGAATATTTGTAAGATTAAAAAGATAGAAAATACATAGCGTTTTTCTTCTGCATGAAAACTAATGTTGATATCAAAACAACGTGGTCATGAATAGTAAGTCTGTAACCTTGACCTCCATTCAAGTGGTGACCAGAGAGATAGACAGAGACAGGCACACACTGAACTTGTGGTTGCACTTGCCCACTCTGTGTGATTACCACTACCCTATCTATCAAGCTATCGGAAAGGAGTTGGTTATGTAAGACAATAGTAAAAGTGAAAAAATAATCGAAGGAAAAAGTTATAACTATTATCTTCACTTTTCTTAGGGGATGATCAAAGAAAAAAAATCTTTTGAATTTTCAAACCTGAAATAATAGGATATCTTCCTAAGAAGTTTACCCAAGTGATTGAGACAGTAACCTTGAAGGGAGACTTGATAGCTCTTCAGTTAGGAGTCATTCAGAATTGGCATATAATTAATAAAATTGCAGGAAGCATTTAACTGGGTAGATCTGTCATCTGCAAATGCTCTATATGTAAAAGAATGATATCTATGAGAGGAATTTTTGTTGAACTGTTCAAGAGAAGGCGTGTGTAGCTCTCACTGATGATGCAGTGAAACAGCAGTGGTATTACAGAATATTGAGTATAGTTGGTTACCTTCTGGATGTGCAGAAAAGTGTCTAACCATTTTAGAATGAACTTCCTCATATGAGGAACTTTTCCTAAAGTCTCAATTAGAGCTACTTAACTCCAGTGAACTGAAAGTTATAAGCCTACATTATCTTTTCTAATTAAGAATGCAATAATATTTTTTAAACCAAGACATAATATAAACAAAGTTTGGCAGTCTATGCTATACATTGCAAATGCCAGAGGCTTTCTTTTGTGTTTTTTTTTTTAAACAGACTGACAGCATTATCATAAAGACGTCTTCATAATGGGCAAGAGCCTCTTGTGCAAGTTCTGCATTCCTGTTGATTTCAGTAGCAGATAAGCATGTGTGTAAGAACTGAGACCCTTTCTCAGTTTTCTGGGAGGATTTTTTTTGTTTTGTTAAATGAATGTGCATTTGGGAAGTGGAAGGGGGTAGGCGGATTTAGTTTACTGTCTGTTCTTTTTGTCAATTATTCTAAAGCTCTGCTACTATTGAGATACCGCAGCAGATTTATTTCAAAGTTCACTTACTTTAATAAAGTTATGGAGCTCCAGATGTATGCACAGAGTATATCTGATGCTCTGCTATTTTTAACTTCATTTGTTGCAATGACATTTTATAAAATACTTTATATTTCCTAAGTAAATCAGTGCCAGAAAAGCTACTTTAATGTAATATCATGGTTCAGTTTCTTGATTTGTGTGTTTAAAATTTCAAAGTTACAAGTCTCACAACTGTAATTCAGCCTCAATGACTTAAGATATAAATTTAACACTAGATACAATACGTCACATATGAATAAATTAAAATGGAGGAAACCATAATTGACTTCTGTGCTAGATAGTTAAACCAAAGTAGCTGCTTGATACAGTAGAACATAAAGAATTCCATATTGTTAGTTTCATCCTTATTGTGAAAATAGTAATTATCAAACTATAAAATTATTTAAACAGTTTCAAATTGTGTATGGAAATGTGTAAGATTGATGGGGGAGTGCCTAACCATTTTGAAAACTCCTGTTTTTGGAAACTAATGACATCTACTCTGGACAGTGCTAGGTGTTTATTATGATAAACATTGTTACTGGACTTTAAGCCTACAAATAGGCAGACATATGCCTAAAAACAGCTACTATTTAGAAGATAGTCCTTCTCTTCTAGGGCTCACTTTACACACACACACACACACACACACACACACACACACACACACAATCCCCCAAGAACAAAACCTAGATTTCTCTTCTGCCAGAGTTCAATCAACTTGTTTCCCTCCTCATTATCTGTATTTCTGTAGGTAGACACTGGCTTATGTGTCTCATAATTGACCCCTTAACCGTTTAGAGAGAGAAGGGGGTGATGTAATATCCTTCATTGGACCAACTGCTGTTGGTGAAGGAGACAAGCTTTCTTGAGCTTTGTGTAGCTTGAAAGCTTGTCTTCTTCACTAACAGAAGTTGCTCCAATAAAATATATTACCTCACCCACCTTGTGTCTGATATCCTGGGACCAACACAGCTACAACACCACCTTTAATCGTTTGACATTTAAAATATTTAGTGTTTTCAGATACTATGGGGATAGGCAGACATATAAGACTCTAGTTGGGGCAAGTCTTCCATAACCTTTTTTTTTTTTTTTAAACTGTTCATGCAGAATACCCTCCCAATATTCCTTTAACTGGGGATGACAGATTATTACTGAATGCAGTGATGTGTAGGACTTAGAAGATGCAGTTTTTAGCTCCAGGAATTATAAGACAAGACTGAAATACAGACACACAGGATAACAGGGATCAGAAGCTTCACTTGGTGTTCATGCACTTATCTCTATATACTATTTGATGTGCATTTGAGTTTCAGCTGAAAGGTTTCACAGAAGAATTATGGTTATTTTTAGGAGGGACTTGAATGACCAGGAAGGGTAGCCCAAGATGGAGAGCAGTTCAGGTTTAAGGAGCAGCATGGAAGAAGGCACAAAGACTGAAAGAAGGGTAAAAAGGAAGCAGTTACTGATAAAAATATATAGCCTATGAAAAGAGTTGTCGCATACCAAAAGCCAGCATTTTGAAGTATCCACTAATTTTAGATGCCTCCAT
Organism: Malaclemys terrapin pileata; assembly: GCF_027887155.1. Taxonomy (NCBI): domain Eukaryota; kingdom Metazoa; phylum Chordata; order Testudines; family Emydidae; genus Malaclemys; species Malaclemys terrapin. The sequence continues at coordinate 100,716,493 of NC_071512.1, read as the reverse complement.
TTTAGGGTGACCAATTTAGGTCCTAATTTTTCTAAGGCACTGAACACATGTAACTCCATTTGAAGTAAAAAAGAGCTGTCTGTATTTAAGAGAAAAAAGTAGGTTTTTTTTTTTTTTTTTTTTTAAGTTCTCAGAATTGAGGTTTTTTTAAAAAAATCTGCTTTCCTTTTCTGCATAGGTCATCTCATCATTTGTTAGTACAACACTTCTGCTATATTTCAGACAAGTTCACTGCTTTTCCCGCTTCCCACTTGTCACTTTTAGCAGTTCTAATCCAAAGATTATTTTGTGAAACAGAAGGCTCATAAAACAGCTTATATACATAAAACAGCTCATAAAACATAAAAGGCTTCAAAAAACAAAAAACCCCCAACTATAACAAACCTCCCCCTCCCCGCCACACACATCATCACTCCATCACCATCCTGTTCCTGAATAATTGCACACAACAATTTATCATTTTATTAATTTTTGGAGACCCATACAGTAGTATCACAGTCTGAATGAGAAACTTGAGGACAAAAGATATGGGAAAAAATACACTTGTAGAGAAAAGAGGTATATCTAACTTCTAAAAAAGGATTTTCATAAAGTTCAATATTAAAGCACAGAACGTTTGTCTCAGTATATATTATACTTAATACAGTACCTGAAATGCATGAAAAACTCATACAAGTTCTTGGTATTCATAGTGATCTCTAGAAAGCGTATTTGAAATGTTGGTATGGAAGAATTATTTACAAAACACTTTCACGTTGAATAATGTAGTTCCAGATCTATCCACAGATTCCTGTAATACTATATACTGGCCTACAGAATCATACATTATGGGATCCAGAGTTTAGTTTATTGTTTTGGCTTTTTTTTAATTTTTTTTTTAACCTGATGTCCCTTAGATTAGATCTTCAGCACAAGATAAAGGTAGGGAGAGGGCACAAATGTGGTTTAAAGCTAATTTTATGCTCCTATAATCTTGGAGCAGCTGGAGGGTTGAACGGTTTCCCAGCAAAATTTAGGACAGACGCCATTCTTCTCTAAATTCTGATTGCTGCAACAGCCCCTTACGGTCTGTTGCACCAGCTGGGGATCACCTGCGTTCAATGTGCTCTGGCCACGCCCCCTCCTTCTCTAACATGCATCCTCCCACCCTCAGTGCTGGGGATGGCAGGTTGGGTCTGTGTAAGTCAAATCCCCAGCTGCCCTATTAGGAGAGCCATAGGAGCAGCACCAGGGTGCCAGGGCTGAGGCTCTGGCCCCTTGATTTTAAGGAGTTTGCAAGTGTCCTGGAAAATTAATCTGAATAATCAAAAGACTGTTTATTGGAATAGTCCACTACTTTCCTGTTTGAAACTTTCAGCCTTGGATACATTTATTGTTTAACAAAACAGACAAGCTTTTGTTGTGTCTCAGCAGTGCAACTTATATGTTGTGACTCACCCAACTATTACTTTGTATTGGTGTTCTTCCACTGTCTCCAAAAGGAGCAGTAATTAACACTATTAAATAGGGCAAGCCAAATTAATCTCTGGTATGAATGCAACTCCCACAGAGGTATCTGAGCCAAATTCTTTGAAGCCTCAGAATGATGGTGTGAGTTACATGGAGGCCCAAGATATTAATAAAACAAGTGTAAATGATAAAGTAGTATAACTTGTTCCAATTTGGCAATGAGTAGGTGTGTAAACCTAATGTAACTTACACATACTGCAGGGGCATAAGAGGATAGTTGAGCAGAAGAGCAACTAATAGGAAGAAGTACCCACCGTTATCTTATTGGTAAACCAAACCAGCTAATAGTTTTTATGTTTATATAAAAAATTAAATATGCAGGCCTGTTCTTCATTCTCTTCTCTCATCCCTTTTCCCTCCTCGCCTTCCCCAAAAACCCATACAGAAGGAACACCAAGCACAGTTTCCTCTTTGGTACTGAACTGTTCAAAATTCTGGTTAATTTCACTCAGCTCTTGTGGATGCCATTGGAGTAGTTCTGCACTGGAGAAGAGATTGTGTTAAGGGAGCTTCTGAAGATGTAAGACTCCTATGCCAAATTTTAACCATTGGTTAAGCAAGCCTCATATTCGTAGTCTGAGGTATAATGAGGCTAAGTCTCCTCTGCCAAAATGTGGATGATGTAAAGGCTCTGTCTTGGTGTGTGTCTAGGTAATTAAGACAAATGGAGCTCAGCTCCAATGGGAGGAGAAAGGAACGGAGTGGATAAGGAAGCTTAGAACTTGCCGAGAGTGGGAAATGGTAGAACAAATTCATGTTCTTGCAAGGAAGTGAACAACAGAATGTGATGACGTGAGCTATCTTGTATAGCTTGTTTTACAGATTGAACATATCCTGTGACAACATTCTGTAGCAATGACTGTTTGTTATGCCCAGGACCAAATTATAAAGCCAGTTCTGAAAAATTGTGCTCATGACAGAAAGAGTGCAATATTTTCAGAAGCAATTTAGACAGTTATATTTACAAGTCCGTAGAATGATTCTTATATGTTTTTGTTATAATGGTGTCAGTATGATAAATTGTTCAGGCGTGCAAAACTTGGCATTTTGTGAGCACGAAGCACACTGGACTATCTTTTTTTAGATACCTGTATTTGGAGTTCCTGGGAGAATAGCTTCTTTCAAAAATATATCCACACCAGATTATTTGGCTAGTAAATAATTTACCTTGATATTTCTTCCATCTGGAGGGTCGTATCTCGTGGACTCCCAAAGTGGTTTTTTAAGAGGATTGTGTTGCAGTTGATCAATGCTAAATAGAATTGGTTTGCGGGTTTTTTAAGTACAGTTTTCTTTCTAGCTAATGCTAAACAAAAAACCGTGCAAGTGTGTCTGTTTTGTCTACATTTACAGCGCTGCAGCAGTACAGCTGTAGCGCCTGTGGTGAACACACTTTATGCTGATGGGAGAGAGCTCTTCCGTCAGCATAAAAAAACCCACCCCTGTGAGCAGCATAAGCTCTGTATGTGAGAGAAGCTCTCCTGCCGACAGAGTGCTGTGCACACTAGCACTTTTGTTGGTGTAACTTATGTCAGTCAGTGGTGTGGAATATTCACGCCTGGGAGCAACATAAGTTTTACCGATAGAGGTGGTAGTGTAGACATAACTCTGGTGCAGACTAGTTAGATTTTTAGCTTGAAAGAGTGGCTATTTGCTGTCTTGTTAACTTTTTCTAGATGGGGATGGGGGAGAGCCATATTAGGTATCCAGAAGATAAAGGACACCAGATAGGATCATAAGGTAGGTAATCTTCTGGCATCAAATAGTGGTGGAAGTATTCTTTATAACACATACTTTTAATGAATATACTTGGTTATTGGCTGAAACTTGTTATTGACTCTCTTCCAGATTAAAAAAATTAGTGGTTTGTTTTTTTTTAACCCCAATTTCATTTGGTACAAGTATTAAATTAAGACCTGAGTTAGGAGGAACCACCACCAAAGTACAGTATGTCCATTGATATTTGAGTTGTGTGTGTGTTGTGTCCTTTTTGTTGTGAAAACTAGAGAGAGTTTCTAGAGTTGTTGGTGATGGGCCTGCTAGCAGTAAATACTGATTCACAGACATTCCTGCCAGAATGTTCTGTAACAGCTATTCTGAAATAAATAGAATATGCTTACAGTCTTGTGTGAAGGAGAGCTTTTGCCCCTTTTGAACACAATTCTTTAAAAATGTCTGAGCTGGATGGAGACTCTACACGAAGTAAAATCCATCTATCTCCATCTCAAACATTTTCTCTTTCTCCCTTTCCTGTTTTGATAAAAGTCAGAGGTGATGGTTAATGGACACTTTTGATAGTCAGACTGGTTGTAGATGTCTTTTTGACCTTTACCGGAGAAGACTGTAGTTGTAGTAAGTGAAAATGTAGCTAATGCTTCTTAGAACCTTCTTTGGCACTGAGGCCTGCTAAACCCATAGTTGTGAGTTCAATCCTTGAGGGGGCCATTTGGGGATTTAGTTGGGGATTGGTCCTGCTTTGAGCAGGGGGTTGGACTAGATGACCTCTTGAGGTCCCTTCCAACTCTGATATTCTATGAAACTGTGCTCCAAGAAGTTTAGATAGGAAGAATTTACCTTGCATAAGGAAGCAGATTATGTGAGGTAACTTGCTATTCTGGGTAGTTTATCAAATGCTCTGTTGCAGCTGAATTTGGTATCTGAGGTAACTATGCATTTATCTGACCAGGACTCACCATACTAACTCTAGTTTTTCTAAAAGTTTGAGTGAAAAGGGAATAAGCTTACCACAGAACTACGGTGCGTACCTCTCTTATTGGTGAGAAAAATAAATAAAATCTAAGAATGCAATGGTTGTGTTTCCTCAGATTCCCCTTCCCTGCCCCATCCCTCTTCTGCGGAAGGAGGGACTATTTCTCCTCCATTCTGAATCATAAGCAGTAAAATGATGAGAGAGATCTTTTTTCTCTCAGATATTTTAAAAGCAAAGCTTAAGGGTAGGCAATACATTGGGGGTTCAATTTAAACAGGAAATCTAAATAAAAAGGAAGAAAATTTCCTCTTAATTAAGCATTAGAGGAGATAATCCTCTGAATGCAAACACTTTAAGAAGAGAAGATTCAATAGAATAACTTCAAAGTTTTGCAGATTCAGAAAGGTAAGTCATCTGCCAGTGCAAAATAAGAATGGAACAATGGTCCCTCTAACCAATAAGACAATAATTCATGCTAAGGTCCCAATAATGGGATCATGTAGAGGTCGGTGGGAATCTTATGTGAAAACAGAATCAGTATTGAGGAAGAACAAAGTCTTCAGCTATGTCCCAGCAGACAGTTTAACTACTTTTTAAGGGAAGTTTTGGTGTACAGTCCAATCTGAAGTATGATCAGTTTCTAGAGACCAAAACTCTCTTTACTATTTTTGTGGTCATCTTTTTTTTATATTTGATGCATCCTAAATGCATTTTTAGATATGCTTAAATGATCTTCCTGTGTGATTGCATGGAATGTGTCCAGAGAAGACATTTCTGTTTGAAGCATTGAAACGTCAACAGGAAAAACAAGAAGCTTCTAGCTTCCACCAAGTTTTATAGGGGGAAATTGTTTTTAAAACTTTTTATAAAGCTGTGGGAGAAGAGAACAAATTCCTCCTTTTTGCAAAGTATTTCATACCGATCCAATTTTTTTCCTAAAGCTAGCCTTTCCTTTTGCATCTGTGCAAAAATCATAGAAAAGATTACAGAGACAATAAACATACAGTTCTTGCCAAAGCACCTTACAGGAGAAAGCTATGGGAAGAATTGGTTAAGTAAGATTCTGACATTTCAGCGGCTAATTTATATCAGATCAGTCCACTTAAAACTACCAGGTAGGAAGCAAGCTGCTAATATAATCTGACCTTTAGTGTTTGTTACATTTTAAGACCAGTGGAGAAATCCTGGCTCCATTTAAATCAATGGGAGTTTTGCCATTGAATCTAGTGGGGCCAGGATTTCCTTCCCAGCTGTTTATTGTTTGCAATAGCTCTGTGTTTATAACTTACTTTGCTCAACCATTTTATGATTTCAGGGTGGAAAAAAGTCGGTCTTCTAAAACATGGTAATATGCCCAAAACAAGCTTATTTTGACAAGCATAAATATTACATAGGCAAAACATTAGAAGAACGCTGTTGTGAAGTCAAGCATTTAGAAGTTAGGAAATACCAAAGTTAAGGTTACCTGTGCTACCTTGTGTGTATGTATGCATGCATTCTGATACGGTTTTCAGTTATCACAATATTTTTTCCACAAGACCCCTGACTCATTCAGTGCATAGGAAGGACGGTGCTTAGCAAGTGAGTAAGAGTTGTATGATGAATGAGGCTGGGTACAGGAATTAGAAACTGTTTATAGTGAATGGGGCTGCAAATAGAAAAAGGATGGTTTTGTTAACTAATGAACCCACAAGCCAATAGAAACTCTTGGTATTTAGTGATTTCCTTTAATTACTTGCTTTATTATTAGATTGCTGTATCCCCCTGTTCAAATACCAGAACAAAACCAAAAAACCCCACAACCCAACCTATCATACCTGTATCCAAGTTACAAATTTGTGTTTATGCAGAATTAAATGGACTTTCTAAAATATACCCTGCATCCCCCTGAAGCGCGGGGCCTCCCAAAGCACAGGGCCTGGGGCGGTTGCCCCGATCCATCCAATGGACTGGATGGCTCTGGGTCCAGGGCGGCCTAGGAGATTAGCAGCGGGGCCTGGCGCCGGCAGCAGCGAGCAACCTGGCCCCAGCCCACCCGGGCTCCGCCCCCTCCCCACCACATTCCACCCCTTTCCCCAATTCCCCACCAAAAATTATACAGACCTGGTGCCCATGCCTTCTCAGACCCTTGTTTGTGGTCATCTTTTGTGTGTCATGTCTGAATTAGATTGAAGAGGGTAAGTAGCTGCGCATCCCCTTCTTCCAGTTAGTTGGTAAAACACCATCCTATGGCTCTGTATGATTTGTGACCTCTGGCAAACCACTTAACTTCTCTGCGCCTCAGTTTTTCCATATGTAAAATGGGAATGCTAATGCTTATCTACGGTACGTGGTTGAAGCACGAAGCATCTTTAATTCAATCTATAATAAAAATTGAAAATTAGATCCAAAATGGGATCCTTTCATTATGGGATTAATTCAAGCAAATTGTCTTACATTTTGAAGGCTTTGCAAAAACAAAAGAAACAGAGATACATCTGTTATTACGTAACAATTAGCCTGTTGAAAATTACATAAGTAAAGAAGGGGTCACTTTGTAAAGAAATCATAGTGAGCTGTGTTGGTTTATATAATATGACTTTCTCTCATTTCTCTGCAGTCAACATCCTAATAAGGAGTGGGATACTTAAATTTCAGCTCAAAAAAGATCTAACTCATGGAAGGGAGAAAATATTCTCCAATTCAAGGCAACTAACATTTCATCCTTCTGAGTCATGTTCAGTTTCCATCTTGTGGTCCAAATTCTTTAGTTTTATTCAGTAGGTGGCTCTCTCATTTCAGCTCCCAGAACAAGCAAGACTACATGTTACAAAAAGCCTAGATTTAGAGCTTCATGGGAAAGTACAGTTTACCCTTCACACAATCTCTCATTAAGTCCCTCTTTATTGTGCTAAACTTGTTCATCTAGTCTAGTGTGAGTTGATAAGCTGTGCATTAGAAAGAAATCTAGTTATTTGCTTGGTTTTTACTTTTTCCTCCTTGCCTGTTATGTGTTTGTGTGTTTGTTTGGGGTTGTCTGGCCACAATGAAAATACAGTTGCAGTTCTTGAAGTCTTAATGTCATAAAAGTTCCACTTCTGTTGTCTTTCCAGCTCTGTATCTTCTTTTTATATATAGGGCACTATGGCTTTAATGAAAAAATTACTTTTCAGTGAAAGTGATATGGACCCAATGCATTCATACTTACAGGAATCTTGGCTATTGACTGTAACAGTGAGTCAACTGTACCTGGTACCGCTAAGATCTTCTCTCTCCCCTCCTCTCGAGGCAGGTCACAGAAAACTCATGTAAAAATCACGTCTCGCTGTTAATTCCTCTAAAAGCTCTGTAAATGGTGCTACAATATTTTTACTGAAAGCCAAAGACAGGAGAGAGCATCTCACTTAGAAGTGGTAAAAAGAAGAACAGGAGTACTTGTGGCACCTTAGAGACTAACAAATTTATTAGAGCATAAGCTTTCGTGGACTACAGCCCACTTCTTCGGATGCATATAGAATGGAACATATATTGAGGAGATATATATACACACATACAGAGAGCACACGTTCCATTCTATATGCATCCGAAGAAGTGGGCTGTAGTCCACGAAAGCTTATGCTCTAATAAATTTGTTAGTCTCTAAGGTGCCACAAGTACTCCTGTTCTTCTTTTTGCGGATACAGACTAACACGGCTGCTACTCTGAAACCTGTCACTTAGAAGTGGTGGTAGAAGATGGTACCAAGAAGGTTGTGAGTGTTGCTAAGTTGGACTGATGTTTCTCTTCATAGTAAATCAAAGAATTTTGGAAACTAGAGTTGGAGGAAGAAAGGGGAAAGACTATTCATCCCCCTGCCAATGCAGGAATCATTCTTTCTGATATATTCTTGAGGAGCTTGTCTAGTTCACTTTTGAATTATTCAGGAGATGGGGGTTTCTACAGCTTCCTTAGGGAGATTGTCCACATCTTCTAAGAAATTGTCCCAGACTAGTCACCTTAAACGGTCCCTGCCTTATCTACACTAGGGACTTACTCCAGTTAAAGCCTTCAGTGGCTAGTAATCATTGTAGCTGCACTAGTACAAACTCCAATAGTGAGTAGGGTTGTCAGGGTTCCCTCCCCACTCTGAACTCTAGGGCACAGACGTGGGGACCCGCATGAAAGACCCCCTAAGCTTATATCTACCAGTTAGGTTAAAAACTCCCCAAGGCACAAATCCTTCCTTGTACCTTGGATTAGGTAATGCTGCCACCACCAAGTGATTAAACAAACATTTAGGGAGGACCACTTGGAGCCTACCTTCCCCAAATATCCCCCCAAGCCCCTACATCCCTTTTCCTGGGCAGGCTTGAGAATAATCCTCCAAACCCCTACACTCCCTTTCCTGAGGAGGCTTGAGAATATATCCTCACCAATTGGTACAGGTAAACGCAGACCCAAAGCCTTGGATCTTAAAACAATGAAAAAAATCAATCAGGCTCTTAAAAGAAGAATTTTAATTAAAGAAAAGGTGAAAGAATCATCTCTGTAAAATTGGGATGGTAATTACTTTATAGAATAACAAAAGACTCAAGAATATAGAGGATCTCCCCTCTAGGCAAAACCTTAAAGTTACAAATCCAGGGATAAACTTCCCTCTAGACAAGGAAAATCACAAGCCAAAATAAAAGTAAGCTAACGCATTTCCTTATTATTACTTACTAATTCTAATTGAGTTGGATTGCTTGCCTTCTTGATCTGTCTCCGGCAAGCACACAGAACAGACAGGCAAAAGAACAGACAAAACAAAGCCTTTTCTCCCTCTCCATGAAAGTATGTCGTCCCCTTATTGGTCTTTTTGGTCAGGTGCCAGCTAGGTTACCTGAGCTTCTTAACCCTTTAGAGGTAAAAGGATTTTGTGCCTCTGGCCAGGAGGGATTTTATAGTACTGTATACAGAAAGGTGGTTACCCTTCCCTTTATATTTATGACAAGGGTACACCACGGTAAGCTGCAGTTTGTATTGGTGCAGCTAACCTTAGTTTCAAACAGGGGTAAGGGGGTAAGCTCCACCAGTACAAACAGTGGCTGTGTCTGACCATATAAGGGGTGAAATCCTGACCCCACTGAAGTCGATGGCAAAAGCAAATGTTCAGTATGGACAAGGCCTCAGTTCCATCCCTTTTTTTTTTTCTCTCCTACCCATGATCCTTCTGTAAAAGAGTAACATGATAGGATGTAAAACATCAGGTATCACCAGAGCAGCCTGGATCTTTACTAAACCACCTAACAGTTCTTAAGTATTTTTTTCTGTTTGTAGATTTAGGAAGAGACTGCAGAGGCTTTCACAGCTTGTTCGTGTTATGCAGCAGACTGATATCCCATGGGCCATTGAGGATTACAGTAACATCATTCATTTGCATTGTGGGGTGCTGCTGTTCCTCTTTTGCTCACACAAGACTGCCAGTTATAACTCTATGGATTGTTTCCAAAGTCTGAATATGTTTGGCAAGCTTTTGCAATACCATTAAGAGTTTGATTACCTTTGTTCATGTGTGTGGGGACTGCCTGTGTTTTTGGCAGAAATGTTGAATGTAAACCTTTTTGTTCTCTGAAATGTTTTGCTTTTGCTGGAACTTCTGCTATTATATCATATTTTTAAAATTGTAAAGCATTCACTTTCAGTTAAACGGCACTGTGTTATACTTAGTGGTTCTTTGCTGTAGTTTAGTATTTTTCAATAGAATCCACCGTTTCCTCTCTTGAAGTCTATGTTGTTTAATGTGAGTTGCAGGATTGAATCCTGCCTCTAAATACAAAGTCCAGGGACTCCTTTCAAGAAGAAAATCTTGCTTCCATTTTAAGTGTTTTGTATGTACAACAATAACTAGTTTACTGTGCAGCAGCACCACATTTCTTATATAGTTTTTAGACCCATCTTATTAACTAATATTTTATTTCTTTATCCTTTGTTAATTCATAATTAATGAGACTGAATATTGGCTGGCAGCAAATACCCCTTTGTCTGTGGCCCCTTCAGATCTCATAAGCTAAGTATGGTCAGGCCTCATCAGTACTTGGATTGGAGACCTACAAATAAAACCCAGATGCTGCAGGAAATTGTGCTATGGTGCCATGATGCTTTCTCTCTAGTCGGTATTAAACTAAAAAAGTGCCTGGTATTGGGGTTGGGGCACCGCACAGCAAGTAGTGTTGTCTTCTGATGGAGACATAAAATTTAGGTCGTGATTACTCAATGTCACTGAAATTCCTTTGGTTCTTTTCACAAGATGTACAGGTCAAATTCCAACTTGAGTCCAGTAATTATATGCTGCCCAACTAAAATTTCCCTGTACTTTAATTTAGAGCAGTTATTCTTCATGTCTCTCCTCCTTTTAAAAAAATTAAATGGCAGCTGCAGAATGACAACTGTATTCCAGCACAAACGTGGTTGCATTTCAGTGTAAGATGGTAATACAAATATCTTCACACTTTAGCAAAATGTAAGTTGCTTCATTGGATGCTACAGGCCAGATGCAGCCCCTTTGTGGTGCTGGAGCAGTGTAGAGAGGTTTGTAAAGCTGAGGATTTTCTTAATGTGATGGAATCCCTAGCTGGCATAGAGACTGCACAGCAAGCATTATAGTGATCCTCTCACACCCCCTCCCACCCTACTTCGGGGACACTTTTGGCTGTACTATGTTCTAACAGTCCCCACCAGCATATTGGTTACCCCCTAGGGGTTGTTACAAGCCGGTATAAATTAGACAACCCTAAAGTTAATTTTAGACTGGGGGCTGAACAGACTCTCTTGGGAACAGGAAGAGCACAGAGGTGGTGCACTCTTGCACATATCCCCTCCCCACATTGGGTCTTGTAGGGAGTGTAGCTTGACTGGATCCGAAGATGATGGCATATGTATATTAAATATATACAAATGCAAATATCATACTTCTTATATTAACTTACACCAGCCAATGAGACTATTTTTGCAGCATTTCTAGGACAGTGATAAGGTAGATTTTGTAGAAATAGTTTAAGACTTGTGCTGAAACGCTTTATTTTCCTTAGATTAAATTAATTATAATATTTATTACATGAGTTTTTGTTTTACAGAATTTAGGAGGGCTTGTTGGTAAAATTATATGTTAACTGCATGAATCAGAAGTTTCAAATGATGAAATGAACTAGGAATTGGGGGTTAAAGCAGAGGCAACTTTATAATACACGTGAACTCATAAGAAACATTCTGGATCATAAAGTTTTGTCCTAGCTATTCTTACACAGCTATGTGATCTACTTGTAAAGACTTTCTTTTTCTCAGTGGTCATCAGAACCTGGGAATCCATAAAGTTCTAAAGTTTTTAGTACAGTAAGGCCTTGTTTAAATGGAAGGGGTTTGGAGAAGACACTGTAGTATTATCAGGTATAATTATTTCCCCCCTTTCTGTACCTCAGCTTACCTTTCTGCTGTGGTACAGACCAGAGCTTAGTCTTTTCAGAGCTTTGATATATTTGTTTGATAGTGTTAAAATCATTAATATAAGGAGAGTAACAGAAAATCTCAAAAGGAAAATATTTATCTATAATAAATATGAATCCATGACAGTTTACCCATAGCTGTTGAAATGATTGTGAATATTGTCAGTACTAACTCTTTTGAAGACAGCATTTTCAGGGAGGAGTTTCTCCAAGTTTTTGTACTGGTTATTATCACAACTTCAAATGTAAAATATAATTATACATGCACACATACATACCCTCTCCTAATGCTCATCTCAAGCAGGACTTACCTTTCTCAGTCTCTGTGGAATGACACCCAAACCCTTTGTAGGGTATACTATTTCCTAAAAATCTGGGAAACAAATGATAGTCTCACAGTCTCTGTCAAACTCTCTTTGAATCTGCTGTTTCCACAACCTGCAGCAATTGCAGTCATTATCTTCTCCCAATGGGTGAGGGAGCCTGAACACACAGGCAAAATCCTTGGAACACAATCCTTACAGCAGACCATGCCATGTTGCGCTGTTCCACCACTGAGTTTTCTAGTCAGGCTCCAACTCCTTTTATTTATAAACTCCTCCCTTCCCCTTGAATTCCCATTGGTTCCTCTCTGAATGAATGTGAGTGTGTTCTCCAATACTGCTTGCTCACAATGGAAATCACTCAAATAAGCTTCAAACTGCTGATGAGCACACTTGGTACCTTCTACACCTATTTTTGGATGATTTGGGTTCATCCAGAAGAGTCACTCTTGCTGGGATTTGACAAGTCTGTAGGCACAGAGCCCCAAAATCAAAACGGTTTCTTCTCTTATTTGCACCACTAATGCTGCAGTACAAGCATGTGGGTTACATAAGCAAACATGTTGCTTTGGTTTAACTAAAATCTGTTTTTAAATCAATTTAGTTAAACTGGTCTATGTGGACTCATGCCTGTGGAAGTGCCCACAGAGAGATTTGGAATGATTTAACTACATTGATTTTAAAAACAGATTTTAGTTAAACCAGGGCAACCTTTTTGTGTAGACAAGATCTGAGTTAAAAATGATGAACGCTCCTTTTAGGTACTTCCCTGACACCATGGCTCTCAATATCACTTCTGGTAATAGCCCCTCTTCAGGAAGGTACCTAAAGTCATGTGTAACTTTAAGCATATGAGTAACTATTTCTCAGACACGAGAAGGCCAAAAATTTAAAAAGCATATTTTGATAATTATGCATGTGCTTAAGATCCTTCCTGAATAAAGGCAAATGAGCATATTAAACCATGTTTAATATCTGTTATTTTTTGTTTTGTGGAGACTAGAATCTTTCTTATTTCTTAAGATTGAAAGTGGGGTGGTTTTTTGTTTTTTCAAATAAAGTTTATTTCTGTTCTCTGCTAAATCAAAAATAATCCTTGTGAGGAGACACAAATATGAATTATTAAAATTGTATTTATTTTGTTAAGCTTTGTGCTAAAGTGGTGGTAATTTAGCCTGCTAAGCTTGGAATGTGGAGCTATTTTAGATGACAATACTTATATTTTTATAGATTTTGATGCTAAGCACCAAATTTGGAACTTGTGAAATGCTTACCAGAAGTGCCAGGGCAGTAAGAAACAAAGTAGCTACCCTATTTGGTGTATATATTTTGTTGTTTTTTACATCTACTGCGTGGGAAAAAAGGCGTAGCTACAGACTTTTGCCAAGTTGATGTCAATTTGGGTTAAAACCAGAACGCTTTGAATAAAATCCAACCCAGAGAAGGGGAACTGTGTTCAAATGAGAGCCCGTAGTGAATTCTCTATTTTTGTTGTTCCTCCCCTGGCTTAGGTTCAGATTAAATTGGGCAGCAGCTGTACAGGTTTTACAGACTATGCTGAAAAGGGATTTTCAGCTGGAAACCCTTAGTGAAAGAATCATTGACTGGGTGCTGCACAGTAAACTGAGCTTCATAAAAATCTAGGGAAGACTAGAGGCACTCTGAAGTTACTGAATGACTGAATAAAGATAAATATTTCCATTTGTAAAGAGTTCATAGCCAAGCAAGGAGGTTTTCTTTCCCCATCACTCTTTTAGGGCTTGTCTAAATGATGAAATTTCCTAGCATAATTATACCATTGTAGTTATACTGGCATAACTCCCTGTGGGCACTTTTATTCCGAAATAAGAGTGCCAAGAACTGGACTGAACTGAACTGGAAAAAGGCACTCTTATTCTGGAATAAGAGTGTCCACATGGGCAAGTATACAGGTATAACTATCGTGCCATAATTATGCTGGGAAATTTCACCATTTAGACAAGCGCTCAGATGAAATTCTGCATGTTTTTTTTGTTTTTGTTTTGTTTTTTTTATCTGTAATCGCTGTGAGGGTTTTGTTTTGAGGCTTTTTTTGAATTGATTGTGGCTTCATGTATCTTTCTCCTAGTTCATCAAAGACCGCTATCTCCAAGTTTACTGTCTAGAGCTTTCCATCTGTGACTCACCTAACTATGCCTCTATAATCTCCTTAGCCATTATAAGTAATAATTTATGTACTAAAACATGAATAAAAACTTGGTTTAGTGACAGTCAAAGTTGTAGCAGGACACACCCCTTCCATTCAAAATGTTCTAGCTCTGTTGTGGTGTAAAATAAACTGATGTAACATGGAAAATTCCCTACTGTGTATGTGTGAGCTGGCGTGATGGTGGATATCTTTAAGATTTGCAGCTGTTCATGGATGGATGTTTCAGATTAGAATAGTTTTTTGTGTTCAAATCATTCTCCCATATCCAAAAAAAGAGCCTCTCTGTATTCATTTTCCTCCTATTAAACAGTTGCCCTTCTTCCATCTCAGATTTAGTAGCAAAATAAGCCGTTATTCATCAAAGCATGTAAGTATGTGCTCAAGTCCTATTGAAGGCAAAGGAACTTAAACACATGTGCTTTGCTGAATTAGGGCCATAATTGTCTGGTTATCTGTTCATGAAGGCTTCGAATATGTTGTATTTGGATTGATTATCTAGACTGCAATTAGTTATTTTTCAATTGTGTGTATATTTTCTTGGAGGGTGTTTTGACTGTTTTGGCACTGTTTGGTCACACCAGTTGATGCACTTAGAAATGGAGACTGATGGCTAGATTCAGAAAGTTCCTATGATGATTATTACTCTGTATTGAAGTAGTAACTGGAGGCCCTAACCAAGTCTAGCTCCCATTGTTCTAGGTACTGGATAGATATATAGTAAAAGACCGTCCCTATAATAAAAAGCTAATAGTTGATTTCTTCATTAAAGGTCCATATTAAATGTTCTGTTAGGCTAATAGTGGTGATGGGATTTGTAGAACATACATAGATTTTATTATTAGATGTCTTATTTTGTAAAAGAGAGGATGATCTCAGTGTGAAAATCCCAGCAGTTTTACCATTAAGGGGCAGACTTCATTTAAATAACATGCTTACCATATTCCATGCAATGTTGTGGAAACCCTGAAAAATGGGAACCGAGGATAAGCTTTCACAGTGGAGAAGCTGGACAATGCTAAAGTTCTTATTGTCTATATAGGTATAAATTGTCAATCTACTTTGTGGAATTTACTTAGCAACTCCAGTTGTTAAGTAGCTGTATCTTGTACTGCTAAATGGGTTTACTTGTGGTTGTTTTGGCATGTAGAATGAGTTGCATGCAGGGTGAGTCTTGTCTTGACCCCCAAGTTAGTTCCGTGATCTCATTTTTTCGCGTGAAAATATTGAGGCTGATTATGCTCTCATTTAAAACAATATAAATTGGAAGTAATGAAAGTGTGTGGAGTTACATTGGTGTAAACCAGTATAAATTAGATCAGAATCAGGCCTTGTGTTTATAATGTTGAGTGTTAAAAGAAATACCACAGACTTAGAATATTTTGATTAGAGAGACATAAATGTTTAAACAGCTTCCGTGGTGGATGACTTGTCAAGTAGTCTTGTTCAGTGAGGCTGAATGTACCTAGTTTGACCTGATAGTGCATCATTTGAATGTATGCTTGATAGAAATCTGTAGCCTGAAGACATACATTCTGGTAGCAGACCCTGGACAGTCTCTATAGACATAAAAGCTTTTTAACAAATGGAAGAAAATACCTTCTGGAAGCATTCTACTTGTGCTGTATGACTTGTCCCCAGTGAGTCTACCTCTGTGTGTTGTACCTGTCCTTACCTTAGTACAAGCCTATCTCCTGTGTTAGAAGTGGTTTGACAGTTGAATGAAATCATTCTTGGATTTATGCCCTTGCAAACTAAATGCAGAGTCACTGTTTGTGAGGTTCTGATGAAGTGGGTTTTAGCCCAGGGAAGTTTATGCCCAAATAAAATTGTTAGTTTCTAAGGTACCACAAGGATTCCTCATAGTTTTTGCTGATACAGACTAACACGGCTACCCCTCTGAAACCTGTTTGTGAGGACAAGCCTTATGTGAATGAAATTACAAATACTGCTCATGTGTACATTGTGTAGCTGGTAAGTCTTGCCCACATGCTCAAGGTTTAGCTGATCGCCATATTTGGAGTCAGGAAGGAATTTTCCTCCAGGGCAGATTGGCAGAGGCCCTGGGGGATTTTGCCTTCCTCTGCAGCGTGGGGCACGGGTCACTTGCTGGAGGATTCTCTGCACCTTGAAGTCTTTAAAACATGATTTGAGGACTTCAATGGCTCAGATATAGGTTGGGGTTTGTTGCGGGAATGGGTGGGTGAGATTGTGTGTCCTGCATTGTGTAGGAGGTCAGACTAAAGGATCATAATGGTCCTTTCTGACCTTAAAGTCTATGACTCGTTCTCAGCATGTTCAACAGTAATAATCAAGACATGGAGCGTCTCATAGGAATTAATGAAGGCCAGCTGGGATGAACTGATGGCCTGAGTCTATACCTCTGGCTGTTTACTCCAGCTAGTCACTAATCTGCAAAAAATGCCTTGTGTCAAGGTAATTAGTGCTATTATCAAATGACACTAAATAAAAAGCTTAATAGCATTTTTTCTTAAATTCTGTCTCTTGTGTATTCTGTGAAAAGTGATAGTGTGTGTGCGTGTGCATATGAGAGAGAGAGAGAGCAGAATGCATCTGCACAATCTGGCACTCCAGTTTGGCTATAGAAAGAAAACATACTGCAATGTCTGCCCTTCCCTAGCAGGCAGTGTTTCTGTGGTGCTGTTGATGCTGGGATATTCCATGCTCCAGTATACATTCCCATACAAAAAACAATTTCCAGCTAAGATTGGTAGACTCCATAGCCCTTCAAAACAAACTGTAAAAAGCAAGGAACTAGCAGTTACCTCATTCAACACCTCATCTATGCTCCGTTCATCACTTGGTTATGAACAGGATCAATTGGCTGGGTAGAACCTAGCAAGGCTGCAGCACAGCCAGCAGGCCACATGCAGCTGCAGCTGGCAAGAGGAGCTACCACTGCATTTGGCAGAGCAAATGTGTTCGGGCTGCCTATGGCGAGATGGGACAAAGAGAGATGCCTGTGGGTTGAGGAGACGCTGCAAACTTTGCACAGTAGTGCAGGCTTTCTCACACTCCGATTGCAAGGCGGTGATACTACTGCAAACTTTTGATTAAAGAATCTGTTCTGACAAGTCACTTTACTGCCACATGAGATTGAAGTGTTAAATAGACCCCAAAAAACCCTCTTAAAAATAAAATTCAAGGTAGCAGAGCCTATAGCCGATCATAAAGCTGCTGCTGCTTACATACGTAATTCCTTAGCTGCACTTCCTGGGCCCAATTTTCAGACCTGGACTTTTGACTTTTGTGACTCCAGTTTGTGTGTGGAAATTGGGTGTTAACATTTTTTTCAGGTAGTCAGAGGCTGATAGAAAAATTGGCCTTTTGTATCTGACAGTATCTTCAAGTTGGCAACTTCCTGTCTGGGTATTTGGTATTCAGGATCATTTTATTAAAAAGTTAATAAAAATATTTTAAATTGAGCATTTTGGTGCTTTCAGATCAAATAACCTTAGTTGTAACACTGATTCTTGAGTTGCTACGGTCCTTTTTAAAAATTCCTAAATATAACTATACTATCATGATCTCAAACATCCCCTTGGCTTTGTTGCCAGCACAGAGTGCCCGAGGCAAAGCAACAGCGGGTTCGTTGCCCGGTGTGCTTCGCGTCAATAAACACACCAGGGGGAGAAGCAAACAAAGTTTATTTGGGATCCCAAAGCGGTGCAAGGAGACTGGCAAGTCTCAAATCAAGCACATTAACAGGAACAGTTTTTCTTCTTTTATACTTTTTGCAGTTAAGCCTCACCCCCCTCCCCTTTCTCCCCCCCCCCATTCCCCCCTCTACCCCTCCCATCCCTGGTAATAGTTAAGTCATTCTTGGCAGCTATAAGCCTAGCTTGTTAGTAACTTCTTTAAACCGTTATCTTGTCCTTTTTCCCTTCAGCCAGAAACATGCAGGCCTCATTATTACTGCTTGAGCAGGGGGTTGCACACAGATAACTGGTTGCTTACATATTCCAATTGCACCTGGCTTTTGAGGTTGATTAGAGTTTAAACATGGAAGGATAGAGTTTGGTTCACTTAGGCCTAGTGCAGGAAGGCTTCATTGACACTTTGTGGCCTTCCACCCTCCCGAGTTACCTAGGGTGAGGCCTAGTGACGTCAACAACTCCCTCCTTTGAGAATACTCAACAAGCTTTTGGCTGAGTTTTCTCATATTCTGTGGACAAGATATGATTAAGTGCTATGAAGCTGGGGTTTTCAATTAGAGGGTATGCCGGGATTTTTGAGGAGCGGGGGGCACAAAGCTTACGGAGGAGCATTTTAAAACAAGCAATTAGGAGGAGGGTGACCAGGCACAATACCACACCAGTGAGGAGAAGACGCACAAGGCCACCCCCCAGTCCTCCTAGGTTGGGCAACCAACTTCAAAGGGAATCGAAAACTGTGGGTTTCCTTTCCTGGGCCTTCCACTGCTTGAAAGCCTGTTTGGCCGACAGGACGTGCTTGTTAATGTCCTGTGAGTTTTCCGGGACATAAGTACAACATTCATTCCCAATAAGGGCACACACCCCGCCCTGGGAGGCTAAAACATAATCTAAGGCCTGTCTGTTTTACAGGGACAGCAACCTGAGCTGGTATAGCTCTGAGTTAAGGCTTTTCTCTATGGCCAAGGTTTCATTGGTGATCTTGGTGAGAAACACAGAGAGCCTATGATAAAATTGGGTTAGCCGTTCCACCCCATAGGATGGGAGGAGGATCATACCCAACCTGTCTCCTTCCTTAATGGGCTCTGAGGTGGCATACAAAGATTTACGCTGCCTGGAGCGGCCAGGGGTTGTCCCTTAATGCATACTGGGATTCAATGGTACAGTTTTGTCACAAGGGGATACCCAAGGTATTTCTTCCCCTACTGAACCATCCCCAACAGATATCTGACCAATTTTGGGGGACCACCCTCCAGGGTAACCCTGCTGCGTGGTGCGGGATTTGGGAGCATACTCAGCAGTTAGAGAGGTTAAACTCTTGGGCAAAGCAAACCTTCAAGGACTCATATGTGTTTGTTTCCAAGTTAGTAGGGATCCCTTTCCATCCCACATGTGCCTAGGGGGAAACGGGAGGTAACGAGAGGAGTGTCCCTATGGCAAAGAGCACCACTGTGGCAGACCCTGGACCTGAACTCATGCTGGGCAAGTGACCCTAGGGCCTAACAATTACATTTCCCCAAATACCCACAAAATATCAATTACCAATAGTAGGCAGATTAAAAACAAAAGGACCAGGCCACCAGGTTAGGCCGGCCCTGTGAGAGTAAACACAACCAACACTTAGAGTTTTCACGGGGACTGCGCTGCGACTGTCCAAAGAGACCACAGGGCATTCCCAGCAGGCCTTATTGTCTTTTGAATAACAGTTTAAGTCTCAGGTCATCGCTGGTAGTCTTTTTCCGTAGGCTGGACGGTCCACCGTTCAGGAGCGGGCACTGCCTTCAGACAGGAGTGATGAATCCAGTTCTTGTGTCCCTTGACCTTTGCTGCTGTGTGGGAGACCAGCAGGACGGTGTGGGGTCCCTTCCACTTCTCTTGGAGAGGCTTGTCCTTCCAGGTCCGAACGAGAACGGAATCGCCTGGCTGCAAGGAGTGGACAGGGGCATCCAGCGGGAGAGGCTGCAAATCTCTGGTATACCTGTGGAGAGAACAGAGAACAGCAGACAGAGAGCACATGTACTGAGATAAAAAGCCACACCCCATTTCCCACTCCCCTGCCAGAACCGGTGTACCATTCATAGGCCATGCCCTTCCAAACATAATCTCGAAGGGACTGAGCCCTAACCTGCCCTTTGGGAGAGCGCGAATGCGGAGCAAACCAAGGGGTAAGGCATCAGGCCATCCGCTGAATCGATCCACCAAGACGAAAAGGTATTTGAATCCTTGGGTCCGGGGGAACTCAGTAAAGTCTATTTGCCAAACCAGTCCTGGGCCTGGGGTAGGTTCCAGAGTGGCTGGTGGCACTGACACTCCAGCTCGAGGGTTGTTCTTTTGGCAGACTAGACATTCAGCCTGTACCTGGGAGGCCAGGGGTGTAAGAGCCTCCCTGCCAGCGTATAATTCTTTGTTTCTTCACCAGGGTCAGTCCTTAATGTCTTTTGTAGTCAGGAATTCCTGGACTTTGTGGTTTCAATGAAGCAAGTGTTCCTTCTTCTCTTTTCCTGAAACAGTGTGGTTCAGCATCATACAGGGGAGAGGTTACTAGCACGTCACCCTGTCTTTAAATAGGCTTATCATCCGTCGGAGAGTCCTCTCGAGGTGGAGGGGTCTTTTTACAGTGAGAAGCCTGGGTCCAGGTGGGCAGTCCTTGGTACTTCACAGCGGTGTTAGTGGTTAACAGGACTTGGAAAGGGCCTTTCCAGTGTGGAGCCAAAGCAGTTTTTCGTTGATGGACTTTACGTAGACTCAGTCTCCTTGTTTCAATGAATGGCAGGGCTGCTAGGGTCTTTGGGTAGCACTTCTTTTATCTGTGAGAAAAGAAACCTAACACATTTCATTAATGCCTGACCGTGTTTTGCAGATCTCATAGTTGCTTGGGCCCATTCAGGCCCCCCCTTTTCTTGGCTGTCGGCCAAGTCTTAGCTCTGGGCAGTGTCCTTGGATGGGCCAGCATCTTATCTTTGGACTGAGCTTGCTAGCTATATTTTTTCCCTCAGTTAACTCGTTCTGTTCTTTTTCCTTCTCTCCTTCTTGGCTTCTTTTAACTTACAAAGGAAACTTCCACTCTTCACTCATACACCTTTTCCCAACAATGAACACATACACATTGCCATTATACACCCTTCCAGTAAAATAACTTCTATACAGAGCTTTGGAGCAACAAACCAGGACGAGCACACCCACTTTTGAGGAGTCCAACAAAGTTCAGGAGGCTTACAGTGGCTTTAAGGCAAGGGGTGAGACCCACAGCAGCAATCAACAAGTCATCCACATATTGAAGGAGGAGGACCCTGTCCTCATTGTCCCACTCCTCCAAGTCTCTGGCCAGGGCCTGGCCGAACAAAGTGGGGCAATTTTTAAATCCCTGGGCCAGCACTGTCCAGCAAAGCTGCTTTTTAACCCTCCTTTTGTCTTTCCACTGGCTCCACTCTGGGGCTTGCAAAGCTGAGGGCTCAGTTGCAAGGGTCATTATCCAGGCATTCTCTGGGGGTAAGGTGAGGGTTATTTCATCTTGGGTGAAATGCAGGGTGGCTCCTAAGCAACAAAGCAGGTCCCGTCCTAGTAGAAGTGTTGGACAATCGGGGAGGTAAACCAGTCTGTGAGACAGAGTTCTGTTTCCCAAAGCACATTCCGCTGGGGCATATACTGGGCACTTGGTTCCTTTCCCTGTGGCACCCACCACAGTGAGGGACTCTGACACAGGTAGCTGCAGGGGTTGGTTTACGATGGTTCGTGCAGCTCCAGAGTCTATTAAAAAGTTGATGTCCAAGTCTTCCACCCTCATGTTTACTCGGGATTCCAGGGGCAGGATAGTCGGTCTCCCCTGACACTCTTATTCTTGATCCTCCGCTGCCATCATAGGGGTACCTTCTCTTTCGGGGCACTCATTTTTCCAATGTCCCTTCTTTCGGCATCTGGCACACTGGTTGCGACCCAGACGCCTTTCCTGTGAGCCAGGGCGCCCACGTCCTCTCATTCCCCGGCCCTTTCCACCTTCCTGGAATTTTCCCCTGCCACCGGCCTGTACTGCTGCGACCATCATTTTCGCTTGCCTCTTTTCCTTTTCTTTAGACACAACCTGATTACGCTCCACCTCAGACAGCAGGGTCCGCATAAGGACATTACAATCATCCCAGTCAGGCTTACAGCTAGCCAGGCACCCTTCAAAGACCGAGATAAACTTGCTTGGGTTCGTAGAGAATTCCCCTGCCTGTGCCTTAAAGGCTGCTAGGTCCACCGGGTTAAAAGGCATATGGGTGTAAACCTGCATAGTAGTGGCCTGATTCCTATCTGAGCCATGTCTGGACACCACGGTCTCAGTGATCAACGGATAAAATTCCACCGAGGGGGCAATCTCTGGGACCTGAGACACCTTGTCTTTATATGGTGGGGGTGTGATAGCCGAAGGGGACACCGGATCTGCCATTACAGCTGTGGGGGGGTTCTGGGAACTAACAGTAGCTACTACCGAACCTGTCGGAGTCAAATTACACTTTTGCAAAATATCTAACCTATCTCTTAGCAACATAAACAACTGTACATACATATGTTCATTCCATTTACCCGTACGCTGACAAAACAGAAGTAATTGAAGGATCGTGTTATAATTAAGTGATCCTTCCTGTGGCCACCTTTCCTGGTCCTCTAGCTGATATTGAGGCCAGTCTACTGTACAGAACCTTTTCAGTTTACTTTTAATCAACGGATCCGATCCAAACACTTTCCAATTCACCAGAATGCATTCCAAGGGTGTACACCTTGCCCTGCCTGCCATACTCTGTCCCTGCCCCGTAGGGAGACACTGGGCGTCCCCAGGTCATAACAGGTAGACACTGGGCGTCCCCAGGTCAAGACAGATAAAGTCCCCACTGGACTGTTCCTACCTTATCCAAGGGTCTGGTTCTGCACCGTCGCCCTATCCACGGGACCGGTTCCCCACCGTCGCCCGCAGCTGCTTCTCCACTACTCGAGCGCGTTGCACCGTTGTGCCCTCCGGGGTCGACCAAACCACATCTCCGCCGAGGCCCCCGGTAAAGTCACCGGTGCGCGCTGGGCGTCGGGCGTCGCCGCAATCTGTCAACCTCCGAGAGGGGTCCGGGCAAGGCTAAATTTCAGCCTCGAGCCCCACGTTGGGCGCCAAAACTGTTGCCAGCACAGAGTGCCCGAGGCAAAGCAACAGCGGGTTCGTTGCCCGGTGTGCTTCGCGTCAATAAACACACCAGGGGGAGAAGCAAACAAAGTTTATTTGGGATCCCAAAGCGGTGCAAGGAGACTGGCAAGTCTCAAATCAAGCACATTAACAGGAACAGTTTTTCTTCTTTTATACTTTTTGCAGTTAAGCCTCACCCCCCTCCCCTTTCTCCCCCCCCCATTCCCCCCCCTACCCCTCCCATCCCTGGTAATAGTTAAGTCATTCTTGGCAGCTATAAGCCTAGCTTGTTAGTAACTTCTTTAAACCGTTATCTTGTCCTTTTTCCCTTCAGCCAGAAACATGCAGGCCTCATTATTACTGCTTGAGCAGGGGGTTGCACACAGATAACTGGTTGCTTACATATTCCAATTGCACCTGGCTTTTGAGGTTGATTAGAGTTTAAACATGGAAGGATAGAGTTTGGTTCACTTAGGCCTAGTGCAGGAAGGCTTCATTGACACTTTGTGGCCTTCCACCCTCCCGAGTTACCTAGGGTGAGGCCTAGTGACGTCAACAGCTTCACCAAGAGTGCCAGTTTTGATCACATGCTTGACAACTTCACCCACAATCACTGTGTTGTATGCATAGAACACCCTCCCCCCCAAAACAAATCTGTAAAATCACGGTTGTAGTTTCCTTCAAATCCCTCCTTAATACTCACTTCTACCAGGATGCTACAGCAAGCGGTAAGCTGATAATAGCTAGGAAGGTGGTGAGCTGAGACTACTGCTTTTGATCTGCCTGTTTGTTTTCATTAATAACAAACAAACAAAACCCCCACAACTCTCCCTTACCCACATTACTTCTTGTCTTAAACTACACTGTGAGCTCTTTGGGGCTGCGACAGAGTGGGATATGTCTGTATCCAATTGTGAACTCCATTTTGTGTTGTAACCTCAATTTTAGGACTGGAACTGGGAAGCTGCCAGGAGCAGGAGTGCCAGAGACTGTGGGAGGGGCGGCCTTGAAGTCAGAGGCTAAGTTATGAGTTAAGACAGTTTTTTTTTGTTTTTGGGGGGGTTTTTTGTGCTAACCTCTTTTAAGGAAAAAAAACCTCCTTGCAAAATAGTGGGTGTGGCAGCACATGATTTGGAGCTGGAGAGAAACCGGTCCTGGTGATATTGATACATTTTCAGCAGTGAAGTGGAGGAATCAGTAAATTCTTGAAAAGGGCAGGAATGCTAAGGGGGTTCATAGGGAGAAGGGGTGACGGAGTAGGGAGTATTAACCTGGTATTGTTGCATGGGAGTTTTACTAGTTTACTGTCTTCTGCTAACACGGGGTGTGCCTCCGTTTCCCTGGGGTACTGCACCAGTACTAGATGGTGATGGGAAATAAGGGTATGACTTCACTGAGGGATGATGGCGGCTGCCCTTCGTAACCTGAGCCCAGGAGGAGGTTGGGGCCAGCCGGGGGTGTGGCTGCATGAGGCAGCAGGAAGGGGTTTCAGTTGGGAGCTGGCTGGGGAGACGGGGGGAGGCCTGACTGAGGGGTCCTGTTTTCTGAACCTACAAGCTCTGTTTTAGACAGTGTTCCTGTCATCTAATAAACCTTCTGTTTTGCTGGCAGGCTGAGAGTCACGGTGAATTGCAGGAAATGGGGTGTGCAAGGCCCTGACTCCCCCACACTCCGTGACAGAAGAAGAAAGGGAAACCTAGATAGAGGGGAAGAGGGATTGTGTAAGAGTCCAGAAACAGAAGAAAGTATGAGTGATTTGGGAGAGGGAGAATATTTAAAAAAAAAAAATTCTCAGGAGAGATGAGTGAAATCGTGGCTCCATTGAAGTTAATGGCAAAACTCCTACCTTTGCAACAATGGAGGATGCTTACTCAAAGGTATTTCTGCATGAAAAGACTATTATTCCTTGAAGTTTCTCTTATAACAAGAAAGCCATGTTAATTATGGTACTTAGTAAAGGGAAAATCAAGGTTAGAAATGCTTTATGCTGTGATGTTTTTGTCCTTCATCATTGCCAGACTTCCCAAAGGGACCTTCAAATGAAGGAGAGTAAACAGTAATACTATGCAGTTAAATGGCCTTTGTGTAACACTAGGGATGCAATGATATCACAACAACCCCTCAGTCATAGGCGCCAACTCCATGGGTGCTCTGGAGCACCCACAGAAAAAATAGTGCTCAGAACCCACTGGCAGCCCCATGGATCAGTGCCTCCCCCTTGCCAGTGGGCCCTGCCATTCAGTTCCTCCTCCTCCCTCCCAATGCCTCCTGCCCACCATGATCAGCTGTTCAGCGCCATGCAGGAAGCGCTGAGGGGGAGGAGTGGGTGCAGGAAGAGGCGGGGGAAGGGGCAGAACTGGGTGGGACAGAGCAGGAGCAGGAAGAGGCAGGGTGGGAGCGAAGCAGGGTTGGCGCACCCACAGGAACACAGGAAGTCAGCACCTATACCCCAGTAGTATATTGTAGCAGGGTTGCCACTTACTGAGCACCCCCTTTTGGCCAGAGGTCACTTTGAAGGCACTTTGCCTCTGTTAGCCCCCTCTTGCAGGCCCCTTAAGAGCTCCACACACACAGACGCTTTCTCTTGTGGCTAGCAGCACCCCCCCACCCAGGGCTGGTTAAATAACAAATGTTTCAAAATCATCAGGGTCCCAAAATTAAAGTCCATAACCGTAACACAGAAAGTCATACTCAGCCCTAGTTCTTCTGCCCCACCCAAAGCCACCAGTCCCAACCCTTTCTAGCTGGAGCTCTAGCCATGGCTTCCTTCTCTAATCAACCACCCTCTGCAGTTTCCCGCTGCTCTTTATAAGAAATCCCCTGATCCAGCCCAGGTGTGCCTCCTTCGTAATCATGGTTGGGTGGCCCCAGACCCTCCAACCTTAAGGGGCAAGCCACCGTGTTACATACATACTACATCAATTTTTCTAAGTGTTATTGTTCTGAAAGCTACTTTCTGAAATCAAACAAAAACTGACAACTATTTTAAAGAAAAAAGTGTGTCAAACCATAAGTTATGTACGATTAGTTTTGATAGGGATTCTTGTTTCCCTAACATAAGGGGTTGCATATTCTTGAGATATGCAAAGAATCATAATTGTATTTTATTCCTCTACTTAATACCATTTTATAAAGTGGTGTTAGGTTACATATTTTGTGGAGTAGCATGGTGATCTGTTTGAAGAAGTATCATAGTCCTGCCATGTGTGTTTGTTGGAAGAGAATTACATGTGTTTGGAATCCTCTTCATAGCTTTCATCCAGTCCATTTCTTAGTATCAAACAGGCCTTTTGTAGATTTAAAGACCCAGTTAGTCAGGAATCAGTTACCATTTTAACTAACAAGATGTGAGTTTAGTGCTTTCTTTAGACATTACTGACTGTATTACTGTTAAATGAATTGTGTCTACTAGACAAAGCTACTATTACTGATTCTAACTTGTACAATAACTCCCTTTGACTGATCTGGTTGTCTGTCCTAGGTCTCTTGACAAATTAAAAACAAAAGATTTCTTTCTGTTTTTGAAAACTAAAGCATAATTTTTCAGGTGTGCTAAAAATTACTTGCATTTTGGATGGCTGTTTGGAAATAAAACATAATGAGGGGTTAATACAAAATTATGGGTAATAAGTTCATTAAATTGTGTTTTATTAACTGGTATTGAGCTATATATGTGAACTGCTCTTTTTTCTGTGTAATAAGTAAAGTCTATTATAAAATTGGCAGATATCTCATAATGTTTCTAAAAGGTTATTAAAGTAACCTACAATAATAGTACTATAATTCACACAGTAATGGAGTGTGGTGTTAAAATAATACAACTTGAGGGAGGATAAGTAAATTATCTCAGAATAAATCTTAACATAATCAAATCTGATAAAACTTTTCCAGAATAACATTTACAAAAACAGCCCCTACACCTCCACCACTATGCCAAGTAAATCTAATAACCTGATGAAGCAAAAAGAGCAGAAGGCTCTGTGAAATTCAGTTTGAAAAAA
The DNA here is from genome assembly GCF_027887155.1 of Malaclemys terrapin pileata. Taxonomy (NCBI): domain Eukaryota; kingdom Metazoa; phylum Chordata; order Testudines; family Emydidae; genus Malaclemys; species Malaclemys terrapin. The sequence goes on along the minus strand of NC_071512.1, from coordinate 100,689,503 downwards.
ATGCATGAAAGTACAAATGGAAAAACAATACATGCCATAGTCAGTAACAGCTTGATCCACAGTCCTTTTAAGTCAGTGGTAGTCTGTCCATTGACTTCAGTGGATTTTAGATAAGTCCTTAGTAGGAGGAAAGAGACCTAGAGTGATAATGGACAGCACAATAGACATAAATTTGCAGTGTATTATGACTGCAGAAGGGCCAGTGCATTTTAGCTCTTCATAGCAAAAGCACCAAGTCAGTGTGCCTGGAGGCAATAGCATGTATGGCTCAGGTATGTAGCAGTAACTGAACTATTACAGTTGCTTCTGGACCACACATTATAATGAAGATACTGACAAATTGGAGGGAGTTTGAAATAGAGCAGAAAAAAATCATGGCAATAAGAGGGATAGATTTGTGAGGAAAGATCTGGACCAGGAGTGGCCAACCTGTGGCTCCGGAGCCACATGCGGCTCTTTAGAAGTTAATATGCGGCTCCTTGTATAGGCCCCTACTCCGGGGCTGGAGCTACAGGCACCAACTTTCCAATTTGCTGGGGGGTGCTCACTGCTCAACCCCTGGCTCTGCCCCCACTCCATCTCTTCCCGCCCCCTCCCCTGAGCCTGCTATGCCCTTTCTCCTCCCCCTCTCCCTCCGAGCCTCCTGCACGCCTCGAAACAGCTGATCGGGAGGTGCGGGGAGGGATGGGGAGGCGCGGATCAGCGGGGCTGCCAGTGGGCGGGAGGCGCTGGGAGTGGGGGAGATATGATGGAGGGCTGCTGACGTATTACTGTGGCTCTTTGGCAATGCACATTGGTAAATTCTGGCTCCTTCTCAGGCTCAGGTTGGCCACCCCGATCCGGACTGTTAAATTCACAATATTTGGTTAGGCAGCAACTAAGGGGAGAGAGAGGAATATACTAGTCTGCAAATACATGAAGAATGTAAACAAGGAACTAGAAGAATTGTTTAGTGTGGTACACTCAAGTAGAACTAAGAGTATGTCTAAACTTGAAATTTTAGTAGTGTTTGAGCATGTTAACTAACAATTGTACATCACAGCATAAGGCCACTATACAAATATTCAGGTTAAACATGACAAGGAACAAATGTTTGTATCCTTCACACACTAGAATTTATAATTGTGGTAGTTAACTGGTGTTAAAACGTAACTCAACATTCCAGCATGAGTATGACGTATCCCCTCCCTCCCGTGCTTTTGCTTCTGAGCTGCAGGGGGATCTCTGTACAGGGAACTGCTCACGCATCCACCCAACCCCTGTGCATCCAGACCCCCTCATACCCAGACCCTCCTGACGAGCCCCACTCCCCCTGCACCTGGACCACCCTGATGAGCCACCCGCACCAGGATCCTCACCCTACCAAGCCCCAACCAGCTGCACCTGGATGCCCACCCCACTGAGTCCCACTCCCCCAGCATCTGGACCCTGCACTGAGCTCCCCAGACCCCCCCGCCGAGTTCTATCCCCCCCACATCCAGACCCTCCCCCCCCCCGCTGAGCCACAATCACCTTCACCTGGACCCCCCCTGCAGAGTGCCATCACCGTTGCACCCAGATTGCCCCACACAGAACCCTCTCAACCCACACCTGGACCCCCCCACACTAAGCCCCTCCACACTTGGATCCTGCTCAGCTGAGCCTGCCTGCCCACACCTGGTGCACCTGGCACGGAGGGGCAGGGCCCTGGGGTGTTTCTGGGGTAGGCCAGTCCTTGCACTGTCAAGGTTGGGTGCAGGGGGGAGGAGCTGCCTAGTTATTTCCCACCTATGAGCTAGATTGTGCTAACAGCATTTAGCCTGCAATAAGAGGTGGTTCATGGAACATTATCCTTCAGAGAGACAGTCTGCCAGAGCTTCCTGGTGTATGGAGCAGCACACAAACTGCTAGCACCCCTTGAAGGGATGCATCCTGCAATCTCTGACTCCCGTTCAGTGGGCTGTGATAGATAATAGTTTTGTTGTTTAATGTGCTACTGCAAGGCATTCAGATACTACAGTGATGAGTGCAGTATAAGAACCTAGAGAATAGACTCAAAGCTGTAGTTTCTCCAACTCCTTGCTTTCTTCGGCATTGATCAGTAGCAACTCTGTTCCCCTAAACGGGTTGTGATTTTCATCATCGCTTATATGGGCTGCCAAAGGTGATGGAAGGCGTCTTGCTCCTTTCTCTCTTTGCCCTCGCTGTGTGCCAGCATAAGGGCTGGCCGTGCTCTATCCCTCTGTTTGTAAAATCAAAATCCTGCTGAGTGGGGCAGGAATTTCTGACACTCATTTCAGTTTTTAAAAAAGTCACTTGGCAGAGCAAAAAACTTAGGCTCACCCAGAGACTACAGTGTAAATGGAATCTGTGCTTTTGATTAAAGTTAATGGAAATGCTGAATGGCTGTAAGCTCCACAGCTCTTATGATAGTCTCATTAATTCAGCCAGAGATCACATGGTTCTTTGCCTCACTAAAGGAAATCTGCTACCAATATCGCATGAAAATATATTTCTTATGTAGACCATAGCAGAGAAAGTTTGAGGATGAGTCGTGCACCTATTTGGCGATGTTAATCTAGAGATCTGTGCTTATAAGAAACATGTCGTATTTTGAGTATAGTACTTGCTATTTGCCCTCTATAGACTTGCACCTCTTTGCATTCTTTGGAATATGGGCTGCTGTGTATCATTCTGCTTCTGAAAATGCCAGCATCAGATTGGATCTGAGACGTCAGTGTCATTACGTCAGATGACTTTAAAAAAAATACAAATTTAAAAGAAAAATGTATCCTGCTCTTCTTAACTTCTCATTCTGCTGTATTGTTCTCCTTTTCCCTAACTCTTCACTCCATTTTCCCTGCATTTCCCAGTGGTAAAATGGAGGGGAAGAACAAACCAAGTGAGGCCTTTTTATTTTCTTTATTTCCACATTTGAGTCTATGCTTTGGCTGACACACCTATGGAATGAGAAACTCAAGGAACTGCTTTATGGCCATTTCAGCCCTTTAATAAAAATATAATTTTATTTCTACAACATCACGTGTCTAAATGCTGTTAAAAGAATTGGGACTCTTCCAATTGACTTGTTCTGGTGTCTGAATTATTGACAGAAAGTATTTGGCCCAAAATCTTGATGTTTATATTTTTAAAGCTTACACAAAGTAAATGTTTCTATTATTTATGTTTAAATCCCACTAGTTGTTTTTAAACAAATAACATTCCCTGTGGTGTTTGCAATCCAAACACTGCAACAGTGTGAACCAGAAAGTGAAACTGATTTTTACCAACTTTCATTGTCCAAGTTAAAAAATGGAAAAAGTAACTAACAAACAGCAGATGTGATAAAAATATATAGATTTTTCATAATTTTAGGTGTAATAATTTTAAGAAGACATTAACAACAAATTAAGTGTTCCTTTAAATAGCCATGTGGTATGTTTACTCCTCATATAATATTTCCTTTTAAAAAAAGAATAATGTAATGTTATGCCGATATATTTCTTAAGAGCTAAATAGATCTATGTATAGGTTGTGAATTAGTACTTCACCTTTTGTAGGGAGCAGGAAGGCCAAAGGGAAAATTGTGCAGGTTGGTGCGATTCTAAAAATTATATATTTATACATATCGGTATAACGTATTGCTGTTATGTGGAATAAAATAATCTTAAAATAATCTTCTCCAGGATTAAGAGTTTCTGATTTACCAGTGACCTGTTTTCAGAGTTTTACAAAATCATTATGTATGCAAGTACAAGATGAAAATGCTGTACAATGTGAGGTTAGAGAAAAGCAGTTTTACAGCAGTGTAAGCAATGACTGTTGAGGAGTTGTACCTACCTTGCCAGATAAATGACTATAGTGTTTTAAGGAGAAATCTGCAGAGTAGAACTCACACCTAATGAAAGCTCCTTCTTGTGGCAGAAAATGCTTAAAAAGTACTATGGGGCCCACACACAGAACATTGCTAGGGGTTCCCCCACCCTCCACCCCCGCTTGTTTCTTACATTAGGATTCTAAAGTTCTGACATCCTCCTTTTTGTTGGAGGACTCAAGAAAGATTTTTTGAAGACTTGGATGGTCACATCACAGGAGGATGAAAC